>NC_136491.1:82339125-82656625 GCF_053919585.1 Euprymna scolopes
CTGAGCTGATTGTTTAATTACAAACACATCAATCAATTCCGGGTATTCTCATAGTATATATGTTCCACCTATCTTATCGAATCCCGGGTGACACCGCATATTCTGCTAGTATTTATTTTTCACCTATCTCATTCGATCCCAGGTGACACTGGGTATTCTGCTGCTATATGTTTTCCACCTATCTCATTCAATACTGGGCAACGCTTTCTGCTTGTATATATTTGCACTTATCTCATTCAAATCCGGGACTGACATCATGTCCGCCACCCCACTATTAAAAATATACATGAAATAAAGTATGTTTAAATCGTAAATTGTTTCAGCCATTTCTGGGAATGGCTTTATATCCCCAACCAATTGCTAAAAATATACATGAAATAATGTAATGTCTAAATAGTAAACTGTTTCAGCCTTTTCCGGAACTGACTTCATATCCTCCATCCCACTGTTATAAATATACATTAAATAAAGTAATGTTTAATGCGTAAACGGTTTCAGCCATTTCTGGGACTGGTTTCATATCCCCTACAATACTGTTAAAATATACATGAAATAAAGTAATGTTTAAATCGTAAACGGTTTAAGTCATTTTCATGACTGACTTCATATTCCCCACCCCACTGTTTAAAATATACTTGAAATAAAAATTATAATAATTTAAATCACAAACTGTTTCAGCAGCTTTTCGAAATTAATACATAAAAACAGTAACACGGTTACGGATTAGACAACCATAGCTTCACACGAATTTCTGAGTGTAGTATCAGTCTCAGCATTCCCGTGACTTAAATCCCCCCTTTTTGGTCATGGTTAATGGAGGAGAAATCCTTCATTACTGATACAATTTTTATTTTTGTTACTGACCAGAGTGCCCCTTTCGGAGAGCTGGTACCCCCCCCCCAATTTTTTTAACTGACCTCATGTCAAACTCTGCCCTTTTGGGTAGGCAAGTAAACAAAAAAACAAATAACCAGACGGGACATTTTTCAAGACATATTATAATTAATCAGAAGAGGTATTTTCAGTGCATTTTATAATTAATCAGAAGGTACATTTCCAGGGCATTTTGTAATTAAATCAGAAATTACTTTGCCCAGTTACTTTTGTAATATTAAAACTTTGTTACATTAAATATAGTACATATTTACAATGCCTCCCCACGGGACAGGTTTAGACACCAGGGTCGTTTTTTTTAACGTGGAGAAAAAGAACAAAAAATTGTCTTAGTCGTAAAGGATTTCTCCTTCACTGAGAGAGAAGAAATTGAAATGTAGCATCTGAAGAACAGATACTACACTTTGATCTTGGCCAAAAGGCCAAGAAAAAAAATCATTTTTATTAGCTTTGCCTCAATAGCGACACCAATTTTTTCATAACAATTAAACGACCCGGATGTAAGCGAGACACACAAAAGAACACACACGCTATCGTGTTAATATATGGATGAAAAAGACGGAAAATGCCTAAGGTTTGTATCGAAATAGAAAAAAGAAACAGAGAAAAAAGATATAGAGGAAAAAAGAAAGGAAGGAAAACAGCAGGGAGACCCGACGTTTCCCGTGATTTAATGAGAATCAACGAATGTTTTATCTTCACACATTTTATTGTCATCAAAATCGATGAAACCACCTATTTTTCAATCAAATCGATTAATTGCCTACTCTAGTTGGGGACCACCCACAACGGTGCACTGGGAGGAACCGTAACATGCCTCCACGCAGTGACTTAGTCCACAATACATTGTATGTAGTTTACATTGCACTGTAGAGAACTTGCTGTTGATTTTATAAAATTATTTTTATATATAATGGTTTGAATTAAAGTTTAAAATGCAAAAGTCAATGCTTTAATTGTGCTCAAAACAGAAGTATTCATTTCGAGCTCGTCCGTGTCATATCAAATAGCCTACTGTTGAGTTTATATGCAGAGCCTTTCTGCTTCTGTTGTAATAAAACTTCTGAAATGCTCTTGTGCAGTATAAGACGTTAACTTTTGTTAATATCGCCTGTTCGTTCTGTCATCGGATTTTTCGATGTTCGATTATTGAAAACGTTCCCGCTCAAAACTATCTAACAACACTCCCAGATACATAAAGTACCTTGGTGTGAAATTTTGTAAAAATCGGCCCAGCTGTTTCGGAATCCATAGATAACGAACTCACACAAAGACACACAGTTCCTTTATATATATATATATATATATATATATATATATATATATATATATATATATATATATATATATATATATATATATAAAAGATCATAAACAAGAATTCAAAAATAATCCTAGCATTAGACTGATTTCTCCATGTATTTCAGATTTGGGAAACATCAACAAAAAAATACTAGACGAAATCCCACCTAAACTAAAAAAACAAAATTCACCATAACCTGTGGAAATTATCGAAAGAGGTAATTGAATGGTTCAGCACACTCCCCCAAGGCAAAAATAGAAAATTCCTTATGTTTGATATAGATTCATATTACCCCTCTATTTCACCAAATCTCTCCGATGAAGCACTAGAACTAGCTAGAAAACTAACAATGATAACAAATTTAGAATTAGACATTATAACACTAGCAAGAAGAACTCTAATTAAATATAATAAACTATTTGACCAGAAAGAACAGAAACCTCAACTTTGACGTAACAATGGGGTGCCCGGATAGTGCACAAGTAACAGACCTTGTAGGTCTTTATATACTAAATGAACTATATAAAAAGATTCCAGGACTAAGAGGTGTACTATACCGGGCTGATGTATTATTCTACTTGAACTCAACAAATAGGTTATTTGAAAAAAACAAAACAAAAAATTAAACAATTCTTCAGTAAACTGAACCTAGATATAACAATAGACCCAAACCACAAATATGTAAATTTCTTAGACATTATCCTGAATCTAGACAACAACTCATATGAACCCTACCATAAACCCAACCAAACGCTATTCTACATAGATCACAAGTCCAACCACCCGAATAGTATGAAAAAAGCACTTATACCTAGCATCTCAAAAAGAATATCATGAAGAATTATTCAATAAAAACAAACCATACATTAGTAGCTAGATCAGGATTTAAAGAACAAATTAAATTTGTTAAGGAACCTACAAAACAATAACATAGGTACAGAAAGAACAATAAACAATGCAAATGTAATATCTTACAATATGTTGATGAGGAAATATAAAAAAGAAAAAAAGAGCAAAAAGAAATGAAAAAATAAAACATACAATACACGCGAAAAGAAAAATGAAAAGATAGACCATAATAAAACTGAAAGAGATGTTAAAAAGAAAAATAGAAGGAAGAGCCAGACGTGGTTCAATCCACCGTTCAGCTACCATATAAAAAATAACATCCCAGGGAATTTTAACAAATTATAGAAAAAGAATTCCCGCAAGATAGTAAACTAAGTAAGATAATTAATAAAAACACTGTGAAGCTATCCTTCTCAACGCCTGTTAACTTAACAAATACCATAATTGGCTCAAATAACACAAAATTAAACAAATTTTTTGAAAAACAGAGATAAGTCAGAAAATGAAGCTAACAATGTAAAAGAATGTAACTGCCGGGACCCTAATGGATGTCCAATGAGGGGGAACTGTTTAACTTCAAACGTAGTATACAAATGCGAAGTTATAACAAATAATGAAAATAAAGTATATGTGGGAAGCACCGGAACTTGCTTTAAGGACAGATATCGTAATCACCTAGCATCGTTTAAAAATGAAACTGAAAAAGAAAAGAACACCAAAAATAACGAAAACAACAATGTAAATAAAAATGAAAACAACAGTTAAAAAGGATCATAACAATAGTGACAACCACAACAACTATAACGAAAATAGAAACAGAACCAATAGTAATAACGAAAACAACCGAAAAAAAACAAAGAAAAACTACACCACTTTAGCAGTATGGATTAAGGAATTAAAGGAAAATAAAACTGAATATAAATTAAGATGATCAATAATTGATAAGGGGGAAAAACATAAACCTAGCAAATCGAAAAGATGCAACCTATGTATATTAGAATCTTACCATATATTAATATAAAAAAAAATTATTAAACAAAAGATTAGATGTAATCCACGGGTGTTTGCACAAAAACAGCTATTTTATTTCACGCACTGGAGCAGATTAGGAAAAAAATGCAAGGGAGGTAATCCTAGATATAAAAAATGATTCCACGAGAGTGACCTCCTCTGCATCGGGTAATATAATACGTATTCAAGGACCAAGCAAAAAAAAAATATTAAAATAAACACGCATAAATATAGGAATAAAATTATATAAATTTATATGATAATTGGAAAAACAAACAGGAAAAAAGGGAAAATAAAAACAAAAATAAATAAATAATAAATAAAAAATAAAAATACGAAAGTACGGGTTAAACGGAAAACTATCTTTACATAACACCAAAAGATGGAGGAAGTGAGGAAGCATAGCTGTGGAAATCCTTTTACCCGAATACGATGTCGACCATGTTAAAAAAAATACCTTTTGTTGTAAAAATCTAATGGATAAACATCTGAAGAAGTTGGTGGGGACTGGATATTTTATGGAAACATAAATCGTAAAAGTGCCAACTCATTAATGAAACAGCTGTAATGGAAAAAATCCAGGAAATAAACGAAGGTTATAAAAATGAAAACGTGAATCTTTGAATTTTCAACAAAATTTTGCACTATATATATATATATATATATATATATATATATATATATATATATATATATATACGTTTTAGTTTTCAATCGTTTACAGACTATGGATACCCACGTAGACTGCCTGCATGTGAAATTTTTGTGGCAGGAGGTGCACAATCTCCAATCAAACCTCTCCTGAGTCGACATTGTTAAATACCAGTGGCAAGTGAAGTGTATGCTCAGGACGACTGGAAACAGATGCCGAGATAAGCGGAGAGCATATACAGCTCCTAGAATTCCCAAATGGTCACCCATCTGGTACTAACCAGGCTCAACGTTGCTTAACTTCGGCGATCTGACGAATATATATATATATATATATATATATATATATATATATATATATATGATTTTTTTTCTAAAGACGGTGAAATTTTTATTGGCATATCTTTATTCTTTAATTTTTTTTTTTTTTTTTACACAGTGATCACCACTTATCAAGGCCCGGAAGCCACTCAGGGATAAGGGTTATTGCAAGTACATCACGTTAGTGAGGAGATTTTATGAAGTGTTTAATTAGGGGGGCGGTTCATTAGGAATTTGTTAACATTAGACTTGAAGACATCCAAGTTGTAGTCCGGAGGGAAGCAGGCAGACGGAACAGAGTTCCACAGGCGTGCAGTTCTAAGAAAGAAGCTTTGCTCATGAAATCCGCGTTTTGATTTAGGCACAGATATAGAGTGGGGGAAATTTTTCACAGTGGATTCAGCTAGACGGGTGTTTTTCGTGAAAGTTTGGCGAGGGGGGACCAGGGATTGGAGTTCAGACGAGCACCTGCCATGAAAATAACGATAAAACAAGGATAGGCTCGCAACGTCTCTTCTGTGGGAGAGGGGTTGCAGGGTAGAGAAAAGGGCATCCCCCACTAAACCACGAAGTCTATTTTGTACTCTGTCAAGGCATGATAGACTGTTTTTGGCAGCTCCTGCCCAGATATGGCAACAGTATTCCATCCTTGGCCGTACTTGGCTTTTATATAGATAGAGAATTGCATCAGTAGTGAGATATCTTCTGGAGCGGTAGAAGGATCCCACTATCTTTCCTGCGACCTTGGCAACAGACTTGATGTACGTGTTCCATTTCAGATCAGGAGTAAAGGTCAAACCCAGAAGCTTGTCAAAACACGGGGCCTTTTTGGTAACTATTGGTCATTTTGAGTTCAGTTTCATTTGTCAATTCATCTTAAAAAGAATGACATTCGAGCAGAGTTTGCAAATTGAAAATGATACAATCAGTTGAATGAGAGAAACATTTGATGAATGGATAAATTCATGAAATGGACCTGTTAATTGACCAGCATGTTCCTACGATTTACCCCACCCCCAGATTATTTTATTTGGAGATATGTAAAGTCCCATGTCTATGTTAACAAACCAGACACAATAGACAACTTTGAAGACAAAATTCGACGCATTATTCTCGAAACATAGCCCAATTTAATGCATGAAGTTTGTGAAAATTCGATCTCTAGATTACGCCAGATACGCGCAAATCGCAGCACAATTAACTCGATATTAAATTTAAATTATAAATACCAACCATTAATCTCTGGAATAAACCACATATTTGTAAAATAATCTTTTTTCTGAGAAGTTTTAAAATTGTAAGTTCGCCGCCTCTATAAAACACACACACACACACACACACACACACACACACACACACACACACACACACACACACACACACACACACACACTCTCTCTCTCTCTCTCTTTCTCTCTCTCGCGCGCGCTCTCTTTCTCTCCTTCTCTATCTATCTCTTTCTCTCTCTTTCTTGAGTTTTCAGGAGGAGCAAGTTTTTTCGCATGTTGTCTGAGGCGCCATCACCGTGGAATTCCCACGGGGCTACTCAAGAGTTATCTTTGTAAGGCCATAGTACTCCTCCTCTGGAGGCGCTGGCTAATTTTCCCACTTTCCGACCTTGTGTCACATCCTCACGCGATGGTAGACAGATAAATATCGTGACCTGTGTATTTTCGTAGTACGCCTTCTTAGCGTTACGTTCTACGACTCTCTGCATATTCTGTTTAGTTTCAATACAAATTACATTTATGACTCATATCTATGCCACAACGATAACCAATAGGATAATTTTTAGGCGGGTATTCAATATAAACTTTACTTTATCGAAAAACAACTGTATTAACGTGTCTTACAAAAGGAAAAAGGTCGCACTAAAGAATTTCCAACTACACTGAAAATTTCTTAATAACTTGTTCTTTCTCTCTCTCCCTCCCCCTCTCTCTCTCTTTCTCCAATACTGCCAACGAAAACGATACAGATATACATACTAGGAACGCAGCAATTAATCAACAGGTAATAGGCAATTATCTTATTGAACGTTCTGGCGATTACTCGGTAATCGGCCGATTAATTACTTTTCTCTTTCCTATTAAACTGAAACATTTCATTAATGCCAAGTGACCCATCAGATAGCTTTAACACATTAACACAGTAACTGCCAATTTAACTTGACATTTGTCAGTATCGTGCTACGATTATGTTCAGGTGTTCTCAGCCTTCGGGCCAAGATCAAAGTGTAGTATCTTGTCTTCAGATGCTACACTTCAATTTCTTGTTCTCTCTCAGTGGAGGAGCAATCCTTAACGACGGAGACAATTTTAATTTTTGTTCCTTTTCTCCACGTTAATAAAACGATCCCGGTGTGTAACTTTGTCCGGTGAGGATGCATTGTAAATAGGTACTATTATGTCCTTTTGCCTTTTGTGCTTTATTAAATTAAATTATAAAATATAAAGTATAATTTTTAATTCTTTAATGAAAAGAATTTGAAAAAAAAAAAAGCACAAACAAACTGAAACAGTACTGATTCTAATTCTTCAGTGAATAACTATAAGCTGAAGTTCTGTTTTCACGGGCGCTTAACCCTGCTTTTCACCTGCCGCTGCTGTTGTTGCTTTATTTGCTCATCTATTTTTTTCTCCCTGTCTCCTTTTCTCGTATAGTCTCATCAATATTTAAAGTTGAATACGCTGAAGCTGCAATGCAGAAACATTGGAGTTTCTCCATTCCCAGGACATAGCCTGTTCCTCGTAGGTCCATACACATTACTGTACTAAAGGGTTTCTTACTCTCCGCGGATGAAGATGGTGAGCTTTAATATTTTAAAGCCAACTTACCCAGCAGTGGTAGGGTCTCCTGTATCATTTTCCACCGCTGAAATCGATCATCACCTCTTGCTAGTGTGTGTGTGTGCAGTTAGCACCAGCTCTATTCAGGGTTTAACGAAGGAGGAAGTTTTATGGAAGTATGAAATTTACAAGCGGTCCCCAGTCGCATGTATATCCCCGTTAAGGGAGATGACTAGGTTAGGTTTTTGCAACTTTTTGCAGGGAGGTGTCGACGTTCTCCTACATACAGCACCTAGACTTCCCAAATTGGTCACCCATTTTAGTAATAACCAGGCGAAACGTTGCTTAACTTCGGTGATCTGACGGGAACCGGTGTGTCAACGTGATTATGCCGTACTGTTGATTTTATATGCTGAGCCTAGTAGTGCTAAAGCTATATAATGATCAAGTTTTCTGCGCATTTATGAATAAGGGATTTACTCCTTTTGGATTTAGATTGTATTCATTGCATATTTGTTCTACTTGCAGTTGCGGTATCTAGGTTTAACTCGACTTCTACCTGTTCTATGTTTGAATTTGTTACTGTAGGCTTATTTGAAGCTAATTCATTCAAACAGACTTGAAAGCCATTTTAGTTTCACTTTGATCTTCTTGTCCATCAGCAAAGATTGAAGAATTTCATCCTGCTGATTCTGCTTCATTATCATTAGTAGAAAATAGATGTAGAGTCCAATTCTTAATGGTGTTTTCTACGTCATATTTTAAATTTTTAATCTGAATCTACGGTACGGCATAAGCACGTTGACGCACCGGTTCCCTGCTGGATCACCGAAGTTAAGCAACGTTGAATCTGGTCAGATATGGGTGACCATTCGGGACTTCCAGTTGCTGTATGTGCTCTCTGCTTATCTCTGCATCGTTTCTAGTCATCCTGGACTTCTCCTTGCCACAGTGCCGATTCAGGAGAGGTGTGGTTCGGGATTGCGTAACCCTTGCCCCACAATTACACGCGCAGCTGCCCGTGCAAAGGGTATTCTTTGTCTTTCAAGATTAGTCGGAGGCATCGAATCTTAATCTTGGATCTAGGAAAGTAAACACACGTTTTTTCATTTAGATAGGATGGACATATTGTTTTCATTGATTAACTGAATTTCTCAATAGTGATAAGAAGGATTTCAATAAAATCAGAAATAACCCGAGAGCTTAAATTGTAGATATTATCATTTATATGGTAAAAGTTCTGTTATTTTTTTATTCGGTGATTTCTTCAAATGGACTCAGTAACTGGACAGTTTCTAAACAAGTCCCCATTAGTAAGTTGATTACTTACATAACTTGCAAGCAATATTCTTATTCTTGGGATGGAAATCAAAATACTTCCAACAGAAACTGGTTGCCAAATTGTTGATAGTTGTTATCAATATTTAAGTAATTTTTTTTACGTATTTAAATTACTTATGTCTGATATCTAATTAGTAATTTATCTGAATAAAATATGCATTATCTAAACCAGAAAAATATCTACAGATAATAGTAGCATATGTCTAAACTTGAACAATCGTATAACTGAGGAATGATGCTTTACTTTTGGTTCGCACGTGGTCGCAAATTGTCGTATAATTCCTTAACATGAAAACTGAATGACTGAGCAATAATTTTCTTTTGACAGCGATATAAAGTGCAAAATAATGATGTTAATATTCGACAGGAAACGAAATGAAATAAATTTTCCATATGCTTAAATCTATTAGCCTCAAATTCACTCCAGCCGCAACAAGCTGCATGTAAATGATGCGCCATGCCTCTTATTTGAAAATACGATGTAGACGGTGCATGACCCTCCGGTGAAGTTGATTAGGTAGAAATCTTATTATCAACGGCATACATTACAATAACAAGACCAAGTATTATTTGGATTCACTGGACAACTGTTCTCATCGTGACTGTGATTTTCACAATGTTTTGGTCGATGTAACCTCCAACCTTCTTCAGGTGTATCTTGTCGACTCGGGAATTTGGACAGAATTTCGAGCGGAACCCTTTATTTACTTCACGGGAGTAGGATGCTCTTGTTCCATCAGCCATGACTGGATAGGGGTCCTAAGTATTTCGCAAATGTATTTTTAAGTCACCCACACCGAGGATTGAACTTTCAACCTTCAGGAGAATATCACTTTTTACAATTGATTTTTCCAAGTACTCTAACCACTGCGGACAAAAGAACTTTTTGTTGTTCTAAATTTGTTTTCAGCATATATTATGCTGATTTCCACCGTGTGGTCACATACTGAATGAGCTTATGTTTTTTTTTCCAAATTAAGCTGACCATTCATTTCACTAAATTTGCTATTCGCTAATGGAGAGCAATGAAAGTGAGAGACTGTATCTGTTAATTATGATTATCTTCACAGCCTGTTGGGAAAATAATGAGTCATTCCTTGAGAGTTGCAATGTATGCATGAAGCATGAAAGCAACACTAAATAACATTCTCACCAGCCAACTTATATGCTCTGAATCCCGCGGGACTAAGAAAACTTAATTTAAGGTTGCACACTAATCCAGAACATTGTGCAATTCTTCACATATTCTTGACCTTTTCTGTTTACTAGGGAATGGAACAACTCTAAGCTCTGAATTGTTCAAACTGATTTGAAAGCCAACGACCTGCCAAACTCAGAAATGGAAGCATTATTTGTAATACTTGCCAAATGTCAGTTATCAATACAAAGTTAATAATTTCATCACAAGATGATTGGAGTTTTAATTTTACTTTTGTAAATATATCTGAAATTAGTTTTAGTGAAGTACTTTTTTTCGTGGAATACTGTAATTTGGACAAAGATTTGCAATAAGCTTATTAAATCAAATTTCAGATGTTACAGAATATGGTTTAATATCAACAGCAATCATTTCTTCTATCAAATAATGGATCTCTTGTGACCTATTGTCGTTGATATCCCAACTTTTCTTCTTGGCTAATATTGATTAATAGTAGTTTGGTATTTCGCTGGAGGCTCTTAGTTACTGCCACTTGTTCCTAGAATGTCTGTCCCCGAACATTCATTGTGTTTTCTTTTCTTATATTCAACTTTTGCTTCTTCTGGATAAACATTTTATGGTGGTTTAACACGTTTGTTTTATAATACGCATTTTTAAGAAAAAGTATTAAAAAACAAATATATAAAACAAATAAATGTTATTAAGGCTAGATAAGTTACTCTTCTATCTAACTGAATAATGTTTTTAGTATTTTTACTTACAATAAAACATTTATTTGGTTGAAAAACAAATAGTGTCGCTAGTTAGGTGAGAAAAAGAAAAATGGTTGCAAACAGACACCTAAGTATTTGAAGCCTGAATAATGACTTAAAAATAAAAAATAAAATACTGGTTGAAACCCATTTAATAAATGTTACCGTGAGATGTATAGTGTAGGTCTCTGACAGTATTTTGTTTTATTTTAATTTTAAGCATTATCTAAACGTTTTCGTCTTCTCACTTATTTGACACTATTTGTTTTTCGAATCGCAAAAACGTTTTAAAGTGAGTAAAACCACTAAAAACTTTTCCTGATTGGTAGAACAGAAACTTATCTTGCCTTTGATAACATTTATTTGTTATATATTTGTTTTTTTTACCACTTTTTCTTTCGAATGTGTATTTTAAAACAAGCCTGCTTTAACATATTTATTCGTTGAAAAAGCTTTTGCTGATATGCCACCTCTTGATATTGTTACGTTATGCTGAAGTTCTTTAGTTTTTTTTTTAACCGTATCGTCTATTTAATCTGTTCAATAGAGTTTCAAGTTCTTGGCGAATGTATATAAGACAATTAGTTGTTTCACAAAAAAAAAAAAAAAAAGGAATGAGAATTTCTTTTCTTTTCGAATTCTTTATCAATGTGCTAGAGAGAGAGAGAGAGAGAGAGAGAGAGAGGAGAGAGAGAGTAAGAGAGAGTGAGAGAGAGAGAACGAGAGAGATGGGGCGTGGTGGAGTGTTGTGGGTGACACAAAATGACAACTGGTCGTCTCGGTGTCCATCTCTGTGACTGACTTCTTCCTTGGCATTTGTTTTTATTTACAAAAAAACTATAAGATAGGAATTTCATTATTCCACTAGCCTTTATAAAATTCGTCCAAGACCAAATTTCAATATGGCTGTTTTAAAAACTTGTCAGTTGAAGAATGTTGATTTCAAAGTTTCTACACTCCCCTTTCAATTGTTATGACTTTTGATGACGTTTCTTGGTTTGAAGATTTACACAATATTTTCGTGTGTGCATCCAGCTCTATATGCGAGTGCGCACAACCAGCAAGAATTCTGGCGTTGCCCAGAATACTATACAAGAATATGATGGCTTCACATAACTTGCAAGCAATATTCTTATTCTTGGGATGGAAATCAAAATACTTCCAACAGAAACTGGTTGCCAAATTGTTGATAGTTGTTGTCAATATTTAATTAATTTTTTTTACGTATTTAACTTACTTATGTCTGATATCTAATTAGTAATTTATCTCAATAAAATATGCATTATCTAAACCAGAAAAATATCTACAGATAATAGTAGCACATGTCTAAACTTGAGGAACAATCGTATAACTGAGGAATGATGCTTTACTTGGTTCGCACGTGGTCGCAAATTGCCGTATAATTCCTTAACATGAAAACTGAATGACTGAGCAATAATTTTCTTTTGACAGCGATATAAAGTACAAAATAATAATGTTAATATTCGACAGGAAGCGAAATAAAATAATTTTTCCATATGCTTAAATCTATTAGCCTCAAATTCACTCCAGCCGCAACAAGCTGCATGTTAATTATGCGCCATGTCTCTTATTTGAAAATACGATGTAGACGGTGCATGACCCCCCGGTGAATTTTCGCGAGTAAACAAAAAAGGAGTTAATTTGTCTTCGTTTACAATATACTTAAATTAATGTTAGTACAATTAATGACAGCGAAATTAGCTGACCAATTGACATTAGAAAACCTGTTAATCGATTACCGATTATCAAAAGTCGATTAATCGGTAATTGATAATCGGTCAATTTGCTTATCGGTGCATCACGCAAAAAAAAAAAAAAAAAGAAATAACGGAACTTAACAAACACGTACATACTTCGAACGCTCACATTCTGATGTTTTGATAAATGTATAAATATATAAATATGATTTGTTTGTTAATCATGTTTTATCTCTTTCATTGATAACACGCATTTTGCTCCATCACTCAATTTGCTAGATGTTAAATGTTATTGTGTGTCTTGATGTATCTGCAGAAGTGTCTATCGAATCAGACCAGCATCAATTTAAACAAGCACTAACATGAATTTATCAATTGCTAAACGGTCACTCTCAATCATCATCATCATCATCATCATCATCATCATCATCATCATCATCATCATCATCATCATCATCATCATCATCTCTACCATCACCATCATGAATATCATCATCATAATCATCATCATCATCATCATCATCATCACCACCACCACCACCACCACCATAAATGTAATCAATATCATTATGACTACTATCTCCACCACCACGACCACCACCACGACCACCACGACGACCACCACCACCACCACCACCAACAACAACAACAACAACATCACCATCATCATCATTATCGTCATCATCACCACCTCCACTAGCATAAATGTAATCCACATTATTACTACCATCATCACTATCACCAACACCATCATCATCATCCTCATCATCACCATCATCATCATCATCATTCTCGTCATCATCATCACCACCACCATAAATGTAATCATCATCATCATCATCATCATCATCATCATCATCATCATCATCATCATCATAAGAATAACATGATACTAAAGAGACTTGTGTTTCATTTTGCAAGAAGAATGATTTAACAGACACGTTAAGAGTTTATGAATTTTCGAATAGAAAAACTGTGTATATGTGAAGTTTGTTTGAAAGAAAACAATCTGAAAATGTAAATATTTTGTATTTGTTTATTGTCATATCATTTTTTTTTATAACATTTCATGTGGAAAATATTAGAATGTTAATGTTTTTAACAAATATGGCACATCAAACGACCGAACAATTTATGCACAACTTCACTAATTTAAAGAAATTTCATTTTCTAGCATAGGAAATATAGCGAATTGTGTTTTAGTGTTTGTTAACACATTGAAAACGATAACAATTGTGAAAAAAAAAGAAACATCGAAATACAAAAAAATCAAAAAACGCTTTTTTTTATCTTAATATTGTCTTACTAGCTGAACGCCCGGCGTTGCCCGGTTGTACTATACGCTTAAACATGATATTTTAATTTATGAAGATTGCGAATATATCATAATAGAATCACTGCTCTATTGATTATTATATATTACGAGAAATAATTTGCTCGGTGGGCTGATTCGCAAAAATAAATAAATAAATAAAACAATAAGATAAATAATAATGATAATGTAGTTCATCAAATTCCGTCTGTGTTTGTTTACATCATCATTTCACGTCAGCTGGTATTTAGGCTTGACGATCAATGTCCTGGAAACTCACTTATGATTAATGTTTAGTTTTAGAATATGCAAACAAAGAAATGATTTGCGGCGATTTTAAATGGTACCTCTTCTCATCGTAAATTGAATTCAAAAATTAAAATAAAATGGTGGGATATATACGGGATCCTTCGACCTGTAGTCTAATACTTTACTACGTAGCTATATTTCAAGATGTCGAAAAATCTATTTTTTCTAAGCGGTTATTTGTGGAGATTGTATTATCTCCCTTGTCGGTGCAAACCTAAAATATTCCCCTGCAAAAATTATTTTTTATTTGTGAGAAAGGAAAACGGATTTTTTTTCGATTTTTCGATACTTATCGGATGAATTTCTGTACAAAACATATCTAAGAGCACTGGCAAATATAAAACATACCTTTGCATTAAATTTGCAAAAGATAGGCTCAGCCGTTTCGGAACCTATGAGGAAGAAACACTCACACACGCATACAAAGTGTCTTTTATATAATAGTAGAGGCAGAGATTTACCAAAACTATTCTACGAGTCTTCCCAATAAAGAAAATTTCGTCTTCTCTGAAGTTATGAGAGAAGATACCTCTTCAACGTTACACACATGTTATGTAGTGGCAAAGAACAAAAGACAACTAAAGAATTGAACTCACTCTTTTTACAGTTGAAGCAACATACATTAATTTACAGGTACTGCCAGCATAACACCTGATTCTTGTTCAAAAGTCTTCTCGTACTCCAATGTGCTTAACAAGACTCTGCTGTGTCGAACACATGGCACTCTTTCTCCGTCGCTCTCGGCCACGTGTGTAACACGTCTATCTCCACCGTCTTTTACATACAGGGTCCACGTTTTTCTTTTTTCAAATATTTTTCTTTCCTTTTTCCTCGCTGTGACGTCACTTCGCACACGGTCGGTATTTGCATACGTTGGTTATTGTTGCTGCTCCTGCTGCTGCAAGACGCGCGTCTGTGCCTTGTTACACTTTCAAAATAAGGCACCATATATCATTTTTGCTAGTAAATTGGTGTCGGTTCTCGTAAATTCTAAGCTTCAATATGAACCATCGATTTTCAATCAAGTTCAAGTCTGGATGTTTTATGAAATTTATTTCTTCTAAAATAAAAAAAAAAAACTACAAATGAATGAAAATATTTTACCGAAAAAAAAGAGAAGAAAAAAACAGGAAGATGTTTTATTAGATAAAAGGCACGAAAAACAAAAACAGTTTTTCTCAAAAGAAAAAAAAAAATTCTTTAAACTGTAGACTAGGATATATAAATCCTAATCCCGTTACAAAAGAAAATAATGAAACGAATGGAATGAAGGGAACAAAAACTCAATTGCTGGATAAAATAAACGTGTCGTTTATTTACTGTTGAAAAATGAATGTTTTAGGTATATAACACGTGTTCATGTCCGCGTTCGGGTGTAACCATCGTTTGTTGCGGGACTGATGGTGTAGAAAGAAAAGGAAATGTGTGTTCATCTCACGTTCGGGTCACTAACGTTTGTTCGCGCGTGGGAAGAGAAGTGAGTAATGTAGTGGAAATGGGAATGATAGTCCAGCGTGTAGACAAAGAAAGGATAGAGAGTTGACATCAGTTAAACTGCGCACCATGTTAGCAGTCAGCTACGCGAAGGTATTCTCAGGGACAAGTTGTATATATAGAGAGAGAAAGACTGAGAATGTCAATCCAGTTCATGGAGAGAGAAAGCGTATAAAGTGTACGTACGGTCTGTTAGCTTTTTGTCCCACATAGTAGCAAGTGGCGTGAGGCACGCGCGTACGCGCGCCTGCCAAAAAGGCACGCTGTCGGTCCGTAGACCGCCCAGCTCGGAAGCTGGTCTGAAAAGAAAGATGCTGCTTATTGTTCTTGCTTTTATAATTGTTTCCGGTGGTCTTTTGCGCATGTGTGGATTTCCTTTGAAAGGGGAAGTGACGTTGTCCATGTGTGCATACGTGTGTGCGTATGTGAGTACATGTGTGTACGTTAGCGTGTGTGTGTGTACACGTGAATGTGAGTGTATATATGCGAATGTGAATATATGTACGTGTGTGGACGTGCGCGCGTATGTTTGTGTGCGCGTATGTATATGACAAGTAATATAATAGCTTGAGATGTGAACGCGTGTTTTTGTGTGAGACTAGAAAAGGCTCACGCAATACTGAATTCACAAGTTTTTGTCTTTTTCTTCTTAACTCCTTCATGTACCAAACAACTATCTTTCTCTCTATCAGCTTTTTGCCTAAGGGCGTAATGTAGAAGTCATAAACACTGACGTTTCCTTCTTATCGCAGACTCTTTGAGACGAGTAACACGATAATAAATCAGTCTACAGGGAGTACGATCGAAATGTTGAAGTGCTACTTCTTGACTCTTTGCGATTTACAGTTCAATCAAAGTGTTTCTAGCATCAACGAAGTCTTACTTCTCACCTCGTCCAACTTGACCCCTTGAAAGAGCATCCCGGATCGAGAGTATGCTAAACCCCGTAGATTAAGTAAAGAGTTCCGTTCGAAATTCCTCGCAGATTCTAGAGTTGAACAAGATACACCTGAGGAAGGTCGAAGGTTACACCGACCGAAACGGTGTGCGAATAACACTCAAAATGAGCGCAGTCGTTCAAATAATCCAAATAATACCATCATGTGCATTACCTTACATGTATCACCATCCCAATTAGGATGCTACAAATAACATTGTCATCTTTAATTCTTATAATTTCGTTTTAACAATATGCTAGAAGGCAGCCCGGCGAGGTCCGGTCGTAAAACACGCTGAAATATGTTATTTTAATTCATGCAGATTTCGTATTTATCATTACAGAGCTAATATTATATTGTACCCAATATTATATTGTACCAATATAGAATAGTGATTTCAATTGTTTTTTTTTATATGAGCCGGGTGCCATCAGCTAGAATCGAAACCAACACATTTAACTCTTTAGTCTTATTCATGACTATACGCATATAAAAAGCTTAAAAATAACGTTTAACCTACAAATGTATATTTGCCCATGCGTAGAAGAGCACTTGGATTCGCTTTATGCCTGACAAGTTTTAATTTCTTTTTTTTAAAATTTCAATTGTGACCTATTTGCAGCTATTTTTATCCGATAAAGACGAAATCGAAATTGTTCCACAGGCAAAAATCTCTTATATATCAAGTTTGTAGAATAATAATTTACAGAGGAGTATGGTAGAGACCGTTTTTCGTACAGACAGGCAGAGTCACTTATATATATATATATATATATATATATATATATATATATATATATATATATATATATATATATATAAAGCTGAACATCTGTGTGTGTGTGTGTGTGTGTGTCTGGTCACGAAGAGGCTCCTATATGGTTGACTATTATAGAAAACTGATCACATATAATGATAGAAGATGTATCGAGACACAGGAATGGGTATATTTGATCTGGCATAATGATGATTCATTAAAATTGTGGGATCTGCGTACGCGCCTGGTCCACAAAGTATTGAAATAAAAAAATTAAAAATTAAAAAAAAAACGTTTACAAGTGTTTTTGATATAGATGTACATAATAATATTTTGATAAGTATGTTTTAACTTAAATAGGGATGGTATAATAAAATTGTGGAGTCTACGTTCGCGCCTGGCCTCCATAGAATGGAAGTAGGCACAAACTTTAATAAAGACTTTTCATATCTATCTTCGTAAGTATACTTTGATAATTATGTCTCAGTTTGAAGAAATATGGTATCATAAAATTATGGGGTGTTCTTTCGCGCCTGACCTCCATAGAATGGAAATATGTCACAAAGTTTAACAAGTTTTTTTTTTTTAATATAGATCCACAGAATATTGTGATAAGTATTTCAGTGTGAACAGGTATGGTATAATAAATTATGGGGTTTATCTATTTTATTTTTACTTTCATCATATTTTGCTATCTCTTTACAACCCTTCCTTTTCATAACCTATCATACTTTCATAAATCAGAGTCCATTTTCTGTAGGCTGTTTTTTTTACCCAGTCAACGACGGGTACTTTTTCTAGTATATATATATATATATATATATATATATATATATATATATATATATATATATATATATATATTTGAAGAGTTCGAAAGTAAAACACGCTAGCCCACGGCTGACGTACATCAAGTGGGCATCTTCACTAAAATTATATGATTTGTGAAAGTCGCAGGTGTAGTTTTATGGTCAAGGACTCACGGTATTATTACGGAGGATCGTTATTTTCTGTTTCAATTCACAAAGAATTTGCCGCAAGATTCTTAAAACTGGTCTGTGTGTGACAGTATTTCATTTTCCGAAAAGTAATAATAAAAATTTAGACACGTGCAATTAAAAGGGAGTGATTTTTGCCGGGAAAATTCTGTGACGTTCATATTTGTTGAAACCGTATTTAATTATTAATTCACACGTAACTTTAGATTTAAGTTAAAAACACATCTGTTTCCATGAAGAAAGCTTTTTTTTCTGTATGACAATATTTAAAGAAAAGTAATGTTTATCCTCGTTCAAAATATATAGAAAACATAAACTGAAACTGTTTATATATTTATTTCCAAATAGTTTGGATTTTTTCTTTTGCATCAACAAGTTTTATAACACTTACAAAATTCAGTTTTTATTTAGAATTCAACTTAATCATAAAAAGACAAAAAAAAATCTTTATAGTGTATGCACTCCTCACGGAACAAAGATGTCATAATGCAAAAATCACGTAACTTGATCAAATAATACATTTCGATTTTCTTAGTTTAAAAAAAAAAAAGAAAATCGAAATTTCTTATTTCTTATTAACGTCCCCCCCCCCCCGAACATGGCACAGGGCCACTTAATCGTTACCAGATTTGTAGGGATACTATTTATGGAATTGAGCAGCAAGATGTTCACATTACATGATATTCTGCATATCAGTACAGTTAGGGAAGCAGAGGCACGGGAGAGAATTCCAAAGTGCAGCAGTCCGAAGAAAAAAGCTATTTGAGTAGAAGGCTTACAGCGTGTAGGGATCTCTACAGTGTGGGGGTGGGATTTTGCTGCTTGTTGGATTTGTCGAGGGTATTGTTGTTGAGGGTATTGTTGTTGAGGGGGTGTTAGTGCTTGGAGTTTGTCAGAGCACTAGCCATTGAAATACTTGTAAAACAGGCAACAAAAAATATTTTAATTATTTTGAACACCCCCCAAAATCTCGGTAGTCGAATTCAGTTGACCTTCGTAATGACCATAGTTAAAAATCGATCGTCATCTGCCATTGAATTTTAACATATTCTAAGAAACCTAGCGGTTTAACTTACTAAAAAAGACTTGATCAAGTTACGTGACTTTTGGGATATGATATTTTCGTTCCGTGACGGGTATGTACATCATAAATGTTTGTCTGTATTTTTAGTATTTTTGTTATAAAATTGAATTCTAAATAAAAACCCGAAATTCAATAATTAATCAGTTTTTCATATTTATGCACAATACAGGCCGTGCTGAAATAATAACTTTAGTATTTAGCAATCTATTTTCAACTAAATCATCAAACGTTTTTTTCTATACGTTGGATTTAAAAAAGATATATTTCCGGACTAGTAAATTTGTATTGAAATTGTTTATTTGAATTTAAATCATTTTAAAATATTTTAAAACTTATTTTTCGTTCGATTTAATGTGTTTACTTAATCGAAGAGTTTGATTGTGTTTTCCTTCAAACATAATTTTTATATGCAATCCTTGTTTTTACTTTCTAAAAAAACATATTGAATAAAGTTCAGTTTCCAGATATATCGAATTGTGTTCGTTCATTTTTTAATTTCATTTGTTAAGTAAATAATAATCTGTAAAATAACAAAGTGTTTTTTTTTACAGATGTTCCGCAGAAACAACACAACGTTTCGCTTTTGAATTAATTCTCATAAAAAAATAATATTGAATGTTTAGTTTCAGTATAAATAGTTTTCTTTACATTCTGTTTTTTTTTAAATGCAAGTTTGAAAGTTTTCTAATGCTTTTCTACATTGCGTTTTATTTATCATCGACAGTCTGATTATTTGACAGATCGTGCTTGCTAAGACCTCATGCATGACGTCTCTTTTTCAGGCCTGAATCTATATTTACGTCGGTCGTGGATGAAAGCCCTTTTCAACACTGCAAAACTATCACTACAAAAAGTGTTTAATTCTAACACTTTACTACATCTTAAAATCACGTTTTACATAATTTGACATCTGCATAGTTTCTTTTGCTTTAATTAGAGTAAGATTTAATCAAATTATATATTTGATATGTTCATTCTTCTATAGTTTAATTTCTCAAAAATATCGAATTTATTGCGTTTCGCATTCAAGCTTTTTATTTTTTCATAAATGGGTTTATTTTAGACAGCAGGTTGACAAGAAAGTTATTGTGATTTTTAAATTTTAAATTCATATGAACATATCTCAGCTCAAACAAATATTTATTGATTGAAATAAGCATTATTGCCAACGCAAAACAAGTGTATTTATACAAGTAACGTAAAAATGTTGCATTCTGGTGACGATGAAGTCGTTGAAGATGTTTTTGATATCACTTAGATTTTTGAAGAATTTCTCACGCAGAAAATTATCGAGATGCATGAAAAAAAAAATGGTAGTTGGTAGGTGAGAGGTCTGGAGAGTATGGCGGATGAGACAGAATTTCTTAGCCCACTTCGTTCAACTTCTCCAGAGTCGTTTAATTGTTTATTTCTTTTTAGTTAGAAATTTCTTTTTAATTGTTAATTCTTTCATAATTCTTCATTTCTTTTTAATTATTTCTTTTCCATTGCTTATTACTTTTGAATTGTTTATGTCTTTTGAATTATCCATGTTTGAATTGTTCGTTTCTTTTTAATTGTTAATTTGTTTTTAATTCTACATTTCTTTCCAATTATTAATTTCGTGTTCATTTTTCATTTCTTTTTAAATCTTTCATTATTTTCAATTGTTTATTTCTTTTTAATTGTTAATTTGTTTTTCAACTGTTCATTGTTTTTTAATCATTTAATTCATTTGGAGTTGTCCATTTCTTTTTAATCGTCGATTTCTTTTCAATTGTTCACTTTTTTATCATAAATTTATTTTTTAATTCTTCATCTTTTAAAATTGTTTATTTAATTTTATAGTCAATTTATTTTTTAATTCTTCATTTGTTTTTAATTGTTCATTTGAGTTTAATTTTTCATATATTTTTGATGCGCTTGTCAACATTTTATTTTCATTTATAGTTCTAAAACCTTCTCACGAGAAACACAGTGATTTATTTCGTTTATAAATTTATTTAACTTTTCTTTGGGGTTTCTTTTCTTACAAGATCCGTCAACCGTACCAAAATTCTGTGGAAGTTATTATTATCCTCGACTGCTCCTCATACAATCTCCCGGCATATCACATCGCCGGGATTTAATTAAATTTAATTCTCCATATACTCGTATATCGGATAAGTCTTCTCAAACTCAAGATTTTTATTAACTGGAAGAATACTCGTGCTATGGTGAAAAATATGAATTCTGCAAACAGAAGCATTTTGCATTATTTTAATACTCCTTTACGATTTGGTTGTTTGATTGTTTTGTTTTACGGCATATCAACCCTTTTCGGGTTATTTAATACCGAGTCTAGTAATTTTGGAAATAAAGTTATTTTTTTATGCTTCAAGTTGTTTATAACTTCAGATTTTTTTTCATGGTATTTTTTGTGGGTGGGGGGTATTTTTTCTACGGCACATCAACCCTTTTTTTTCGGTTCAACCATTTTGGCAAAGGTTTGTATGCTTCAACTTCTTTCTCTCTCCAAATATTTATTTATGGTGTTTAGTTTGGTTGGTTTGCAGAGAAAATCTGTTATTTTTGTTTTTGCTTTTGGCAAGGAGTGATTAAGTTTTGCAAAGGGGGGGGGGGAACAAACAATAACATCAATATTTGTTGCATTTAAGTCAGGAATCCGATACCGCCAGACAGCCTCATACGAAGATTATGAACAAAGATCATAATTATAATAAACGTTACATCTAGAATCCTTATTCTTGCTTTGATTAAAATTCATTAAATTATAATGATTCAAGAAAATGTCTAAAATTTAAAGAGAAGGATGTAGTTTGCTTGAAGCATTGTGTGTAGTATGAAAGAAGTTGTGTTTGAAGGCTATATCAATGCAGTTCATAGGAAACACCGTGGATATGAGTTAACATATAAAATAATAATGACAATATTAGAATAAATTTTCAATAATTTTCAATTATATTGATTTTATTTGCCAACATAATATGTCGTATAAAATGGTAGGTGCTGATGTTCCTAATTTTCAAGAGCAGTATTTCTTTTTCAGGGGGGGGGGATAAAAAGAAATGTGTACAATTGTTTGCCGAGACTTTTCTTTGTCTGTTTTATATATATTTTTTTATTTATTTATTTCTTGAAGTCAATGTCGCAGACTGGCTGTCAAACTAATTTCAAAGATACGAACGAGTTGTAATTAATATTAAGTACTATTGGAAATAATTGGAGCTTTTGTTTAAATGTATATAAATGATTCATTTTTGCATATTACGCCTAAAGTGTGTGGATTTGAGATGTTAATGATTGCTGCATTGGTGTCGTGTAATATCCAGTTTGGGAAAAGCGAATAGTCTTAAGGAGAGATTATGTTATTAAATATTATTAAAAAAATTTTCTAATATTGTCATTATTCTTTTATATCCTAACGCGTGTCCATGGTGTTTCTTACGAACTGAATTGATATAGCCTTCAAACACAATTGGTCGTTTTTACTATAAGATTTTGAATCTTGTCTTATAATTATTATTGTCACTTGAATATCTCACTATTTATGTACAATGTTTTTATGATCTGTTCTTCTAATGTAAACTTTGGTTGCATTTGATTACATGTTAATAGAGTTTGAGATGTGGTTTGGGGTATTTTTTTTTTAATTTCATTTTTACCCCAAACAAGGCTCAGTGCCACTTTGATGTAGGGAGGGGGGCTACTATCAAATATCAACTTCAGTTACAAAAGAAATCTATTCTCATAGTTGATTCAATTAAATATGGCCATTCTCCGGCATAATCAAGTTGACACATTGGTTCTTATTAAATCATCAAAGTTCAGTGATATTGCAGCTGATGAATTGATAGCTCGAAGACGGTTGGCAACATTCAAATGCAGGTCAACTGTCTGTTTAGACTGAAGCAAGTCATTCTGGAAATTCGTCAGAATAAGATGACCAATGTTTTGAAGGTGAAAATCAAAATGGCGAGCGAGTGTTACAGGGATACTATGTAAGGAGTTGAGCAGCAAGATTTTCATTCACATTACACTTTAACTTCTGTATGTCAGTACAGTTGTGAAAGCAGAAACCCAGAAGGGAGTTCCAGAGTCTAGCAGTTCTGAGTGAGAAACTATAAGGGTAGAAGGCTTTCTTACATCTAGGGACGCTACTGTGTAGGGGTGGGATTTTGCTGATTGTCGGGTTTGTCGGGATATTTATGTCCAAGGGGTACAAGGGCTTGTAATTCGTCGGAGCATCCACCATTAAAGTACTTGTAGGACAGACAGTGGGATGAAACATTACGTCGATGGGACAGAGGTTGAAGCTTTGATGACAGTTTAGGATTTTCAAGTTAGTGACAGTATTTTGAACCCTGTCCAGAATTATTATTATTATTATTATTATTATTATTTGTAGTAGTAGTATTTTTTAAAGTTTTCAATCATTAATTTTAAAAAATTGTATATATAACAAAAAGTCACAGGGAGTAAGGTCTGGACTATAGCGAGGCTGGGGAACTGTCTTTATGCCCATGACAACATCTTCTTTCTGATCTTCTCTGAGCATCCTTGAAACAAACTTTGTACAAATGTTCCGCATCTTATGTTCTCCGCGAATAATTGTGTGTTCAACTGAGAGCTGTTGTGTCTACGTGTAACAGCTGATATTTTTAGTTGACAATAATAGCGACAAGCTGTTACAATTCGCCTCTGGTCGGTGGATGAAACTTCTGAATCGTAAATCTGCTGCCACCAGACTAATCCAATAAAAGCACATCCTTTTATAGTTAAACAATTGTAGAAAAAGACATAATCAATGCACACGTTTAATAATTATTTCAATTTACCATAGATTAATCACCAAATATTCAATGCAGAGATATACTTATGGCTTAACTACGTACCAACTAGTGATGGGACGATTTCAATGTTTTTTGTTTTCGATTCCGAACCAATTATTGATTTTTTTTCCTAAAGTCCCAATTCCAATACAAGTAACAGTTCCCACACTAAAATCACATAAAAAAAAGTAGGGAGGTTTAGCAGAGAGCTATCATCTACTTTTAAATCTAAATAAAATGCTGGTATTAATTTTACAAACGTCTTACTGTTTCCCCCTTTATGTATTGCATCCAAGATTTTAAATGAATTCATTGTGAGATTTTCTTTTATATTTTTCGCTCGTGACATTTTTACCATATTTATCTGTTCGAGCTATTTTGCTTGAGCAAATTTACAGTAATTTTTCCAGTGATATATTTACCTAAAATCGTTACTATGATCCATAAATCTTTGCTTTACTGATAATTTAAAATCAATAAATATTTATCGTTTTATCATTACTACTAGGAATGGAAAATTTAGTTCTAAACAACAACAGCAACATCATCATCATCATCATCATCATCATCAGCATCATCATCATCATCATCATCATCATCATCATCATCAACAACAACAACAACAACAACAACAACAACAACAAAAATAACAACAGCAACAACAACAACAACAACAAACAAATTATAAGAACCCTTTTTAGAATCAGAAATTAAGGCTAACATTTTCCAATTTCACACACACACACACACACACACACACACACACACACACACACACATATACATACATACACATGCATACATATATACACATACATACACATATGCACATATATACACATACATACACACACGTATACATACATACATACATACATGCATACATACATACCTGCATCTACGTACACATGTATATACATATATATGCATACACATACACATACATATGCCTACATATACATAAACATACATTTATATGAATTTTTGACTGGTCATAAAATTTTTACAAAGTTTTCTTTAAAATACAATCCTGATGTATTTTTGACTGGTTTTCTTTCTTTTGAACACAAATTCAGACATTGAAAAAATCCAATTTTTCACCCACACTGACATGTCAGATTTAGTTGTTTTCAGCGTATTTTGTTTTTCTGCATTTTACAAAGTTTCATTAGGAATACAAGGCTAGGATGCATTTCTTATGTTTTTGAGTGTTTTTTTTTCTTGAACACATAATAAAGACAAAATTCAAACACGGAAAAAAATCTCAATTTTTCACATCCGTGGAGGTCCTGGATATGACCTTAAACTATATCCAGTGGTGAGGCCCCAGCTTGTGGGCTTTGGGGAGTGTGGAGCCACCCTTTAATTACCATTGCTCCCAGGTCCACTCTGACCCAGAGTGGTAGTACCTGTTAGGGTCCCAACTATGGGTTAAATAGAAACTGACGTGAAAACAACAAATATATTCTATTAAAAAAAATTTCTTCAAAATCTTTGGATTCGGCATTAAATAACCCGAAAAGGGTTGATATGCCGTAAAACAACCAACCAACCAACCAACCAACCAACCAACCAACCACATCCGTGGACCTGTCAGATTTTATTGTTTTCAGAGTATTTTTTTCTAATTTTTTAAAAAGTTTTATTAAGAAAATAAGGATAATATGCATTTATTATGTATTTTTGACTGTTTTCCTTTCTTTGGAACACATAATAAAGACAAAATTCAGACATTGAAAAAGTCTCAATTTTTCACATACATAGACCTGTCAGATTTGGTGGTTTTCAGAGCATTTTGTTTTTCTGCTTTTTGAAAAGTTTCCTTAAAAATACAAGGATGCATTTCTTATGGTTTTTGACTGGTTTTCTTCCTTTTGAACACATAATAAATACAAAATTCAAACAGTAAAATATCTTTATTTTTAAAATAATTTTTTACAAATAAATAGACGTAGAAATCAGACGAAAACAAAATCCAACAGGTCAGCATTGTAAACGACTTTTTTTTTTTTAAAATAAAATGATTGTTTGTAAAATAATGTGAAATTTATCATCATCATCATTGTCTTAAGTTTTATTAAAAACCAATTATTAAAAAAAAAAATATCCAAACCCTTTTAAGTGCTGATCTGTTGGATTTTGTTTTCATCTGATTTATTCATCTATTTATTTTTAAAATAATGTGTGAAATTTTTCATCATCATCATTGTCTATAGCAGGAGTGTGAGTCTTATAAACACACACACACACACACACACACACACACACACACACACACACACACACACACACACACACACACACACACACACACACACACACACATTTACTTGGATTACTAGTATATAAAATAGTTATCCACTAACATGTGTTTTGCGGTATTATAGCTCATCAGCATGGCTATACTGTGGTGTGAATCCAGAAACATAGAGTCTCTGGCCGAGTGTGCATACCACTATGCTACAGAACCTGAGTTAATAGTACTTGCTATTTTTATCGCTTTAAAGTTATGTCTGCAAAAGTAGACCACACACACACACACACACACACACACACACACACACACACACACACACACACATAAAAGCATGAAAATATATTTCTAAGAATTAAGCTACACACATTTTATCATTACTATTAGGAATGAAAAATTTAGTTTAAAAAAAACCACAAACAAATAAAATAATCCTTTTTGGAATCGGAAATTAAGGTTAACATTTTTCTGGTTCCGATACTGATTCCGATACTGATTCTGATACCCCAAAATGTTCCAAGTTTGTTGATTTCGATTAACCGCCCAGCACTATTACTAACGTCATCACCTAAAATAAATTTTTCCAAAAATGGAATTCTGATATGTCATTACAGAAAACAGTATACAATTTGTAAATACTTTTTGAAATATGACATTCGTTTTAAAGATTTGAAGATTATTTATCTGAAGATTAATTATTATAGTGAGTGAGTAGACAGGAAATATGCATTTGTTAAAAAATAAGAAGGGACTTATTGCAATTTTAAATTAATAACTAAAGAAGAGAAACATTCGTAAGATTTATGTAAAGAATATTTAATTAATATATTTTAGAATTATCTATTTATTTTCTTCTAGTTTGTTGCTAATTTAAATGTCTTGTAGTTTTGATCGATTTTTTCTGACTAGTCCAAGGGAAGTAATTCATGTATCGTTATAATTCTTTAATCATTTTAATTTTAATTGAAGGGGCGTAACTCATGTATCATTAATTTTCAATTTACGTATTCATTTAAAAAGGCCTTGCCACTATAATTCAGTAAATTAAATTACATAAAAATAGTTTACATAGGAATACACTGACTATGAGGTTGGGATAAACATTTACTTAGGACCTGAAAAAAGATATAAAAAATGAGTAGGGAACATAGAAGGAAAGAAAATTATAAAATTATATTATGTAAGTTGTATTATATAAGTAGATATATAGTAACCAAATATATATAAAAAAATAAAGTAATAATATATGGAATACTGATCCATTAATTTCTAAATAATTAAAATTAAACGCGTACAAATAGTTAATGATTTATGCGTTACCTCTCTTCAACTAAAATACGAGGGGCGTGCAATAAGTAATGCCCCTGACCCACTTCCAGTTGTCTGATCTAGCTGAAATTTTGCATGTGCAATGATTTATATCTCTACAGGTTATGTGGCAAATTACAGCTCTAAACTAATTGTGGTTTCTGTTTTACAGGTGGTTGAACTGAGTCAGGTGTGAAATGGAGCCTGTTGAATGTCGAGCAGTGATCCAGTTTTTGTATTTGAAAGGACGCACATCACAGGAGACTTTTGATGAAATGAAAGAAACTTATAGTGATAATGCCCTATCACATGACCTTGTAAAACGCTGCCATCGTGAATTCAAACATGGCCGGAAGTCTGTGGAAACAGTTCCCAGACCTGACCCCCCCCTTCTGCCATTGATGAGGCATCTGTCCGTCAAGTTGAGGCTGCCATTTTGGAAGATCGGCGCATTTCTATTCGCCAAATAGCCCAAGATGTCAATATTAGTACAGGGTCTGTGGAAACTATTATTCATGACTATTTGCATATGCATAAGGTGTCTGCCAGATGGATTCCCAGGTTGCTCACACCATTCCAGAAGCAAGAATGTGTCGAGTGCTCGAGGATGAATTTCGAGATGTGCCAAGAAGATGAGTCAAAGTTTATCAAAAGACTGATTACACAGGATGAAACCTGGGTCCATCACTATGATCCAGAGACCAAAGCCCCGTCAATGCAGTGGAAGCAATTGGACTCACCACTTCCAAAGAAGGCAAGGCGGCAGCCCTCCGCTGGCAAGGTCATGCTCACAAATTTCTGGGACCAGGACGGAGTAGTGATGACAGATTTCCTCGTAAAGGGTACCACAATTACAAGAGCCTATTATGCTTCACTTTTGAGGAAATTAAGGGAAGCTATCAAAATCAAGAGGCGGGGTAAGATCAGAAAAGGTACCCTCTTCCTGCAGGACAACACTCCAGTTCACAACTCGCATGTCGCCAGATCAGAAGCATGGGCGTGTGGTTACGAAATGCTCCCCATCCTCCCTACTCTCCTGACCTTGCACCCTCTGACTTTCACCTCTTCCCAGCCATGAAGTTGTTTTTGAAAGGAAAGCGTTTCCCAGATGATGCAGCCTTGATTTCTGAAGTCACGTCGTGGTTGGAGGACCAACCTGGGGTGTTCTACAAAAACGGTCCTCAGAGCTGCATCAAACGAAGGGAGAAATGCATAACTCTGGGTGGTTCCTATGTAGAGAAAGACTAATAACTGTGCCAAGTTTCGTTGCTCTACTGTTATGGGAAGTTGGTTAGGGGCATTACTTATTGCATGCCCCTCGTAAACATGGATGAAAAGATTAAAGAATTATTAGATCAGCAATACCCAATCAAGACCAAACGTCATGTAAATTAGTCACAAAATAGGAGGAAATAAATTAAACAAAATAAATTAAACAGATAATTATTAAAATATATTAATTAAAAAATAATTGAAAAATTAACATTAAAATAAAATATATTAATTAAAAAATAATTGAAAAATTAACATTAGAATAAAATATATTAATTAAAAAATAATTGAAAAATTAACATTAGAATAAAATATATTAATTAAAAAATAATTGAAAAATTAACATTAGAATAAAATATATTAATTAAAAAATAATTGAAAAATTAACATTAGAATAAAATATATTAATTAAAAAAATAATTGAAAAATTAACATTAGAATAAAATATATAGAAATAGAGGTAAAAGTTACCTTACGCTACAAAAGAACCCCGATAACTTTAATTTGTGTTTTTTAGAGGTATTCCAGGTTGCTGACAACAAATCTCATAATCAAACCCATCGCAAATTGACCGTTTGCATGGTACTAACCCCTGGACCCTGGGATTATTTTGCGTCATTTCACTGCCTTCAGTAGAGTTTAAAAAAATTTTTTTTTTTATAGTGAAGTGACTTATCACATCGCAGAGGAATCTTTAGTAGACATCTGAAATAACAAGAAAGTTTTTAAAAAAATGTGGCTCATTTTTTTTTGTTACGTAGTTTTTAATACTTAAAATTTTTTAATACTTTTCAATTTTTTAATCCTTTTCAATTTTTTAATATTTTTCAATTTTTTAATCCTTTTCAATTTTTTAATACTTTTCAATTTTTTAATCCTTTTCAATTTTTTTATCCTTTTCAATTTTTTAATATTTTTCAATTTTTTAATCCTTTTCAATTTTTTAATCCTTTTCAATTTTTTAATCCTTTTCAATTTTTTAATCCTTTTCAATTTTTTAATCCTTTTCAATTTTTTGATATTTTTCAATTTTTTAATCCTTTTCAATTTTTTAATATTTTTCAATTTTTTAATCCTTTTCAATTTTTTAATCCTTTTCAATTTTTTAATATTTTTCAATTTTTTAATCCTTTTCAATTTTTTTATCCTTTTCAATTTTTTAATATTTTTCAATTTTTTAATCCTTTTCAATTTTTTAATACTTTTCAATTTTTTAATACTTTTCAATTGATCTAAAAAATTAAGTTTTCACAAGTGGTTTACAAAATAATTTTTATGTTTTTCTTTTTGTTTTCGAGGGGGTGGTGGTATTCAATTATAGAACTTGTGCAGTTTAACAGGTGCTTCTGCAATTTAATTAACCGTTTTCTGTAAGTAAGGCGCTGTCATTTACCGAGTAGGATACTGTTTAACATTTCACAAAAATTCTGTTTGCATTGGGGAGAGGGGGGGGGGCGGTTGAGGTGCGGGGCTGGTGGAATCATAAAAACTGAAACTGTATTATTGTAAGATACTGCCCCTTCTTTTTTTTTTTGTGAGTGTCACCATGGAAAGACCGAGGAGAGAAAGCACTAGCCAGACCTCCGCTGGATGAGTGCAAAGAGGACTGGAACCTTGAGGAGGCTTATTGCCATCTAAATTCCAGTGAAAACCAATGGGCACTGCCAGTAAGAAATTAATGGTAAGCGCCTGTTGCGACAATGCAAACTCTTTTGCAAAGCTTATTGAAAAAGGTGGAGAGTACTGGAAATCTGGGGAGACGTGTCACTCAGACTCCAGGCAACACCAAAAGTTGTCCTTAAAAAGCAATATTTGATGATGGCTTGTGTGACTACTTCTAATAAGTAAATAATGATGATGGCTTGTGTTTACTCCTAATGAGTAAATAATGATATTGATGATGATATAAATTCATGATCTATACAAATATTTTAGATAAATAACCAAATAATTAGATACAAATAGTATTTTTTTTTTTTTTGGTAAATTTTTACTGTCTTTCCACCTTAACAATCAGCTTTAAAAGATGATTTTCGGGTCAGCTGAAAACGAATGTCATATTTAGATTTGGTGCAGACGAGTAGTTTTACGGATATTAAGACCTTTATTATGCAATGTAATTCCTTATGTTATCACAGGTAGTAAATTTGTACGCGCAAATGTGCATAAATTTTTTAACTGTTCATGTAGTCATGAAAATGAATCCGCAAGAAACAAATCGAACGACATAGCAACCAATTTTTCCAACTGCACAAATATTTTTTGGGTATGATTTACAATCCATAGCAATTAAAAAAAAAAAAAATGGTCAAAAATCTATATATCTATAAAAGTGAACGTGTCTGTCTGTCTGTCTATCTGTCTGTGTGTCTGTGTGTCTGTCTGTCTGTGTACATTTCCCTACGCAATAACTCTGTCAATTTTTAGTCTATAGACTCGAAATTTGAAATACCGGGTACTGAGATGTTGGAAAATCGATGTGACGGGTGTCAGCCAGAAATTTGGCTGTTAAGGGGTCAAATTTCAACGATTTGACCTTTAAGAACTCTACCAAACTCCTCAGACAATTTTGGGTCTAGACACTTGAAAGTTTAGATATAGGTTCCTTGAACATGGATCTAACTTAATAAAGTGATTTGAGCCCGAAACAATAAATTTTAAGCGGTCATAATAGGGGTCAAAGTTTTAAAAAATTAACCATCTTTTTTTGTTTTTTTGCTTTTTTTGCACAGCATATACCTCCAAACACCCGAGCAACGCCGGGCACCCCTGCTAGTATACAATAAATAAAGACTACTATAGCCAATAAAAGTTACTTTGCAACCTACCTGCATCTTTTTTTTGGTGTTTTTTTTTAAAAGAGTAGTTTTAAATGTTTTTTTTTTTTTTTTTTTTTTAAGTAGTTTTAAATAATTCATCTCAAATATTAAATCTTTTTACAGCTTTTAAATTTTAAACCAAGATAACTTTCGTCTTGTCTTTTTTTTGGGGTGGGGGTGGGGGTGAAAGGGAAGGGGAAATTTGGAAAGTATGTACGCACAAGGAAAGCTGGAAAATTTTATTTCTCGCTTTTTTAGCTTTCCCCTACACGTTTAGATTTGTTTCTCGCGGTTTCGTTTACGCGCATGTGCACGAGCGTATAACAAATAGCCACTATTGATAATATAGACAATTTCCTATGGTCGTAAATATGATATTCATTTTCAGCATACCCAAAAACTTATAAAAGTTGTCATTTTAAAGGTAAGTGTTATAGTGGAAAGACAGGAACACTTTACTATGTTTTTACTAATTAAGATAATTTAAACATTAATTTCTTTTTCAACGAGTATAGAATGTATTTTGAACAAGCCGTGTTACAAAGTAATCAACATATTTTGCAAAAAAAAAAAAAAAAAAAAAAATTAAAAGATTATATTAAAGGGAGGCAATTTATAAAATAAGTTATAAGAATTATGCCCCTTGAAAAATTCTTCGTTGCACAACGGTTTCATGCTAATGCTATCAAGGGACATAATTCATATAATTAAAAAAATTGAATTACCTCCCTCTAGTAGTTAATGCCGTTTTGAATAATACTCGAAATTCCTTTTCAAATATCAATATTTACTTTGATTTGCAAAAAATTAATCAAATGAATAAATAAATCAAATAAAATAGAATAAAATAAATTAAAATTAAACAGTGTATTAACGTACTTCCTTATTTTATAGGTATTAACTCTAAATATGTTATTGATGTTGGTTTTAATTGCAAACAATATTATGTAATTATATAATTATGTTCCATTATTACTGTAGATTAACAGCATTCAATAGTCCCACTCTCGAAACAAAAATGAGATTATACATTTAACTGATTACGTGTAAACATTCTGAAAAATCTTGACAAAAAAAATTATTATTTTCGAATTTATTTTGGGAATCAGTTGTGTGTGTGTGTGTGTGTGTGTGTGTGTATATACACAGGCGGCAAAAAGAAAGTCCGCACTTGTAATTTTTTTTAAAAACTGCAAATTTAAGCTAAATTTAATGTAACTGTTTAAACAAACTATACTTCATTTGATTCGCCTTTTATTCCTCTATAATTTTGCCTGTTCATGTTGACTTTTAATTGAAATATTCCATTTAAAAAAATAACTTCAAATTGAGGAGGCAAAAGGAAAGTCCACACAATGGAAAATTGTTATTTAAATGTAACTTTAGGACATTAATGCAACACAAATACAACAGGAACACAATGAATTAGTTAATATATAGTAGTATAGCCCTTCTGAAATTTGACAGACAGAAGTTTTTTGGGAATTCCTTGAATTAGACTTCAGCAATACTCCGGGGAAAGAGCATCCCACTTTTCTCTGATTTTTGTCCAAAGTTCTTCCAAATTCGAAATTTGATCATTGCGTAGCTGTTGCTTGATGTAATGCCATACGTTTTCAATAAGATTGAGGTCTGGAGATTATGCAGGCCAATCCAAACACGGAATATAATGCTCTTCCAGGAACCTCTTGACATTGCCTGCTGTGTGAATGGGAGCATTATCCTGCATGAAGATGGGATTATAATCCAAATTCCGACCAAAATAAGGTAGAAAATGCTCAGTCAACACATTAATGTACTCGGTCGAATTAATTCGACCTTGCAAGCGAACTATAGGCCCTGGATCATTGGTACTAATAATGCCCCACACCAAAACTGAACCTCCACCACCTTGCCCCGTTGAAACTGAGCACCTCAGATTAAATTCTTTGTCTTTCCTCTGACGGATGTACTGAGCTACCATCACTGTTTAGCCTATTAAACTTGCTTTCGTCGCTAAAAGCACTTTGGACCAATATGAAGAGTCACGATATTCATTGCATCTGACGAAGTCCAGACCGCACTTTCTGTTCTTTACAGAAATCATTGGCTTGCATCTTGAAACATATCCTCACAAATTAAATTCCTTTAATCTGTTCTTGGCAGTAGAAAGAGAGCACTTTTTAACAAGATTGCACTGTTGTTGGATTTGGGGAACCGAAGATAGATTGGATACTAAATACTAATCCCAGTCCGAAAATAAGAAATTGTCAGCTGATGGTGTTAATCTACAAATTTCCAATTGTCATTATTTATTTACATCTTTATCAGGACAAAATTAGATACACGGTCAGTTTTTTATGTGACAGATACTCATACAGGGACATTTTGACTAGGACGATTAAAAATTTTAAACTGCACCAGTCAAGAAAGAGTTCTCATCTTCTGACCGAAGGCAGGTTGGATACTAACTGCTAATCCTAGTCTGAAGGTCAGAAATTGTTATTTAACATATTGTTTTTATTTCATATAATTAATGAATAAACAAAACAATATTTAACATAATGTTGCAGGGGTGAGTGAAACCTGACCGGACGTACAACTGAACAATAGACAGAGATGAAAATATGGCAAAGAAGAGAGGACATGCGAGGATGAACTGCGTAAAAAGATCGTGGTCGTATTTCTTTGCAGCAAAAGTACAAGAGAAATCTATACTCCTATAAATTCGTTTTTCGTTTGTGTTTATTGATATTCATATTAAAAACACTCTTTTCTATTAGTATTTATTTGCTTTCCCACCAAAGCAAAATGTAACCCGAGGTCGTTTTTAAAGTGGGGTTAAACCAGCTCCCCGAAAAAAAAGGGCACTCTGATTGGGTCCAAAAATAGTAATTGTCCCAGTATAGAGGGTTTCTCCTCCATTGACTGGGACAAATTACAAAGTGTAGCATCTGTAGAACAGAGACTACACTTTGATCTCAACACGAAGGCCGAGAACAACAGGGTATTTATTTGCTTCCCTACTGAGCAAATTAGGCACAAGGCCGTTTTTTTAATGTGGAGAGTGAAGGGGAAATGGGGACCAACTCCCTGGAGAGTATGGGAGCTGGATAGTAACAATTGGTATGAAGGCTTGCCCCTACATTGACCAAAGTCTTATATGTGGGGTTGATATTTATTTGCTCCCCACCGAGAAAATTAGGCACAAGGCAACATAGGAATCCACCTCCTACTAAACTGTGAGCGAGATAACTTCCTTCTATCGCATCTGATTTTGATTTTAAGTTGGTGTTTAAAATACAAAATCAGATCTTGATGAGAAGGCGGCTCCTGCCCACGCCCTATCTCTATGCGTGAAACCCACACCACTAGTCTAGCTATGGCCAAGGTCGCTAGGAACACCATTCGGTCCTCCCTAGGCCACAAGGGATCTGCATTATAGACTATGGATGCTAAATCCAGGATCGTCACCCGATCATAGACGATGCGAGCCGTGACCTCGCCGACATACCCCCAGAATTCACGGAGCTTGGAACAAGTAAAAAATGCATGTTCTGCAGTTTCTAAAATGTCTTCCTCACACCGTGGACAAAAAGGACTAAATGTCCTACCAATTCTGAACAGTAGGCCCAATTCCATAGAGAGCGGACCTCCTCCTCCGACAGCTGCAGCCGCTCCCCAAGCGGGTCCGAAGCGGTCCCCACCACTAAACCCTGATACAATGCCCTTCTAGGCTGTGCAAGGTCAAGGGACCCTGGCATCGCTCTTAGTGCATTTCGGCATTCATTGAGGAATTGTGACTACCCTCTTGGTCTTCTTTGGAATTCAATTAAGTGATTGGGGATAAGGTTAGGAAATGCTACACCAGTTAATAGTCCAGGAGCCACCGCCTAGTGCGACAAACTCCTCTACAGATACGGTGCGGGGGCCAGCACTGGGTCTAGTGCGGGGGAGGGCAGCACCGACCGTACCTAATGGTCTATCAACCGGACCACCAGAACCCGGGCTAGGCAAAGGAGCAGAGCCCGGACCGCGTGGCGGTGGTGGTGGGACTGATCTGGCCCCCAGATTGGGTCAAACCCCTCTCTGGGAACTGGACCCCGGGCTAGGCATTTCTGCATTGGAGCCCGGACCAGCTACCCCCTCCACCCCCTGCGTCTTCTCCCCGGCTCAGACCCGCCGATTTGGCCTGGCTGAGGATTCTATTGGATTTTACTCCAACCACCTCAGACGCAGACCGGTCAGCTGCTTATGTCGAGCCTGGGAAGAGAGACAACCTGAAAGAAATCGAAAAGGTAAAACAGTTAGTGGCCTCAACTGGAGGTGAAAAAACAATGCAAAACAAAGCTTTAACCAGACCCAAGAGGGGCTGGTAGCTTGTCTTTGGATGTCGGGGACAGCCAAAGGGCTAAACAGAAAGACAGGAAACCGGTCTTTTCGGTTTATTTAATAAATTTGCTTCCCCACCAAAGCAAATTAGGCATAAGACCGTTTTTAATTTGGGGTAATAACCAGCTTCCCTAAAAGTAGGCAAAAAGGGGGCACACTGGTTAATTGCCCCAGTATAGAGGGTTTCCCCTACATTGACTGGGACAAATTACCTTAAGTGCAGCATCTGTAGGACAGATACTACACTTTGATTCCGGCCCGAAGGCCAAGAACAACAGAAAAAAAGGCAAGCCTCTTTTTTATTTATTTAAATATTTATTTAGAAAAGAAAAATCACAGACTTCACAGAATTTTAAAGTTAAAATTAAATAAAATATGTAACGAATCTTTTTAAATGTGGCATGAGGCCAAAAAGGGTATGGGGGGAGAATGGGGGTCGAAGGTCGTCCACTTGGTCTATTCCCTATACCTAGTTGCAGTCACCACAATACCTCATGCACTCTAGGGGTTGGATCTACTTAAAGCCCCAGATGATATGAACAATATATACAATGACTTTTTTTTTTTTTAAAACAATGGTTTTATTTACAATGAAGCAATGAAGTATGATATATGAGGGATGAAATTGTGATGCGTTTGATATATGTGGGTGATGGGCGGGGGTAATGACAGCCTTAAAACACCCCAAAATAAAGAAAAATAACAGTAATAAAAAATAAATGAACGAAATAAAACGTTAAGCGATGAATGTGTTAATCAGGACCTACCCGTACCTATTTAATTTTGAAATGCTTCCTGTTTTCCGGTATCAGCCGAAAACAATGGAGCACTTCCTAAGAGGGAATGGGCACAACTACGGACAAAATAAAGGGGGGGGGGATGGGGATATTCGGTGACCTCCAAGAAAAATACCATTGGGACAGGTTTGGACTAAAATAAATTATCAGGACTGGGCTTCTTTGGAGGTATTCTAACACCTAAAATAAAGATTGGGGACATGGACCTCATTTATACCAACTAGCTAAGAGACTGATCCACTACGGGATGGTCTTGATTTTGTCTGGGAATTGCTTATCCAGTCGGCGTGTGCCATGCCTAAGCAGGAAACATGTACTCAAGCCTGTTTCGCACGAATGCACATAAACTAGCGGTGTGAATCCACCTCCTACTAAACTGTGAGTGAGATAACTTCCTTCTATCGCATCTGATTTTGATTTTAAGTTGGTGTTTAAAATACAAAATCAGATCCCGATGAGAAGGCGGCTCCCCCCCACGCCCTATCTCTATGCGTGAAACCCACACTACCAGTCTAGCTATGGCCAAGGTCGCTAGGAACACCATTCGTTCCTCCCTAGGCTACAAGGGATCTGCGTTATAGACAACGGATGCTAAATCCAGGATCGTCACCTGATCGGGGACGATGCGAGCCGTGACCTCACTGACATACTCCCAGAATTCACGGAGCTTGGAACAAGTATAAAAAGCATGTTCTACAGTTTCTAAGCTATCTTCCTCGCACCGTGGACAAAAAGGACTAAATACCATACCAATTCTGAACAGTATGTCATTGAGGGGTAGAGCGTTTGTAACCAATCGCCAGGTCAGGGAAAATTCGGAATTATTAAGATATCCCTGGCCTGGCACCCAATTCCATAGAGAGTGAACCTCCCCCTCCGACAGCTGCAGCCGCTCCCCAAGTGGGTCCGAAGTGGTCCCCACCACTAATCCCCGATATAATGCCCTTCTAGGCTGTGCAAGGTCCAAGGACCCTGGCATCACTCTAAGCGCATTTCAGCATTCGTTGAGGAATCTTGACTGCCCTCTCGGCCTTCTTTGGCATTCAATTAAGTGATTGGGGATAAGGTTGGGAAAAGCCTCACAAACCGCGGGACCCCAATCACAATCCTCGATCAGAGTTCTACCCAGGAATGCCAACCTTTCAGCGTTTTTATGACTTGCCAGGTCAAGCATCCCCAGGCCCCCATCTACAAGACGTTGAGTACAGACCTGTCTACGGACAAGCGGCCGTCGCTCATTCCACAACAGTGAAAAAAGCGCATGCGTTAAGGCCGCCATTCGGACCGCAGGCAGAGGAAGTACAGCCAATCGGTAAAGGATCAGCGGAAACACGTAAGTGGCACATGCCTCCGCCCTGCCTTTAAGGGACAATCCCCTTCGAAGCCAAACCCTCACAGACGCTTCGACCTTGGTCTGTACCTCCGACCCGTTCTTATCTAGACAGAGACTGGGCCCAAACCAAACACCAAGGATCCGGACCGGGCCATCCGTCCAGACAAATGCGCCAGGCAAAGCATTCGAGCCCCGCCAAGCGGCCAACCTCAGGCCAACGGATTTGCTGAGATTGACTACAGCCCCTGTAACTTTTTCATAACGCTTGAGAGCCTTAATCACCGTAATGATGTCTACGACGCTCGAAACAAATACGGTGACATCATCGGCAAACGCGGAAACCCTGGCTCGCGCACCACCAGGAAGAGCAATTCCGCGCAGGGCCGGTCCAGCCACCCTAGTCCTCACGTTCCTAAGGAATGGTTCCAGCGCGAGGACATACAGCAAGGGCGACAACGGACACCCCTGTCGCACCGACCGAGAAACTGCGAACGGCGCCGACTGCACCCCGTTGACCTGCACAACTGCCGTTGGCTGAGCATACAAAATGGAAATCCATCTGCAGAAGCCGGACCCAAAGCCGGCGGTCTCTAGAACAGCCATCAGGAAACGATGATCCACCTTATCAAACGCCTTGGACTGATCTAAATTGATCAGCGCTGCTTCAGTGTCGTCTTCTAAGTTTTCTAGGACTGTACGAATCAAATGCAAATTGTTTTGAATTGATCTTCCCTTCACAGCGTAAGTCTGATCCGGTTCGATCAAGTCAGTGATAACAACCTGCAAACGATTCGCCAGAACTCGGGCCAGGATTTTAATATCCGTATTCAACAACGTGATGGGCCTAAAATCATCCAACCCCCCAACATGTGTGTCCTTCTTCTTCAGAAGTGTGACCACGCCTTTGGTAACCTGACTCGGGATCGATCCCGTGTCAAACCAGTGGTTAAACACACCCGTCAGAATCGGGACAAACATGTGCGACAACCTCAAGTATAGCTCGTAGGGCAGTCCATCAAGTCCTGGTGATCTATTATAGGCGACCTGCTTCATAGCAGCTACGACCTCACACTCTGTAACCCGATCATCGCAACTAGCCACTCGGGCCGACTCCAGGCGGGGCGAGCCAGCCAAATAGTTACCAAACTCCTGGACGCGGAGTCTGGACAGCTGTGCGAAGCGATCTTCAAAGTGCACTCGAAACCGCTCGGAAATCCCCTGAGCCGACACTAAGGAGTGCCCTTCCGGGCTCTGAATTTTACGAATGTAATTATCTGATTTGCGCCCGAGCGAACGGACACGCTCCGATCTGTCCACATTCACAGCTTCGTTGGGCATCTTTTTAATTCTAGCCCTAACTACCTGGCCCTGATATCGTTCGCTAGCCAAACGACTCAGGTCCGCCTTAGCTAGGCCTATTTCTAGGGAATCCCCCCCCTGCCACCGCCCGGGATAGTCTATCCTCTAGACGCTTCTCTGCCTTGGCCCTATCTAGGGTGAGGCGTTGGCCATATTTGACAGAGAAGTCTCTAATGCTAGATTTGGCGTTTACCCACCACTTATTCCCGGTAACCGCCCCCACTAATCCCTTCTGAATGTGTTTAGTTAGCCTTTCCCGGAAGTCATCTATCTCCAGTAAGGAGGTATTTAACTTCCAGTACCCAGCTAACTTGGGGTTGCTATCTAGATCTAATCTGGCCACAAGTAGTTTGTGGTCAGAGTGGCCTAACCAGTAGAACGTGGGACAAGATATGTATTCTATGTTGCCTCTTCTAACTAACAACCGATCCAAGTAAGTATTTGAAACAGAAGGCCGGCTAGAGAGCCACGTCCACATCTCCCGCCCCGGATGATCCACCCGATACCTGTCTACCAGATCGCATTTAGCCATCAGGTCCAACAGACTGGTTTCACACCCATCCGTCCCTCTAGTCCCGCCCACCTTATCTACCCTGGGATCAAGGATGGCATTCCAACTAACCGTTCCGAACCCCCGAGAAACACCTCCAACCACCGAAAAATGGAAACCCGCTCCCGTACGCAATTGGGCGCATAAACCGCGACAACTTGAAACGCTCCACTTGCCACGGCAACATCGGCCACGATCAGTCTACCATCAGTATCCGCATGAACAACGCTAACCGTTGCAGAAAGGGTGAGCCTAACTAACAAAGAAACCCCCCTACTTTGACTATCACCGTATGTTGAAAAGACATCATAATGCCCCTCCATCACCCGATGATCGTCAACGGAATTGTAGTGAGTCTCCTGTAACACAGCCACATCTATATTCATGGACATGAGGTCCCTCAGTACCCTAGCGGCTTTGCTTCGGCACCTCTTGCCCCTTACGTTCAAACTACACAGGCTTAAGGACGTGGCCATTATACCTAAGCATCGACAACCACCGGCCTAAAGTCTTTTGTTAGAAGGGTGCCACAGGATTGGGCGAGGTTGCCCGAAAGCAACTCGGACGTTACTCGTCCGTCCCGCGCAATACCTCCGACATCCAACGGGAAGGTTAATTTAAGGGCCCTATAAAAACAAGGGTGGACGTAAATAGGGACCCTCCCTTCGCACCTAGATGGCAGCTGTTTGAGGGAGTCGTGCTCCTCTTCCACCAACTTTAAATTTGGAATCGCCCCCTTTGCTTCCTCGATCATGTTCCACATGGCCTTCGTGCGTCCAGTTCTTGTTTGACGCACAAAGGTCATGACTAAGGGGGCGTCTGAGAAGTTTTTGGGATTTGATACCTTTTTCCCATCTATGTTTTTCATATCCCTCAGCGGCTTTATTAGACCCCTATGACGCTGAGTTATATATGTGTCAGCATGAAGGGGGTCTACATCACAGATCCGGTCTCCAGGAAGGTAGGGGAGCTTTTTAGTTTTTTCTCTCCTTACCGGAGATGCTGATTTGGCTCTTCTGCCGTTGTTGTTTTGCATCTCCGGCCTTTCTTGATCGAGCACCGGTTGGAGGGGGTGGGGATTTTGGTTCAGCCGAAGGGGTTTGGGTGGGGGTTTTGGGTGGCTGAACCATAGAGACAGTATTCTCTACGTTCATAGGGGACGGGGAACGGGACCCAGCCTCCTTATTCTTTCGAGCCTTTTTCTGTTTTTCTTTTTTCGGCACTTGGCCCTCTGCCACAGTAGCCGGTCTTTTTTCTTGCTCCCCTTCTGCGTCGGACGAGGAGACCGGATGATTTCTCTTTTGGCCGCTGGCGACTTCCTTGGTGGTGATGTTGGTGGAAGAACTCGTGGACGACCCTGTGGGAGCTGACCGACCATGTACTTCAGGGGGTTGCTCTCTTGTGGAGGGGGTCTTCGTGATCTTCCCATTTTTCTTTTTGACCACTGTGCTCCAGCCTTCCGATGTTGTTGCTGTGCCCCCTCCGGCTGGCTTCTCAGGGGCTGCTGGTGCCACACCCTTCTGTTGTTCCGCAGCTGGTTTGGGGGGGGGACTCTTTTAGGGCAATCCCTTGCCATATGGCCTACTTGTTGGCAATGCCAACAGTGCGGTCTTCGCCCCTCGACGATGACGCTCATTGTCCAAACGTCACTTCTGAGCAGGGCCAGTATATTCTGAAACCCTCCCGGTCACAGCGCATTTTCACTGTGTAGTCCCCTACCATAAGGCTACAGGGGCCACGGGCCGGGAGGACAGCTTCGACGTCCCCATACTGGCTCATTATTGCGCCTATCTGCACAGAGTCCAGAAACCAGGGGATGCCTAAAATGTTGACCGTTGTTTGACTCCTGCTCAGATAAACTGGCTTAAAACGTATCTCTCTCCACTTCCAGTCACATTTGGAGAGTTTTACCGCGTCATCAACGGTCGGCAGCAGCAGGTCCCACATGGCATAACTGCGATGACAAATGTACGTCGCAGGTATTTGGAGATCCCCCAGCATCTCCGCCATGATGTCCTTAGAGACCCCTGCCAGAGTTTTCTTTTTCCAGTCAGTGGTGACTAGTGATATAATTCTCATGGATAGTCTTTCCACGACACCTGGCAGGGGTTTAATGATATTACCGTCAGTATACTCCTTATATTTGGAGATAAACAACTGACGGTATTCCTCTGGAGTAAGCTGGGACTGGGGCCCCCACACCTTCTCTGCTGCCGAGGGCGTTGGTGTTACTGTCACTGGAGAAATTGATAAGGGCGGTGTTCTCTGCCCCGGCAGGATTGTTGAACAGGTAGAAATGATTGCCTGTGTGCTGGTTCCTGGCAGTGAGGGCCAATCTGCCGGGCTTTCCGCCGGGGATGATGGTATTGGGGCTGGTATGGCACCAACTGTCCCACTCTTCTGGTCTGTGCGAGCAGCCCCCTTCTTCTTCTTGGGACGGGATGCTCTCACTTCCTCTGATCTTGTTTCTGAACTCCCTTCTTGGCCGCTCTCGTCGCTGCTACAGTGGAGATCCTGGCCCAATGTCCCATTCAGCTGGGAGTCGAGAAATGAGAGCAATGTTAATGGCCACTTCCCGGTCGTCCGGCACGTCGTTTTTAAACGCCTGATCCAGCCCGGTGGTTCTCAAAGTGGAGAAATCAGCAGAGGTGGAAGGTCTCAATCCCAACCCTAGGAGTTCTGTCCTCCTATGGGCGGGAGGGCTAACAGTTAAAGTCCTCTTCCTCTGCCGATCCCACCGAGCTGGATCACCTCACCCAGCTGGCCTATGCCTACCACTGCCGGGGACAGCAGTGTCGTCAATAGTCCAGGAGCCGTCGTGATGGTGCGGGGGGCAGCACCAGGTCTAGTGCGGGGGGCAGCACCGACCGTACCTCTTAGTCTATCACCTGGGCCTGAACCAGCGGGCGTGTCAGGGACACGACCACCAGAACCCGGGCTAGGCAAAGTAGCGGAGCCCGGACCGCGTGGCGGTGGGGTGGAACTTTTTCCGGGCCTGATCCGGCCCCCAGATTGGGCCGAAGCCCCCTCTGGGAACTGGACCCCGGGCTAGGCATTTCTGCACTGGAGCCCGGACCAGCTACCCTCCCCCTCTGCGTCTTCTCCCTGGCTCAGACCCGCCGATTTGGCCTGGCTGAGGATTCTGTTGGATTTGACTCCGAACCACCTCAGACGCAGACCGGCCAGCTATTTAAGTCGAGCCCGGGGAGAGAGACAAACCTAGAAAAAATAGAAACGTAAAACAGTTAGTGGCCTCAACTGGAGGTGAAAAAACAATGCAAAACAAAGCTTTAACCAGACCCAAGAGGGGCTGGTAGCTTGTCTTTGGATGTCGGGGACAGCCAAAGGGCTAAACAGAAAGACAGGAAACCGGTCTTTTCGGTTTATTTAATAAATTTGCTTCCCCACCAAAGCAAATTAGGCATAAGACCGTTTTTAATTTGGGGTAATAACCAGCTTCCCTAAAAGTAGGCAAAAAGGGGGCACACTGGTTAATTGCCCCAGTATAGAGGGTTTCCCCTACATTGACTGGGACAAATTACCTTAAGTGCAGCATCTGTAGGACAGATACTACACTTTGATTCCGGCCCGAAGGCCAAGAACAACAGAAAAAAAAGGCAAGCCTCTTTTTTATTTATTTAAAAAGGAAATACAACTTTCTGATATATGGGTTTTTGAATTGCATTCACTTGCAAAAGATCTAGCTAATTTGCATATTCTTTTAAACATTCATTTTAATTAATTCCCTATTAGTTGCTTCGGTTTTCTAATGGGATACTCATCTTTAGTTAACTATTACCTGTAATTATATTCATGCAGATATTCTACATGATTTATACTTGCATAAAATATGGACGTAAAAAGTTTATAGTAAACACAAAATTGTGTCCATATATATTTATGTATACGTATAATAAGACGAGAAGATTCCCTTCTATCCCCCAAATTTTGCTTGTATTCCATTATTCAATAAATGATCCATTCTATAACTACCAATATATAGTTTTGTGACTTCATTTCATAATCTTGTCGTCCTATTGTATAAGCTCCAATAATAATTGTTGAGCTTGGCATTATCCAGATAAGTCTCCTCTTGTGGAATTGAACTTTCTCTCTCTCTTCCTCTTGTGCATTAAGCTATTATAAGCTCCCTACTGGTTGAGCTTTATTTGACTTCTCCAGATATGTTTAATAAGTAATACACCCCTCTCTCATCCAAGAACATCCCAACCCCATCCCGGAAATCCTACATTTCTAAATTAATAGCAGCTATCAGTAAATTCATAATTAATGTTAGATGGAAAGTATACCACCATGACTTGTATATGAGTTTAAAACAAAGCCACTTGGGCACCCCACAAGAAACTCCACCGCTCCAAAGTAACTTAGCAAATTCCCTTCTGCCAATAAATAGTATTTCCTGACAGAGGGAGCAAGAGAGAATGGCGACGAAATATTATGGACTAAAATCAAACCAATCCCCTAAAGCTAATGGACATTTAGAAGAATTTGAAAACGAACTAATTAATCTAATCAAGAAAAGAAAATTTAAGAAACCTAATAAACACCCACACCCGATAGTTAATAAAATTAACGACTTTGCACGTAATGTTAAGAATGGGAAAGAACTATTTGTACCCGCGGATAAGACTAAAAACTATTACAAATTGAACTACCAAGCTTATGAGAACCTGATATATAAAGAACTTAGAAAATCATATAAGGAAGTACCGCACGTCTCAATGCTTAATATCAACAACCAAGCTAAGAACCTACTCACTAGCATGAACCTGAGTAACCACACAGAAATCCTCACCCCCAGCTATCCCAAGATTCACCCTAAAGGACCATAAGCCTAATTTCAATAGCAACCCCTGTATTAGGCTTATCTGCCCCTCTAAATCAGACATAGGAATAATAAGTAAAAACATATTAGATAGAATAATACCAAGTATAAAAAAGAAAATAAGCTTCTCCCCTTGCCAATCATCAGACCATGTTATAGATTGGTTTATAAACCTCAAAGACAAATCAAGATTAAGCTTCATAGCATCTGACATTGACAACTACTAACAATCTATATCCCCTATCCTTTTAAACAAAGCGCTCATCTTAGCAAAAAATAACTCGGACCTTTCCGGCTCAGAAATTAGTCGTATCCTACTAGCAGGAAAGACTTGAATAAAATCTGATAATAAATTGTGGACCAGAAAAAGACACTCCTGATTACTTCGATATAGGGATAGGTTCGTCAGACTCTGCACAAGTAGCAGATCTGGTAGGAATCTATCTATTAAATGAACTTAAATACAGATTCATTAATAGCGACCTGCAAGGAGGCCTGTGCAGAGACGACGCCCTATTAGTAACTGGGGCTGGACCCAGAATGTACAATAGGACCATAATCAAACTAAGAGAACTTTTTAAAAGCTTCGGCCTTAGTTAAACATTAGAAAAAGAAAAAAGCACCTCAAACTTCTTAGACGTAACATTAAACCTAAAGGAAGGAACATACTGCCCCTACCATAAACCAACTTTGTCGCTACACTATGTCCACAAATTCTCCAATCACTCTAGATCCGTCATTAAGGCAATCCCTACCTCAGTGTCCAAAAGAATTTCTAATCTCTCTGCAAACCATAAAATTTTCAATGAAAGCTCAACCTTTTATAACAACGCACTAGCAAACTCGGGATACAAAGACACAATTAAGTACGATACGAATAATGCTAAAAAACTATCCAGCCCTTAGGCATAGTTACCCACAACATGACTAAATGCAAATCTAAACAAAATAATAAGGCAAGATCAAATCATAAGTACCATATGCCAAATACTCCTAACAATGAAAAGCTTATACAAGATGAGCAGACACCTCCCAAAAATCGGATCAGAAGAAAGTCCAATATTTGGTTCAACCACCCATACAATAATAACGTCCAAACTAATACCCCAAAAGAATTCTTTAAATTAGTAGATTCTTTCAAGCATCTTCACATATACAGCCCGATCCTAAATAAAAAATCTATTAAATTATCCTTCTCAACTATGCCTAATGTAGCACAAACTATTATAAGAAAATAGAATCAGCGCAGAAAATAATTAATGGCAACCCTAGTCTAGCCCAACCAAACTGCAATTGTAAAGACCCAAATAGCTGCCCACTGGAGAATGACTGCGTACACTCAGACGTCATATATTAATGTATAGTAACAGAACTCCCGCCTAATACGACAACTAATAACCTGACAGCCCAAACCCATAATACCAGTTACAATAGAGAGGGTCTGCATATCCCAACACGTAATAGTACACAAACTGAACAACCCACAACACAGCAGATACAGCTATACAGAACCTGAATATAGAAACTCAGGCCACCCCCAGATAAATGAAGACTCATTAGATACACCACGCACAAGCCTTATAATACATATCTACATAGGATTATCCTCCTTCTCGATAAAGGCCAGAATTGCAAGCCATTTACAATCATTCTCTAAGGAAAACCATAAAACAAAGACTACCCTATCTAACCCAGTGAGAAATTTAAAACAAAACAAAATAGACTTTAAATTAAAATGGAAAATACTAAGAAAATCCAAATCATACAGCCCATGCTCTAAATACTGCCTTCTATGTAATGCAGAGGCGACCGAGATTATAACGGCACCTAATAAATTAAACATCCTCAATTCAAAACCAGAGATAACTTGCAGTTGTAGGCACGAGAGAAAATTCAGTACATAAATGCAAATAATTCCACTGAAAATGTACCACCTGACAGGAACTCGCTCATTGCACTTCTTCGCTGTGCATAAAACGTAACAATATCCTTCACTAACCGTTTCTCCTAGTAAAGGGCTATCGGACTTCAACACAAACCAAATTCCTTTTTTTTTCAACCGCCTCTAAGCACTCGATATCTGCAAAAATCGCCATAAGAAATTACTTCAACTTTTTAATATAAAATATTAGCACACCCCCTGAATACATAATCTTTACATAACATTAAATAAATAACCGACCTAGAATCGCCTGCATCCTGGCAAGGCCTAATTACCAATATAACTGCTTTAAGCCCTCAGACAAATTTGCCTAACAAACTATATCCTCGTAAAACTGTACATTAATACCACCTATTAATTGCAACCAAATTACCAACTAGCACACGACGCAACAAGAATATAACCTAACCAATCTAAAACCTAAACCTAATAAAAAAATAGCTTAGAAACCTCCTCCCAGAGCCAAAGACCTACCTACTTTAGAACCATCTAACCACCACCACCACCACCACCCGTAACCCCAATGGCAAGCCCCCCTCCCCCCAAAATAAGAAATAATTTAAAAATCAGCGCAGTTGAACTCCTCTATTAGATTTACAGTAAGCCCTTCTTCCCAGTAAGATTTAATTTAAAACATTTAAATGTACCGAATATTAACCTAAGATAAGCTCCCCCGGTTCAGCCCAACCGACCCCGTCACCCATATAGACACATTTCCATCGGTCTTATATCACCTCCGACTATCAGCTAATTACCTTCCCAATCCCCCATACGCAAACATGTGTCCCTTCCAAATTCCTTTCTAGCCGTCATTTCCTACTGATAATCTCACTAGGTTGAACACAGCTGAACCTTCCAGTTTCGAGTAAACTACATCACAAGAGTCTCCGTTGAACAATTACCGTTTTTTTTGCCATCCAAAATAGGAGGATAAAGAATTCACCAAACCAATTCATTTATGCAAGACCACCCTTACAATATTACAAAATTTAATGGAGAAATATGGAATTTTAACGGTCAGCTGTAAAACCATGCTTCTTGCAACATCTCTTGGATATTAGAACTACTACAAAAAGAGGCTATGCTGACTGGATAGACGTGCCACTCGTTTTCATAAACGAGAAAGTATGTATTCCATTTGTCCAGGCCTTGCTTTAACATAAACTTGACGGCCTTTATAATCGGATTCCAAGAAATTTAAAGTTTTATTGTGAACACTTGAATCTATTTTTCCCAGTGAAGGACTTCTTTAATTTAAACCCATGTTTTCTTTGTTCGAGTTCTTACGCTTTCCCGACCAATTCTACATCTACTTTCAATATACTCACCCCTTTCTTTTTGGTGTTTATATGGATATTTATATATGTGTATATGCGTATTTATGCGTATATATATATATATATATATATATATATATATATATATATTCTTTAATTTTGCTTTATTTTATTTTTTCACGGGACCACTCACTTCTCACACCTCACCCCGTATTTCCTGTTATTCTGACCCACCACTTGTCTGTATCCCCCTTTTTTACGCATTCCCTTGTAATTATTATTAACATTGTTATCATTATTATTATTAGTAGTGGTAGTGATAGCGGAGGTAGTGGTAGTAGTATTGTTATCACTATTATTATCATTATTATTATTGTCTTGTTTTTACCGCTATTATTAGTATTATTATTATTATTATTATTATTATTATTATTATTATTAAAGTCTTCATTATAATTGCTGTTATTATTATAATCCCCGTTATTATCCCCGTCATTGCGACCATAACCGTTACAATTATCTTTATTTTCATTGTTATTACCTTCAATATTGGCATTACTTTTATCACACTATTGGTAATATTTTTTTACTTGTATTTTATTTTCACTATTATTATTATTATTATTATTATTATTATTATTATTATTATTATTATTATTATTACCCTACTATTATTGACATTACTACCACTTTTATAAGTAGTAAATGTCCTCTTACTCTTCCATCTTACCATCTATATGAATTCTTAAACTTTTTGCATCAAGGTAAACGCACTTATAGACATTGCCATTCTATCCTCCGACCACCCCCTTATAATCATACTCCCTATATCATAACAGAAGAAACTTAAAAATATTGCCGAATATTACCTAATCAATATTAAAACCTTGCATTACCCCCCCCCCAATTATAAGCGTTTTTATATTGCCATTTGCCATTTAGGTTGCATCTGTCAAAAATACTACTCCATAGATAATAGACACCCCACAAACCGTTAAAATTTTACTATGCAGCAACAATACGTCCCAAATTTTATCCCTAAAACATATATCCCTTAAACTCAACACTATGTTAAAGACTATATACAATCTTATATATCATACGATATATAACAAGCTTCTCCTTTATTTATTTGGAATTCAATAAAGCTTCCCCCAACATTCTATAATTCCTCCTGATCTTTTTCGTCCCTAATGAACCCTTCGTTAGACGCTGCATATTCCCCATGCTACCTAGCATCTTCTCTACTCTGCTGATGAGAGGCATTAGGCTTCGAAATGCCCTGGCATAAAGATTCCCTTCTATCCCCCAAATTTTACTTGTATTCCATTATTCAATAAATGATCCATTCTATATCTACCAATATATAGTTTTGTGACTTCATTTCATAATCTTGTCGTCTTATTGTATAAGCTCCAATAATAATTGTTGAGCTTGGCATTATCCAGATAAGTCTCCTCTTGTGGAATTGAACTCTCTCTCTCTCTTCCTCTTTCGTATAAATCTATTTATGTATATATATATATTTTTGTTTAACAAATTTTGCCTACCAAACTCTCCCTAAAATTTTTGGTCTACAGACATGAAACTTCATATATAAGGTATTTAAATCCACGCGAAACTTTATATTTGGGTTTTAGCCCGGAAAAATCGGTGCAAAAGTGTTAAAATTAAAAAAAAAATGAAATTTTATAGCCCAGTCATTGACGTCAGAGGCAAAATTAATCGTTAGCTGAACGTTTTGGTTTCGATTCTCGCATGAGTCTTTTTTTTAAAATACTTTTAAAATCATTACTATATATTGCATCCAATGTCTCTCTCTCTCTCTCTCTCTCTCTCTCTCTCTCTCTCTCTCTCTCTCTCTCTCTATATATATATATATATATATATATATAAGTGAAAATGTCTGTCTTTTCTCTATGGTATTTAAGGAAGACTATTATGAACAGTACATAGGGCCCGAGCAAAGCCGGGTGGAACTGCTAGTAACAAAGAAAATAGGATAACTGGTAGTCTTTTTGACGTATCTGGAACCTGGACAGCAGAGATAGATTCGGTGGTGTCTCTGGAAATAGACGACTAACGCTCCTAGATAGCAAGAAAACCTCGGTCGACGGGAAAGACGATTCTGGAACATGGACAGATGTGGCACTGTATCTTAATGCCCTGGTTGTCGTGATTGTTAACGCCCACCCCCTGCACCCCAGGAGGTGATTTGGCCATAGGGACAGAGATACATAAGCAATCAGAATGCAATCCCACAATTCCCTTTCTTTTCTTTTTCTCTTTTTCGTCCGAACAGCATGGGGTAAGACATATATATTTGTCTTTCCGTAAATGGGGGGGGCATCCCCTCTCCCTCAACACTAGTTAAGGTCAGTTAGTTTTAATGGAGTAATGGTATAAATCAATTGTAGGATCTGTAAATTGTATGTTAATATTGTAATATATATATTTTAATATATATTGAATAATTTTTATAAAATAAAATAGTAAATATATATTACAATTGCATCATGCGCTGTTGTGCCTGTATTGAATGTCTTCCTTAAGAAGAACGAAGCGGGACCTGAAGACGAAGAACGTTCCAGCCAGAATACCACCAGAGTGGTCTTGGGAGAATGAAGGAGCCAACATCTCAGGTATGCTTTTCCTCTTGATATTCAGACTCTAATGAATGGCCATCGTCACATCATCATGGGACCGTTTCTAAGACATTTAGTTTAACACGTGGGTTGGTCACACGCCAGCATTGGATGGCTTTACACGGTCTCCTTGAGGTGCTTCAGGTAGGGACAGAAGCGGTCAATTTTTTAAAAACTTTGTCGCCTACTATGACTCCTTAACATTTATTGTTTTGGGCTCAAATCAAGTTCTGAAGTTAGATCCACGTCCAACGAACCTATATCTAAAATTTCAAGTGTTTAGACCCAAAATTGTCGGAGGAGTTTGGTAGAGTTCTCAAAGGTCAAATCGTTGAACTTTGACCCCTTAACAGCCAAATTTTTGTCCGAAAACGGATTACAAAGATTTTCCCAAATCTCCATACACTGTATATCGAATTTCGAGTATGTAGACTGAAAATTGACAGAGTTATTGCGTAGGAAAATGTACATAGGCAAAAAGACAGACATACACAGACACATAGACACTGTCACTTATATATATATATATATATATATATATATATATATATATATATATATATATATATATATATATATATTTCTGTGGCATTATATTTTATTTCCTTATAATATATACCAATCCTTATTTAAGAAGTTCAATGTAATTACTGAGGAATATAGTTAATAAAATACAAAAAGACTATATTCTATATGTTAGTACGAATAGATGGATTTAGTGACTTTATTCCTACAATTCAAAACAGCGTAATGGCAACACATTATAATATATTTACAGCTCCTTTTCCAATTTTCGGATTTTAATCATGTCATAACGCACTTTATTTTCTTTTGATGGATTGATTGTTGCTATTTCTTCTGATGAGTTAAGAGCAAAATAGATTCACTAATTGATATAATAAGTAAGTGATTGATTTTGTGCTAACACCATGAACTTTGGAATATAGCCTTTTTCATTTATTCACTATATATATATGTATATATATATATATATATATATATATTATTTAAAAAATTTTTGAATATTTTCACCTGCATAAAAGTAAGTTATCCGCAGACATGAATGTTCCTTAAATATAATAATTAATAAATGATTAAACTGTTTAAAAATATCTAAATATTGAAAAAAAAAAAAGATTAATAATTACAAATAATAAGTATTAAATGAGGGCGACTAGAATGTAAACAAAGGTCAGATAACTTCTCTCTTGAAAATCACCCAGGGAGTAAAAAGAAAAAAAATACTAGAGAATTGCTAATAAAAAAAATAAATAAATCAACAATCTCATATATATATATATATATATATATATATATCTTATACAAATATAAAAAACAAAAAAAAAACGATCTTCAAGGTGGAGACCCTAACCATAATATCGTTTAAAAATCAACTACAAAATCTATGTAAATATATAAACGATACAAACTAAACAGTAAAATTGTCTATGGCGTCATAGCGTAATGGATCAAGACACCGGACTGTAATGCATAAGATCCGGGGTTCGTATTCCTAATAACAGTTAAGCTCTGCTGAAGAAGTGTAGACCCCCGAAACATGCATGTACGTAGATTGCTGTTTAAAAAAATAATATATATATATATATATATATATATATATATATATATATATATATATATATATATATATAATTTTTTATATATATATATTTGTATTGTTTTTACCGCTCCGCACGTGGGGGTACCAAATTGGTTAAAGGGAAAATTATTCCCAACTCGCATTTAAGTAAAAATGTACTTTCGTAAATAATTGAATTCATTCAAAACGTATTGAAAAAACAAAAACAAATAACATCTCTCTCTCTCTCTCTCTCTCTCTCTCTCTCTCTCTATATATATATATATATATATATATATATATATATGTATACATACATATATATACACATATATATATATATACATATATATATGTATATATATGTATATACATATAAATATATATATATATATATATATATATATATATATATATATATATATACAGAAACAGGGAAGACAGTTACATTTTTTGTTCTTGCATATATCTTGCGTATATATCTTGAACTTTATCCTAATATATTGATATAATGAATATAGGTTTTTCGTCCTGCAATATTGTGATTGGCTGGTTAAGCCATAAATACTGGCTGGTAGTGACATTTGAGAGAGACGTCGAAAGGGTATATAAGCCTCACTCTAGGAACCCCCGTTTCGACTATCGCTACAAAAAGGCCAAATTCACAAAATTTGGCCTTTAGAAAGGTCAATCTGCCAACTCTGGACAAGAATATAAGAGTGACTTCCCTTTTACGTGGCACCGTTTCCGGATATCATTATCATAATATACGATCATTTTTGTAATGTGAAAGGAACCCATAAAAATTTCGACATGTAGCAGTTATTTGCCGAAGAAAGGAGACAGCGAAACGTTTTGTAAAAATAGTGAAAATTCGAAAGAAATATAAAAAACAAACGAACATTGTCTGCCAAGAGGTATTGGACTAAATAATAAATTAATGATTGTTTCTCACAATGTTATTTTATTAGTTGTATTGAACTATGTGGCACATATTACTTTCTGACTATTTATTATTACTTGTTGCCGAGATATCTTGGCATTTGTGTCCAGTCGTCCTGTACAGACACTTCACTGGCCTCTGGTATTTAACAATGTAAACTCAGGAGAGGTGAGGTTGTAGATTGCGCACCTTCTGCAAAAAAAAAAAAAAAAAAAAAATTCCACGTGCAGGCACGCCTTCATGGTTATCCATCGTTTATCAAAGACTGAAGTAGCCTATATAGTACTTATTAATTTATCTCGTTTGAGTCGGCTTTATATTTAAAATGTAATAGACACTATTTTCATAGAAATGTTAACAAATTCATATTTGTTGTGTGTTATTAGCTTTTCTGTCCCAAAACAAATATTTCATGTTATCCAGAAAATTGGTTTATCAAAACATATTTGTTGATTAAATATATTTCTCGTTGCGTTGCATTTCTACGGGGCCTACTAGTTCTTAATAATTTTCTTAATGTTTTACATACACCTTTATTACTAGTTTATCTAAACTATATTATTGAAGAAGGTCCTTGTTTTGGTTAACATACCTTTAACATAACTTCAATCGAGAGCAAATTAATCAGATTAGTCACAAAATTCATAGCGTAATTTGAAGGTAAATGGTGAATTATTAATTGGATCAACATATTAGGATGGTAAATAGTGGATCAACGTTTTTTGTGGACGTTGCAGATTTGGTAGAATTATTTTTACTTAATGAGATTCATCAGCATTTTATGAACGACCTTAATTTGACCTATATGGAGATGAAGCTATACTAACCATTAACTATTAGATTATACGAAAAAAAAAACCCCAACTGATCTGAACGTTGATTTAAACTAATACAAATGACATTGACTTGACATGAGCCCTATCAAAAACCCAAGCAAATGTTATGTTTGTAAGAATTCAAACTATACTAAACCTATTGTTTAATCTATAGCTGCGAGAATTTACAAAATTCAATCTAACAGCCATAAATTTGATAAAAACTATAAATTTTATAACGACGCTTTAAGGAACTCGGCCAGCAGGCACCCCGAGGTTGTCCGGAATTCAATGAGGGCCAACAAATGTTTTACCGTCCCATACTTTTATTGTCATTGAAATCGGTGAAATCGCCAATTTTTTTAATCAAATCGATTGATTGCCCCCGGGCCCAGCTTACGACAGTATACCTCGAATGTTGGAGTATGAAAACGATAAAAAAGGGAGACTAAACATTGCGTCCAGGATGAAAAATTGCACAAATCAAACTTCTCAATACAAATGTTGCGGCTAAAGAAACACTATTCAATATAATCCCATATAAAAAAGGAACTGTGAGTTTATACTCATCTTTCATTTCTCGCGTCGACGACTTGATATTTTGTTTTGTTGTGTCTGTTCTTTTGTTTCTTAATATGTTTTCTTCCCGGCATATTAGGATATTAACATAAGATTTCACATCCAAATGATTTGGATTTTTAGGGTGTGAGATCCATATAGAAACGTTGATTTAATTTGAATAAAATACACATTAAGTGCATTTGAAAGCCAAATCATAACGTAAACAAATATTTTACCTTTCTTTTACATTTATAACATAAATATATTTCGGAGCTAAACTCCATCTTCAGTATGTTGTTTTCTTTCTTTTTTCTTTTTTCTTTCTTGCCATGTTGTAAAGTTGGAGAAAGAAAAGTTGTATTTTTATATTTATTCATCCAATTCGTAAATAAAGTTGCTTTCAAATTTTTAATTCGTGTTTATTTTCTCTTTTTCATTGGGATTATTTTCCTCTGTGTATTACACATTTTACAGATTTGAAAGAGTTTTCACTTTTTCTTTTGTTCGACGTATATACCAAACCCAGGGACTTTTCATTTTTTTTTAATAACTTTTTTCATATTATTATTATGTAACCGTGCTCTGTCGTCTTAATAGAGCAGGATTTATAATAACACACACACACACACACACACACACACACACACACACACACACACACACACACACACACACACACACACACACACACATACGAATTCATTCATACATATTCGTTCAGCAAAGTTGAATTTCCTATATATATATATATATATATATATATATATATATATATATATATATATATATATATATAGTAAGTAATAAAATATATATGGCGATTAAGCTACACTGAATATTCCGCGTTTCATCCACTCTAGGACTATTCAGGCTATGCGCAGACAACTGGAAGTGTATTCGCGCCTAGTCCACAAAGTATGGAAATAAAACATTAAAAATAAAAAAAACGTTTACAAGTGTTTTTGATATAGATGTACATAAGAATACTTTGATAAGTATGTTTTAACTTAAATAGGGATGGTATAATAAAATTTTGGGGTCTGCGTTCGCACCTGGCCTCCATAGAATGGAAATAGGCACAAACTTTAATAAAGACTTTTCATATCTATCTGCGTAAGTATACTTTGATAATTATGTTTCAGTTTGAAGAAATATGGTATAATAAAATTATGGGGTGTTCGTTCATGCCTAAATATGTCACAAAGTTTAGCAAGGTTTTTTAATATAGATCCACAGAATATTGTGATAAAAGTGTTTCAGTGTGAACAGGTATGGTATAATAAATTATGGGGGTTGTCTATTTTATTTTAACTTTCATCATATTTTGCTTTGGTTTTGATACCCCCAAGTTCGAAGCTATCTCTTTACAACCCTTCCTTTTCATAACCTATCATACTTTAATAAATCAGAGTCCATTTTCTGTAGGCTGTTTTTGAACCCAGTCAACGACGAGTACTTTTGCTAGAGTTGTTAGACGAAACTAAATGGAAAATAAATAAATAATTAAATTAATAAATAAATAGAAAATAAATAATATAAAGAATAAATAAATAAATAAACAAATAATAAAAAATAAAATATAAAATAAAATAAATTAAAAAAATAAAATAAACATAAAAAAATGACTAAACATTGTTTCAGGGGAGAGGATGGCCGGTATCTGCAAATTCCAGAAAAAGCAAAAAAAAAAAAAAAATAAAAAAAATAAGTAAGTAAATGCATATAGTAAAATATAAGTAAATATACATACAAGATATGAAAGTGTGGGTAGATTGATATATATTATATTAACTTTATTGTTTTTGTACATATTCTTAATACTTTATAATTTAATAATCCATTATTTTAATTCTTTATCTCTTCTTTGCATGACCGGTTATTTATCTGCATTTTCTGCTTTATTCTTTAAACTTTCCTAGCTATCTAATATATCAATCTACCCACACTTTCATATCTTGTATGTATATTTACTTATATTTTACTATATGCATTTACTTTTCTTTTCTTGAATTTGCAGATACCGGCCATCCTCTCCCCTGAAATAATTTTTATTTAGTTTTTTATTTTTATTTTATTTCATTTTATATTTTATTTTTTTATTATTTATTTATTAATGTATTTATTCTTTCTGTATTATTTATCTTCTATTTATTTATTAATTAATTTATTAATTTATTTTCCATTTAGTTTCGTGTAACAACTCTTGTAGACCTTCTTTTTAAGTGATGACCTGTACATTTCAGTTGACCTATATTATTTTGCCCTATATATTTTTTTCGCGCCTTTAACATTTTCTGTCTGGGTCATTTTGACTTTTGTTTCCCTTTATTTTATATTTTATATTTAACTTTATCATCATTTTTTCCCTCTTTCTCTTGCCTGATCTTTTTTATTTATATTTATGTCTCGGAAGTAGAGTGAAAGGCATATCTTATTTTTCTTTTATTGATATTATTGGAATGTTTTCTTTTTTCCTTGTACACATTTTTGTGAATTATTCCATGGATTTCTGCCTTTGGATTATTATGGACCATCTTCTTCCAATTACGGGATTTCCTTGAATTTTACTTGTACAAATGGAAATTCTTTAAACTTCCTTGAAGTTTTACATTTGGATTTTACCGTCACTGGATTTTTTATTTTCCACCAGACTATCCATTCATGTGTAATCACCTTTTTCTTCACTATATTCCCTCTGCTTCACTTTTTTGTTTCCAAGTAAGATCTTTGACTTACTTGTTGTTTCATCAAATACTTCTGCATGCAAAATCCGATCCCGCATTTTGCTAATTCCTACCCTCTGATTAGAAGGAAAGTATTTCTTCGAAACTCCGCGGATTAAGGACTATCCATTTATCTAGTGTTTCCTTTTCAGATTAAAAATAACTCATTTCAAAGTGTTTTTAAACATATTTTATTAACTGTTTGCTCATATATATATATATATATATATATATGTATATATATATATATATATATATATATATATATATATATATATATATATATATAACTATGTATATTATATATTAGTGATGGAACGATTCCAATATTTTTCCCAATTCAGATACAATTACTGATTTCCTGCTAAATTCTCGATTCCGATAAAATAACCGATTCCGATACTTTATAAATCTCTAAATATTTAATTACAATATAGTTATTTTGCCTGAGTTTCCTAAAAAAACACATGTTAAATATGCAGACATTTTCCTAACCGTCAAAATACGCTTGTGAGGGATGGTCTATCGATTTTAGCTTTAGTGATAGTTTACAATCAATAAATATTTATTATTTTATCAATATTACCAACAACGGAAGATTTTGGTTTAAACAAAATTAAATAAATAAATAATAATAAAAACAGACAATTAAAAGAATCGTTTTGGCATCGGAAAAATAGGAATCAATGTTTCCGATTCCAATACTGATTCCGATACCCCTAAATCTTTCCATTTTTCCGATTCCCGATTCCGATTATCGTCTCAACACTAATATATATATATATATATATATATATATATATATATATATATATATATATATATATATATATATGCTAGCAGAGAGATCCGACGTTGCGCGGGATTAAATGGGGATCAACGAATGTTCCACACCACACTTTATTGTCATTAGAATCGATGTGAAATCAAATAGATGAATTGCCTGCTTTACTGGGGGGGGGAGGGCTGCTGCCGTGCACCGAAAAGAAAACGTTACATGCCGTCCCGCAGTGATTTTCCATAATACATTGTAATCTATATTGTATTGTAGAGAACCTCGTGTTAATTGTATAAAATTATATATATAATTTTATAAGGCTCCGCAGGTTTGACATACTATGGATACCCACGAAGTGATGGCTGCGCCTGAAATTTTTGTGGCAGCAGATGCGTAGTCTCCAACCACACCTCTCCTGAATTGATATTATTAAATACCAGTGGCAAGTGATGTGTATATACCAGACGACTGGAAACAAATGCCGGGATAAGTGGAGAGCACCGCCTAGACTTACCAAATCGTCGCCCATCTGGTACTAATCAGGCTCAACGTTGCTTAACTTCGGTAATCTGACGAAAACCGGTGTGACAACGCGATTATGGCGTTAATTTTTATAAAACTATATATATAAAGTCAAGTATCATGGTTCGATTGGGTTCTAAACAGAAACATTCATTTCGAACCCGCCCCTGTCTTATCAAAAAACCTGCTGTTGATTTTATACGTAAATCCCTTCTGCTTGCTCGGTGATAAAACTTCTTGAATGCTCTTGTGATGTTAGATTTGAAAACGTGTTAACTTTGTCCATAATCTTTTTTTCATGGGATTTTCTTTTATAGATTAACGGTTTTCGATACTTATCAGAGACATTCTGATACAAAACGTATCTAAGAACACTCCCAGGCATATAAAGTATATTTCTTAGATATTTTATAAAAATCGCCTCAGCTGCTTCGAAGGCCATATGGAACTTACTCACACACAGAGACAAAGTGCCTTGTATATATACAAGCAGGGAGACCTGCTGTTGCCCGGGATTGAATGATGATCAACGAATGTTAAACACTCCCATATATTTTATTGTCATTGAAATCAGTTTAATTTTTTAATTTTTTATTTAATGCATTTAATAAAAAATAAAAAAAATTAGAAAATTCATATTAGAATAAAATAATAGTATACAGAGATAGGAATAAGCTATAGTTAAATAAAAATGAACATCATTATAAAAAATAAATGCGGGCCTGAAATTTTTTCCTCAGACAGAAACAACATGGCTGACGAGAGCCTAACATCATTTACGTTTTACCATTAACTAGTTCCCTTTATGTTGGGCTTGAAACCGACGTTACCAATGTTTTTCTGAACTTCTGTACTATTATATATATATATATATATATATATATATATATATATATATATATATATATATATATATATATGAGAGAAAGGGAGACAGAGACATATTGGGAGAACGCACGATCTAACGAGAAAAAGTTTATCGTAAATCCAACAAGAAGAAAGTGCATACTCTTCCACCCGCTGTGTGATCAAATATCAGCAGTGCTTCGTAACTTTCATGCTTTCTCATCATTATATCATGCTTTTCTCACAGTGAACACATTCACGCGAAATATCGACCCATACACGTCACCGTTGGCTTCATCGTGTCAAACATAAGCGCACTTTTACCCCCTAAGGTGACAGTGAATTCACATGGTACAACTTTTTTGAAAAGCTTGATTCTCTTGTTGGTATTGGATTCCCTACATCTTTATAGAATCAAGTAATCACAGGAAGGGTGGGGAGACACAGTAGGGTTGCTAACATCGATAAGTGGAAGCGTTGTCGTGGAACCGACTGGATTCGAACTTGGCACATCTAGATCATCAACCTGCGTTGTTATCACCACTCCACCACGCCCATCTCCCATCTACGTTCGATATCTCACATGTCAGACGGACTAATTGTATCTTTGTTTTAGATAATTCTAATTCGAGTTTTTTTTTTTAACCTTTTCCAGATAAGCGAAACTTTTCGAAAACAATGTCTACCTACATGCCAACACCTCATAAAAAATGCATCAAAATTTTGAAAAGGTCACAGTCAATTCGGAATTTTGGTAAATAAATATCGCAGCTTCATTTTTGTTTTTGTTTTTGACAAATTCAAGAACATTTCACAAAACAAAAAACGCAAACAAACACGACAACTTGACCGCACTCCTCCTCCTACTCCTTCTCCCCCTTCTCCTCCTCCTCCTTCTTCTACTTCTTCTTCTTCTTCTTTGTATTATTATTATTATTATTATTATTATTATTATTATTAATAATAATAATATATCCTTTTTTCTTCTACCTTTTCTTCTTTTCCTCCTACCCCAATTCTCCTCATCCTTCTATGGTATCTTCTGTCCCCTCTTTTTCTCCCCCCCACTTTCGTTCTCCTACCCTTGTTTCTTCTTTTGTTAATTTGTTAACGAACTTATAATGCGTTTTTGTTTCCAGTCTACTGACACTAAATTCTCAAATGAATATACTCATTGACCCGAATATTTTACATAACCTTTATAAAGTTATCTGAAAAGATGTTCATTTAAAATTGAGCCCCCCCCCCGCTCTGAAAGAAACTTTTTTCATCGGGAAAACGTCGAAATCAATAATGTACAAAATTAGACCGTTACCCTTTTTATATATTGCTAGAAAGGAAAGTCACGTGAACGGTATAAACTAGCATACTAAGCTGTGACTAAGTAGATCTTGTGCTAGTTTAGGGAATGCGCAGATACGCCAGTTTGTGAGATGCGGGTTTAGGTATTTGGTGGCATATATTACGGCTCCCTTTAACATGACCGCATTGAAAAGCAGATGAAATATTCAGCGTTCCAGCGAAGGCATGAAATAACAACTCATCACTGGGGCAATGATAGTTCTTATTTAATTGCCTCGCCACGCGGGCACAGTTTAACACCAGATCTGTTTTTAATGTATGATCATCATTATATCGTATGAATCCGAAGACTCTATTTGTTGGCATTGGTTTCCACAGAATGTTTCTAGTTAACATTCTGTTTAGATAGATATCGAGAATTATGGGAGGGATTACGTGAATTTTGTTCCTTTGCGTAGTCATTGCGCTGTGCTGATCATATTTATCTCTCTGTGTTGGGTCCGTTGGGTTCTGTTACCTGAAATTAAAAAAAAAACAAAAGACAACATTCGTGGGATGCCAACTCGCTTCTGTACGTTGGCTATCAAAGAAGGTTTTTTTTTTTTTTTTTTGCATAGGCGTCACCACTTATCAAGGCCGAGAGGCCACTCAAGGATAAGGGTTAAAGAGTGTAGAGTAGTCAAAAGGACAATATAGTAATCAATAGTAATGGAAGTTCGGTAAATTTGTTAACTTAAGTGGAACGGCTCATCAGAAACTTGTTCACGTTGGACTTGAAGACAACCCTATTATAGACAGCTGGAAAGCAGGAAAACGGAAGACAATTCCACAGGCGTGCAGTTCTAAGAAAGAAGCTTTGATCATAGAATCTATGTTTAGGTTTAGGCACAGATAAAGAGTGGGGAAAATTATTGATAAAGTTTTCAGCTAGTCTAGCGTTCCTTATGAAAGTTTGGCGAGGGGGGACCATAGATTGAAGCTCAGTCGAACACTTTCCATGAAAATAACGATAAAGCAGAGACAAACTTGCAACATCTCTTCTGTGAGATAGAGGTTGCAGCGAAGAGAAAAGGACATATCCCACCAGGCCACGAAGTCTATTTTGAACCCTATCAAGGCAGGACAAGTCTTTTCTAGCAGCTCCTGCCCAGATGTGGCAACAGTATTCCATCCTTGGACGTATCTGGCTCTTATATAGATAGAGAATTGCATCAGCAGTGAGATATCTACTGGATCGATAGAAAGATCCGACCATTTTTCCAGCAGCCTTGGCAACAGATTTGATGTACGTATTCCATTGATCCCCACGGCTTTTGTAATTGTTTGGTGCCTGTTCTTAATGTTTTCTTTTTTGTGTGCATGCAGCGATACCAGACGCGAGCTTATTTTATCGAGTTGACAAGGAAGAACTTTTAAATTCAAATTAACATATCTCGGCTCAAACAAAAATTTATTGATCGAAATAAACACAATTAGAATCATCCCCTTTTGTCAACACAAAACAAGTGTATTTATGCCAGTAACGTAAAATATCTGGTGTTTTTAGTTGCTATCGCTTATCGCTATCTGGTGTTTTTAGTTGATATCGCTTAGGTTTTTAAAACATTCCTCACGTTGTCAAGTTTTCGAGATGTTTAAAACAGTGGTAGCCGGTAGAGGAGAGATCTGGAAAGTGTTGCAGATGAGCCAGAGTTTCGTTGCAGATGAGACAGAATTTCGTTGCCCGATTCGTTCAACTTCTGTAGGGTTGGTTTAGCAACGTGCAGTCGGACATTATTGTGGAGAAAAATTGGGCCTATCCTGTTGACTAATACTGGGTGTTGTTGTCGAAGTTTCTGATGCATTTCATCCATTTGTTGACAGTACTTCCCCGTCCTAATGGTTTCGCCTGCATAAAAAAATAAACTTTAATGGATGAGACCGGTCGCAGATCACCAAAGACTCAGCATGACCTTCTTTTGGTGTAACTCTGGCTTCGGGAAGCGTCGTGAAACTTCGTCGGCGTCTAACCATTGAGCTAAGCGTTGCCGGTTGTCGTAAAGAACCTATTTTTCATCGCAGGTCACCACCCGGTCGAGAAACGGATCGTTCTTGTTGAGTAAAAGAGGAGATGATGATACTTCATGACGGCCTTTCTTTTGGTTGTCGTCCAATTCATGAGGCACTCATTTATAAAGTTTTTGTTATTCCAATATCTCCCAAGTGTTTGGAAATCGTTGTATACGTTACGTTTAATTCAGAAGCAAGTTCTCGAACAGTTGTGCGTGAATTAGCAAATGCTCTTGATTGATCGTTGTCCCTATTTACAATGCCTCCCCACGGGACACAGTTAGACACTAGGGTCGTTTTTTAACGTGGAGAAAAGGAACAAAAATAAAAATTGTCTCAGTCGTGGTGGGGCATTAGAATACGCTGACTGACCCTCCTGCAGAGGGTAAAAGTCCCTCAATGGGGGTCCTGGATATGACCTTAAACTATATCCAGTGGTGAGGCCCCAGCTTGTGGGCTTTGGGGAGTGTGGAGCCACCCTTTAATTACCATTGCTCCCAGGTCCACTCTGACCCGGAGTGGTAGTATCTGTTAGGGTCCCAACTATGGATTAAATAGAAACCGACGTGAAAACAACAAATATATTCTATTAAAATTTTTTTTTCTTCAAAATCTTTGGATTCGGCATTAAATAACCCGAAAAGGGTTGATATGCCGTAAAACAAAACCAACCAACCAATCAGTCGTGAAGGATTTCTCCTCCACTGACAGAGAACAAGAAATTGATGTGCAGCATCTGAAGAACAGATACAACACTGTGTTCATTTATTTGCTTCCCCACTGAGCAAATTATGCACAAGGCTGTTTTTTAATGTGGAGAGAGAGGGAGGGGGAGGGAAAAGGGGGACCAGCTCACGAGAGGTGGGAAATGGGAGCTGTATAGTCACTGTTGGTATGAAGGGTCGCCCCTACATGACCAAGGTCAGATATGTGGGGCTACCCCCACATCAGGTCTTTGCTTGCAGTATCTGTCGGAACAGATACTACACTGTGTTTATTTATTTGCTTCCCCACTGAGCAAATTAGGCACAAGGCCGTTTTTTAATGTGGAGAGAGAGGGAGGGGGGAGGGAAAAGGGGGACCAGCTCCCGAGAGGTGGGAAATGGGAGCTGAATAGTCACTGTTGGTATGAACGGTCGCCCCTACATTGACCAAGGTCAGATATGTGGGGTTACCCCCACATATGGTCTGTGCTGGTCTTTGCTTGCAGCATCTGTCGGAACAGATAATACACTGTGATCTTGCCCCGAAGGCCAAATCGTTGTCAACAGCTGATGGCCGACCATTACGCCTATTATCCGCAAGACTCTCGTCACTGCCACAAAATGTTTTAATTCGCCATTGTGCTGTGCGTTCAGTAGTGGTTTCCGGGTCAAAGGCTTCGTTGATATCGCGATCTGTTTTATCAGTTTTTCGGCCTAGCTATAATTGAAATAAGAAAATTGTGCAAATTTGCTTTTTTATTTTTATCTATCTTATATTTAACGTTAAAAAAAAGGCATAATTGTTTTCAAACATCCCTTCCATTGTTGTAAAACTCTCGTGGTGGCAATCATTTTATAATTGACAATCTATTTAATCTTTACACCGAGAGCCCCCCCCCCTCCACTGAGAACTTTGATAGCCTCTGGCTCATTAGTAAATAAAAACTGATATCGAGCCATTTGTTCAAGAATTTTGGCCCTAATTGCGTTCTCTTCCGATTTTGAAAGGCACTGGCCTTATAAGATAAACTTTAATCGATTTAATCGTCAGTTACCCAATCGTAACTAAAGCAATTATAGCTGTATTACATATGACAAGCAGACCTTTTCATATACTTGTTACAGTAATTTTAACGTTGTTTCTCCTTCACAAATCTTCCAAATTGCTAACACTGTGTTTACGCATGTACATCCAATGTTTCCTTATATATATATATATATATATATATATATATATATATATATATATATATATATATAAAACAATATTTATTTAAAAACTATATATACATACTCTAAAGACGAACCAGTGGTTTCATTGTATTGAATCAGCCATTTGTGGCTGAATGAAATCAATACAGCTCATTCCCCAAATGGCTGATTCAATATAATGAAACCACTGTTTCGCCTTTGGAATATGTATGTATAGTCTTTAAATAAATATTTGCATTTTCAGCTCTCACATTCGCGATCGAGCACTTTATTTGATTTCTTTTCATCGCCCCCGACACGTTATATATATATATATATATATATATATATATATATATATATATATATATATATATATATATATATATATATATATAAGCTACTTGTCAGGACTGGTATTTATAACGATTAGTGTATCTACAAATAAAATTTACTCATGAAATAAAAAACAAAAACAAACAAACAGCGAAAATAAAACCTAATAAGACGATGTGTTCATGGTGACGTGCTACGAAATTACCTCATAAATATTTTTACAAAAAGCGATTGCTTTAAATAAACCCAGATTAGAATCTTTTAAAATGAACATTGATAAGATATGAGATATAATTAGACATTATTAGAAGCTCTCGATTTACTTGTTAACTAGCGAGGGGGTGGGCGCTTGGACTTGCCAGGTTGTAAATTGTACAGTGAGGGAAGGGTACAAAGTCGTAGCACTCCTTCTGAAGCCAAGCTTGGGTTTCTTTAGACTTGTGGGCAGACGCCGAGTTCTGCTGTGACACCCAGGGTCTGTCAGCGGGCACCTAATTGCACCAGGGGATCACCACACTCATCAACACATCCAGGTACAATTTGCTGTTGACTTTCAAGCCGACTTCGAACGTGTGAGGTGACAAAATACGGTCTTCACTTGAAACCACACTAAAAATCACAACCGTGGTTGGAAACTTTGTTTTCATCACCCTGGGAACGTCCCTGTCATTTGTAAGTTGTACAGCGGCGCATCTCCGATCTCGTTCGTTGAACATTGTGCCACGTTACAAGACTCCTATCACTCTTGGGATTTGTGCACAACGGGCCAACTAGTAGATGGTTCGCAACAAAAAGAAAACCGGTTTTCATCAAACGGAAATGGAATTATGTCGTCTTTTCTGGGACGATAATTTTATCGTTCAACCCTCTCTATATATATTGAGAAAAATACACTTTTCGGTTATTTTCCACTCTTATTAATGAGAAGCTCTATGTTTTTTTTTTTTTAAATAAATAATAACAGAGCATAAATAAATGAGCAACAGTTTTACTATATTCTTAAGTCAAAGGTTTGATTCATCTTACATATTAATTTTTGGAAATACCGAACTTTAATACATTATTTTTAATGAATTATCTTTTGACCTTAAAGATCTGAAAGCTTTTGTCTTAAATAAATCTTGCTGAAGTGTAGACATATTTTTGTTAATCACTTTTCCTGTAGAAAATATGAAAAAAAAAACGAAAGAAAAGAATACACTGTTGGCTAGTAGTCCGATCAAATGTAGATAACGGTTTGTTTGTGTGTGTGTTTACATATTTTATGAGATGAAGAAAAACTGTTACTCATAAACAATGTATTTGAATTACAATTTAAAAATGTATGCAAGCGTACTATCAATGTGCTTTTTCGTTAAAACACTATTTAGTTACATTACCGACATTTCGAACCTCGAATTTAATAACATTTATGCTAATGTCAATAACACACGCACAAACACACACACACACACACACAAAATATATATATGTATATATATATATATATATATATATATATATATATATATAGAGAGAGAGAGAGAGAGAGAGGGAGAGAGAGATTTATAAATATGTACATATATTATCGTATATATACATATATATGAATACCGTGTAAATATATATATATATATATATATATATATATATATATATACACACACATATATATATGTATATATATATGTGTATATATATATATAGGTATACATGGATATGTATATATATTAAAGTATATATACATGTACATATATAAACACACACACACACACACACACACATATATATATATATATATATATATATATATATATATAGAAAGAGAGAGAGAGAGAGAGCGAGAGAGAGAGAGAGCGTTAAGATTTAATCTTAAAGGGCAAACATATGCATTTTGAATCACGAGTTGAATAATAACATTTACACGAATGCCAATAACGTTATTTCTTGAAGTAAAAAACGGTTCTTTTCACTGGCAAAATAAATTACTTTGCTTGTTATAATTAATTAAGTTTCTAATGATATTTAATTAAAAAAAATATTTCAATATGGAAGAACATTGCGTCAAAACAGCATATTGACATTTGATTTAATTAAGTTTTGCTATTGTCGCAGGAAAGGAGAACATTGCATCTTATCTCATGTTTCATCTTGATTTAATAACCGAATTGAAATATTCATGTGAGAGTGACTTAGTTCAAACCTATTTCGATCTATCATGTTCATTTATGACATCACTCAGTAAGTCTCGGGCCTAAAATATAGATGATGTCACTAATAAATAATTCATATATATATATATATATATATATATATATATATATATATATATATGTAACTGTAGAAGAAAAAATAAATGTCCCCTACAAGGCTCATGTAAAATTAAAAATGTTATCTATAGCTGCACAGTATCAAAAACTCCAAATATACAAGAACCTATCAACAGCCATAACTCAACTACCAGATTAAATAATAACACCAACTTAAATCAATCTACCGATCAATTATTAACCAACCCACCACATTATAATCCAACAATAGACCTAACGGAAAATAATCATAATAATCAAGAGGTAATATATATTGGTTCCACATCTGGCCCAATAAAACATAGAATTTCAACGCACAAACATTCTTTTAAAAATAACTCTCTATCAAACCAAACTACTCTATCCAACTATATTTGGAAACTAAAAAATAGCAATATTTCTTTCAACTTAAAATGGCAAATAATTGAGACTTGCAAATCATATAAACCAGGAGATAAATTTTGTACATTATGTACAAAAGAAACCCTAAAAATTTTAAAATATGAAGATATAAAAAGCACAACCAAACTAGTAAATTCAAGACACGAGCTTCTATCGTGTAATCATAAACGTTGGTTTAAATTTAATAAATATAAACCACCTTAAATTATTAAAAATTACTCATTAGTAAAAATAGATTTTTTTTTTTTTTTAATAAATTAAGTTAAACCAATTACCGCCCTTAGACTCGTAAATCAAATAATAAATAAAGCCATGACAATTATCTCCCCTTAAAAACTTGCAAAAAAAAAAAAAAAAAAAAACTCTCTCTCTATAGATATTAACTGTAGCGTCTCTAAATCAAAATACGCTAACGGAAACAATTTACTGCACGAGCGTCGCCCTTTTAAAATTCATCATTCAATAAAATAAAAAGCTATAGCAAACATCTAAATGACTACTTTAAATACAGTTCCTGATTTCAAAAAAAAGAAAAACCAAAAGGTAATTATATATCTATATATTTTTAAATCAAATTTATTATGTAAATTCAAAAATATATATATTTTTTCTACTCATTTCTATCTCTAACCTATACAAATTTTCTTATTAATTTTCTTATAAATTTTATATCCAAACCTTTTACTTCAATTTTTCAGATTCATCTGCCTTACTTTTAATGCTAGGTTTATTTTTGGTGTCTTTTCAATTCAATAGAAATCCTCCTAAATTTGCTGATGAGGAGACCGTGCTTACCAAAAAAACTATGTATAATTATTCTACGTGACTTCATGTATACCACAAATAAAAAGCACGGATTTCCGAAACGATCGTACAGATAATTGACTTTGTTGTTGTTCCTTCTTATGAAACTGATTTTTAATTTAATTAAATTTTGATTGTTAAATTTAAAATTTTTTAAAACTTTTAAATTATAAATCACATTACTTAATATATATATATATATATATATATTTATTAAATGCTTACTTTCAAATGACATATTTAAAAATGTTAGCTCAATCGAATTAGTGGTTGTAAAATTACACTTAATTTAGCAAAGCTACTGTCTCAGATTTTGATAAAACAATGAAAAAATAAAGAATTGGATCATAATAGAAAAAATTTGCTCTGTATTCACTAAAAATTAAAAAAATAAATAAAGAATACATTTAGCTTTACTTTTGTATTGAGCACTTTTTTATCTCCTTTGTTTATCTCTCCCTACACTGGATTTTACACATATATATATATATATATATATATATATATATATATATATATATATATATATATATATATATATATATATATATATATATATATATTAGCGATCATGTGGTATTTAATTGTTTAATTAATCAAATCAATCGGTTGGTAAGTGGTGTTTTTTAAATTCTATCCAGTCTGGAACAACTGTTAAAAAGTGTTATGCTGACTCGAAACGCGGTCGTTCATGTGAACCGCCCAGGTTGCCCAAATTTGGTAATTGTCTCGGCAAAAATATAGATATTCTTTTATGCCGATCGTATATTAAAAGTTAAATGAGATAACAAGCGCGTCTAACATATCAGAAGACAGTATATTTTGCACGAACATCTGTCAATGGAAAATCTGTACTGAAAGTGAGTGCCACGTTTTCTCGCAAAACGACCATAGACAACACCACGTTACCAATTAGGAGCCTTGTTTTCAGCCGTTTCAACGCAACAAAAATGATATTTTTTCAGCCATATGTCACAATGAATGAAACATTGATGCGTCACATCACTTCGGAGTCAAATCGGCAGTCAACTGAATGAATAGCAACAGCTAAAAGCGGCCAAAGGTACAAACATTAGCAGGTAAGGCTTGGGAAGAGAAGAATATTTTGTTCATCTATTATCTTGAAAAGGAAGAAATAGTAATATATAATTATTAGCCTGGATTAAGTAAACGTCTTTAATATATGTCGGTTGGACTGTTTACATTTTTGACTCTCCGTGGCTGAGTTTATTTGTGAAAAAATGTGTGAATTTGTTTATATCATCGTTAGTTACTTTTCCAAAACTGTTTGTCTCAACAAAACTTTTTATTTAAAAAAAAAGTAAGCGTCTTTAATATATGTCGGTTGGACTGTTTACATTTTTGACTCTCCGTCGCTGAGTTTATTTGTGAAAAAATGTGTGAATTTGTTTATATCATCGTTAGTTACTTTTCCAAAACTGTTTGTCTCAACAAAACTTTTTATTTAAAAAAAAAAGTAAGCGTCTTTAATATATGTCGGTTGGACTGTTTACATTTTTGACTCTCCGTCGCTGAGTTTATTTGTGAAAAAATGTGTGAATTTGTTTATATCATCGTTAGTTACTTTTCCAAAACTGTTTGTCTCAACAAAACTTTTTATTTAAAAAAAAAAGTAAGCGTCTTTAATATATGTCGGTTGGACTGTTTACATTTTTGACTCTCCGTCGCTGAGTTTATTTGTGAAAAAATGTGTGAATTTGTTTATATCATCGTCAGTTACTATTACAAAAGTGTTTGTCTCAACCAAACTTTTTATTTAAAAAAAAACAAAGCGGGAGACCAGTACCCGCATTAAGCTGATCTGCAGTTTGACTTGTTGCTGGCTATCTTACTCTTGCTTGTTGCTGGATGTCAACATTTTGAACAGAGAGAGAGAGAGATTTTTCTGTCGTACGACGCTAAAACTCTGTAACATCATCTTTGTATAGATACTCCCTCAGGCATTTGTCTATTATAAAAAAAAAAGAAATAAGTCCTGTGGCGATAAAAAAGCTGTGACGTGTGTACGCCTGTAATGCTGGATGCATGTAACAATTATTCTGCCATCATTATATGTATCTATGTATTTATATGTGTATGTATATTTATATATGTATGTGTGTGTATATTTATATATGTATGTGTGAGTTTATATATATTTATATCTATGTGTATATTTATGTATATGCATCTATGTGTATTTATGTTTGTGTGTGTACATATATACATTTATAAATGTTTGTATTCATGTATGTGTGTATATGCATGTATGTGTATGTATGCAGGTGTGTATGTATATGTATGTTTATGTGTGCATGTATGTGTGTATGTGTATGAATGCATATATATGGATGTGTATGTATATGTAGGTAAGTGCATGTATATATATGTGCATATGTGTACGTATATGTATGTGTAAGTATATGTGTGTATGTATTTGTATATGTGGATGTATATGTATGTATATGTGTATGTATGAATGTGGGTATGTATATGTATGTTTGTGTATTATGCATTGTGTATGTATCTGGGTATATATGAGCGTATGCTTATAGACATGTATGTATGCATGTATATATTTATATGTATGTATACCAATGACCGTCTTGTTTATGTTTGCATGTGTGTGTGTATATATATATGTGTGCGTATTGCGTATTGTGTATTGTGTATGTACGCATGTATATATGTGTGTGATATGTGTACATATGTATGTGTGTGCGCGTGTATAGATATGTATGTATAACAATGACCGTCTTTAGTGTCATGTCTGCTTGAGCATGTGAATTCGCTGGTAGGACTATATGTCATTTTTCGGGCGTATGAACTTGCAGTGTCTGAGGGAGTGGTACTCGTCTGACAAGACGTTGCAATCATCATACATCATATATATATATATATATATATATATATATATATAGTCTTGGAAGTTTTTAACCTTTAAAACTATATAAAAAAACTTACTTAATTTTTACATTTTTTATCATTCGTTAGAAAGCTATTTAGTCAGTAAACTGAAATCACCTGAAATCAATGCATCAACTTGCTCCCTCGAATTTACAATAGTCCTAATGCTAATTTAAGGGATCATCAGTTGTTTACTATGAAACACTGTTTCGGGGATTTAAAAACAAACAGTATATTTAATCATAGCTCCCCATCAGTTTTAGATCAAACACCACCTCTCTTAATCACAAGAATAAAAAAATGCTCCAGAAATTAGATCACACACACACACACACACACACACACACACACACACACACACACACACACACACATATATATATATATATATATATATATATATATATATATATATATTCGTCGGGAAACGGTTCCAAATGGCGAAGAAAAAGTGCTTTTTCGCCAAGACAATGCAGTGTGTTACAAGTCAAGGACGGTAAACCGGTATGTAATGCACTTTGAACTGCATTCGTATTCACCATAGCTTCCTGACTAGCCCCAAGTTATTAGTAGCTGTTTGTAGACCCCCCCTCCCCGCAAGAAAATGAATGCTCCAGTGAAAGAGATTTGGCTACAATGAAGAAGTGATATTGGAATCTAAAACCTATTTTCAGTTCAAAGAAAATTGTTCCACAAAAAGCATCGAATTTTGAGAAAAGCAATGCAATAAGTTTATCACACAAGGAGATTCGGTTGATACATAAAGTCGAATTTTGCGTATGAATAATGTGTCACTCAATTGCAAGATCATTTTGAACAGCGGTTTTCGTTGGTTCATTAAAGTTTAGCAACAGTACTAGATCTGCAGCCATCTTGAAATATAAGCTGCTGTATGTGGTACGACAGCATCAAACGGACAATCTGATCATGCAGAGAAGTTTATTTACTCACTGTTTATGTAGACATAAGATAACCACCCATCTGAAGTATAAGCCATCGGTTAATTTGCATGAATTATTATTAATTAGCAGAAACCTTAATTTGCAATTGTTTTCTTAATATCGGCTGCACTGAGGATTGAACTTTCAACCTTCAGAAGGGTGTCACTTAAAACTGAATTTTTACTGAGTACTTTATAAGTTACGCCATGAATTCTAGTAGCTGACAACGAAAGCATTCTAGCCCCGTGAATTAAATAATTCGCTTTGCGATTCTGTATACCGTAGTCATTACACGTCAAGACTTGGGACCCACACGTTGTATGATGACAGTTGCAAGGAAGCAGAGACAAGAAAAACTCGGCTCTATTTTTCTTAAGTTGCGACAATAGACATTTATTTACAGGTACTTTCAGAATAACAGCCTGTCGCTTGTTCAAGAGTCTCCCCGTACTCCGATGTGCTTAACAATACTATTTGTCCGGCCATGTTTAGGACTCGACTTTCCCTGTCGCTCTCGGTCACGTGTGTAAACCGACTATCTTTGCCCTTCCTATTTATGTCTTTCTCTATGTAACGTCAAATCGCACACAGCTCCGTCATTTGTATACAGCTGCTGCTGCTGCTGTCACACAGGCATCTACGCTCTGTTACATCCATGTAGATTCCCGAGTTCGACAGAAAAATTATCGTTAAAAAAAATATACCCGAAGAAAGTCGGAGGTTACATCGACTAAAATGATGTGCAAATAACACTCAAGATGAGAACAATAGTCCGAATAATCCAAATTACAAATGTATGAATGCGTTCCAACTTTCTGAAATGTCATCCGGCGAACATGGTGAACCATAGCCTCGAGAAGAGAAGAGACATTCCCAGCGTTCATTAAAAGAGGGTATATAACTCATATTAGCTGACCTAAGTTCCCAAACGAGATCGATACCAAACTCTGATGTAGTTTCAAAACTGAAATTAGTATCATTTTACACAGGTTCAAAAAAAGACCCAAAACAACATAACAATAACGCTGAAGTACAATAGAGGTTTGGAAAATTCATAATTAATGATAATTTGCGCCTACTTTGACGTCTTTAAGAAAAGTTGTTCTAGTTTTAATTTTGAATTGAAAGGCGAAATTATGTAATTATGCCTGGGAAAACTGAAATTATATACCACTGCACATAGAAATATAATTATGGGTACTTTCAGGTTTTATTGGATTTTCCAATTAAAACCTATCATAATATAAAGTGATAATTGGGGAATAATAATAATAATAAAAAAACTGAAGCAAGGAACATACATACATACATAGATACATACATACATACATACATACATACATACATACATACATACATACACACATTCATACATACATACATACATGCATACATACATACATATATGAAAAAGAAGGAGAGAAAGATAAAGATGGGAAAGATATTAGATTGCGACAGAGGTATAGTGAGATAGATAGAGAGATAAAAAGATCGATAGATATACAAAGAGATGTATTTATCGAGAGAGAAAGAGATAAATATAGATTGAGATTGAGTTAGAGACAAAAATCAAGATAGAGAGAGAGAGAGAGAAAGAGAGAGAGAGAGAGAGAGGGAGAGAGATTGACAAATGCAGATATATTAAGAAAAAAGTTATAGATAAAAAAATATGAGGAAGAATGCTTTTGAGATTTATATATATATATATATATATATATATATATATATAGAGAGAGAGAGAGAGAGAGAGAAAGAGAGAGAGAGGGGGAGAGAGAAAGAGAAAGGTAGAGGATAGAGAAAGGGAAAAAGAGAGTGCAGATTAGAAAAAGGTATAGTTGCGTAGGGAAAAACAAATGTAGAGAGAGATGAAGAAAGAAAGTTATAGACAAAATAAGATGGGATATATATATATATATATATATATATATATATATATATATATATCCCATGTTATTTTGTATATGTGGATGTATATGTATGTATATGTGTATGTATGAATGTGGGTATGTATATGTATGTTTGTGTATTATGCATTGTGTATGTATCTGGGTATATATGAGCGTATGCTTATAGACATGTATGTATGTATGCATGTATATATATATATATATATATATATATGGAGATATATATATATATATATATATATATATATATATATGGAGAGAGAGATAAAGAGAGAGAGTAAGAGAGAGAGAGAGAGAGGAAAGAGAGAAAGAGTGATTATGAGAAGGAAAGAGGAAGAGTGGGGAAGAGAGAGAGAGAGAGAGAGAGAGAGAGAGAGAGAGAGAGAGACGAAGGCACAAGACAAAGAAAGAAAAGCCAAAGAGAAATAGAAAACACGAAAAAAAAAACAAAAAAAAACAAAACAAAAACAAAATGAATAAACCGGGCAAGTAAAGACAATAGAAAATTGAAGGAGATAAAAAAAAAAAAAATAAGGGAGAAATAAAATAAAAAAGAGACGTTTCATGCAGATGCGGGACAGCCATTAAGACGGAAATGAAAAAAAAACAAAAAAAACTTCGAGAATAAAGGAAAGGAAAAGATGTTAATCAAATACATGACTTGAAAATTACAATGTTTAACTTAATCATAGAGAAACGCCCCCAGACGACTAAAGTATTTCATTCAGAAATCAGAAAATATGTATACATACGCGCGTATACGTACTTACATTATTAAACATAATAATAATAATAATAATAATAATAATAATAATAATAGTTATATATATATATATGTGTGTGTGTGTGTGTGTGTGTGTGTGTGTACTTGTATGTATACACACATATGCATGTATATATATATATATATATATATATATATATACTTTTGATTAGTTTTACATTTATTACCATGTTTCGGTCAGCCAGTTACAAGTAACTAGAGATCTCTTCAGAGGAGCTTGCTTGTATAAAAGTCCGTATTTTTTTCCAGTTTTCATTATGGATTCTACATTTGTATAAGAAATATTGCCCGAAGAAGTATCTAGTTACTTGTAAGTGACTTACCAAAAAAATGCTCATGAATTTGTAGCGGCATAAATATACTTATGTAAAACTAATGAAAAGTATGCCTTACCCTAGATCGATATTGAGCACTTTCGCATTAACCTCGTTAAAAACTCATTGATTGCTACACCTCTGTAAAGTATTAACCTTAGAATTGACATATATATATATATATATATATATATATATATATATATATATGATTGTAACATCTTGTCAGGCGAGTGCCACTCCCTCAGACACCAAAAATGAGTTTCATCGCCACAGGACCATTTTAATAGACAAATGCCTGAGGGAGTATCTATACACAAATGATGTTATAGAGTCTTAGCTTTGTACGACAGCTAAGTCTCCCTCTCAGTTCAAAATGTTGAGATCCAGCAACAAGCAAGAGCAAGATAGCCACAACAAGTTAAACTGCAGACCAGCTTAATGCGGGTACTGGTCTCCCGCTTTATAGTTTTTTAAATCAGAGATTTTCTTCTCCTAGAAAGGTTGCCTTCACCACGGCTTACGGGAGCCCTCTCCACCCCAACACACACATACATACACACAAACACACACGTTGCTAGTTGGCCGTTGACCCGGAAAAAAGGTTCATTCGCCCTGTGGAAGGTCTTGTTTTTAATCCTTCAGGGAGACTAGCCACCCTCCTCACCAAACAGATCTGGTGGGGGAACGAGTTTAGTCGCCGGTGACCCGACCCTGAGGCAGGTAGTACTGAGTTACATGGTACCAGTAGCATATGACATGAACTGATATATATATATATATATATATATATTTGTTTATTAATTATACAAAAGTTCAGAAAAAGATTGGTACCGTCGGTTTCAAGCCCAACACAACGGGAAACCGTTAATGGTAACACGTAAATGATGTTCAGCTCTCGTCAGCCAGAAACAAGATGGGTGACGAGAGCTGAACATCATTTACGTGTTACCATGAGCGATTTCCCGTTGTGTTGGGCTTGAAACCGACGGTACCAATCTTTTTCTGAACTTCTGTAGAATTAATAAACAAATATTTAACTCTTATATCGAAAAAGTTTTTCTTTGTAATCGAGCACTTCGTCGGAACTCTTTCCCCAAAATACAGTAAACAAATATATATATATATATATATATATATATATATATATATATATATATATATATATATATATATATATGAATAAAAAAGAATGCGAAAAGTATAAAAGCTTATAACTTTTCTTTATTCGTTTTTAATTGGTGACGTGCAGGAATACAAAATAATAATATTATGAAAAAAAAATTAAAAAACTTTTTTCATATATATATATACAATGTACAATGAAAAACCTCATATATTTTTTGGTACTCTCTTGCATAACTTGACCCAGATTCTCGGGATTTTTCGTCAATTATGATTCAGGCTTCACCGGCAGTCACCGGAGAAGCCGAGCAAAGTAACAGTTGCAGACGAATTTCCAAACAAACAAACTGGAAAAAATAGAAATACAATTAATATAAAATAACAAAAACCTACTGCAAATTTATTGAAATTTATAGTTTTTTTCCAGAAAAGTCGTATTTTGTATTGTTTAGTTACTGTTATTATTTTTGCAATTGTTTTATAAAAACATTGATTTTTTTACCGTAAATTGTTAGGTGAAAGTTTTTTTTCCAAGAAAGCTTACATTTTTTTCTCATAATTCTCATAAACGTTTCTCTTTGCAAATAGAATTTTTTATTATGAGAAAATATGGATGCTTTTTATGAAAACTGTAAATTGTTAGGTGAAAGTACAGAATTTTTTTATTTTCAACAAAATGTACAAATTATTTTTTGACACATCCCCATTAATTATGCCCAAAAATGTCGATTTAATGTTTTAATATTTGAAGAATTTTTAAGGGGTGCTTAGTTTATAATACAAAGTCCTAGTAAACCTATTCCCCTTGCCCGTATGATTGAGAGAGGTTCTTTTCGATTTTTTGTTTGTTTATTTGGGGGGGGGGGGCGTTAGCGAGATCCCCTCCTAAATTCCACAATTTTCACTTTTTTAAAACTTTTTTCTTGTTATTACAGACTTAAGTTGCAAGTCATAAAAACATCCGAAAGAACATTTTTATAACTTCACGTGAGGGTTCAGTATTCAATAAATTTCGTATTCAATTTAGTACAGCGTTATAATTGTAAAATGAACCTCCACGTGAAAAGTTATAAAAATGTTTTTTCAATTATTTTTTCTTATTGTCTTAAGTATGTGATCGATGATATTAACAGGAAAATCTTACTTTATTTATTTTTATTTATAAAAATAAAATCTTATTAACAAATATGAAATAATTTAATTTTAAATGAAAAACATCAATTTCTAGTATTTTTTTATCAGTCCAACTCACCGTTCACATTGGATATGTTGAGATTTTCGATGAATATTGCGCAGGAAAGCGTCCACATGTGATTACATTAAATTAAATTTTCATCACATTATTACATTTTCAATAATCACGTGATTAAATGTTATCAATTAAAAAAAAAGGTTAAAAAGTGAAGCTTATGGAATTTAGTAGGTAGGCAATCTCGCTAATGTCCGCCTTTTTTTTTCGTTCCGTGTTGATAGTATTTTTTTAATTGTGCCTCTAAAAATCGAATTTGATCAAAAGAATTAAAAAATCGTACTTTATTTATTTTTATTTATGAAAATAAAATTGTATTAACAAAAATGAAATAATTTAATTTTAAAAATAAATTTTTTTTTTTTACGTAAGTCCATTATTACATTTTCAATAATCACGCGATTAAATGTTATCCATTTAAAATTTACCCATATTGTAAAAATATTATTAAGCGAAACGAAAAGTGATGTCACGTGACGGTGGGCGGTGATGTGATTTTTCCCCAAATAAAAACATGGCCATATCGAAACAAATAAAACCACATAATTTATAAAATAACAATTAAGTATAAGGTTATAATTAAAAAAAAGTAATATATAAAAACACGCATGAGTAAACTGAAAATACTATACCGAAATGTGGAAGAAATCGGTTCGGTGTTTTTTTAGTTGGTGAAAAGTAACAAACCAGACGTTTCATTTTTATATATATATATATATATATATATATATATATATATATATATATATATATATATATATACACACACACACAGGGTGTCCGTAAAGTTACTATACAATCTTATTGTTGTATTGTATCATATTTGTATTAATAGTTGATATTTATTTTTTTTACAGGTTTATTTAATCAAGCATACCACGCAAGTTAACTTTGGAAGAGCGAAAATTTATTGTACTGTTAATATATTACAGGGTGTCTGTATAGTAACTTGTAAGACTGTATAGTAACTTTACGGACACCCTGTATATATATATATATATATATATATATATATATATATATATATATATATATATAGAGAGAGAGAGAGAGAGAGAGAGAGAGAGAGAGAGAGGGAGAGAGCGGGAGAGAGGGAGAGAGGGAGAGAGAGAGAGAAAGAGAGAGAGAGACAGAGAGAGAAAATGAATACAGAGCATTGAAGTTTGCTCTGTATTCACTAAAGATAAAAAAAAATAAAGATTGCATTTAGCTCTACTTCAGTATTGAGTACGTTTTGATCTCCTTTTTTTTACCCCTATATTGGATTTTATATATATACTAGGGGTCAAACAAAAATCTAGGACAGTTTAGTTTCTCTCCAGAAAATGCAGGGGTGGATTACAACTACTAAATTAAAATCACATTAAACATATCTCTTATGTTGATTATTAATTACACGTTATTATAAAGGATAGAAAAAAAAGTTATGAGCATTTCAAATTTTATTTTTTAAATTAAAGTGTCCAAAACTGTGAGACAAAGAAAATACATTTAAAAATAATAACATTGAAACATCAAAATACCCAAAATTGATAGACACACATTTAATATCTAGTGAACAAGCCTTTATTTTCTATAACTGCAGCACACCTTCTACTGCAAGATTGAATGAGATGGCGACATTCATCACGTGAAACTTCTGCACATTCTTCTTTAAGTTTTAACCACAGATCTTCAGTATTGATAGAGTTTCTTGCACTCACACGGTTCCCCAAAGTAGACCATAGGTTTTCAATGGGGTTTAGGTTTGGACTTTGAGGAGGCCAATCGAAAACATTCACATTTTGCTCGTTCAAAAATTCCATTACATGCTTAGTCTTGTGGCAGGGTACGTTATCCTGCAGAAAATAGGTTTTTCACACTCAGAGTTTCGAAGTATTGGGATGACATGATCTCTCAACAAATTCTTGTATTTTGTCCAATAAACTCTGATGTTTAGACGGACCAGACCAGTCGTTCTTTCCCGTGAAATCATTACGAAAACCATTACGCTGCCCTTCACCAAACTTTACCGTTTTCTTTGTGCATTTTAATTAAATATTTCGCATGCAAACATCCTTATAAATTTATTCCCGTCAGATCCATATACATTAAACTTACTTTCATCAGAAAAAAATATATTTCGCCACTGATCATCTGTCCACACTACATGCTCTTGAGTAAAGCTTAACCTGAGTTTCTTATTCTTCTTGTTTATCAACGGTTTCTTAGCTGGTGATCTCGCAAACATACCAATTGAATTCAGGCGTCTTGATACTGTTTTACGAGACGCTTTGTTGTCATGATAGGCATGTAGTTCACGAAAAATGCTGGCTGAAACCTATCGTTCATTGCCATCTTCTTAATCAATCGATCTTTTCTAGGAGAAGTTATTCGAGGTCTGCAATTTTCTTCGGTGGTAGAATTTTCTCAGTATTCTTGAAATCCTTTATAACTCTCTCAACGGTACTTTTCGACTGCTTCAAGTCATAATGTATTGAATTGTTTTCCCCATTAAGTTTAATAATTGATTTTTTGACGGAAGCATCAATTTTAGGTGTCATAATGAACCGGTAGCAATGACTACAAAGTGACGTAATTGACTTATTCGTCATTTTCGTACTTAGAAAAGTGAACAAACTGACTACACAGTCCACAATAAATTATTTTCTTTGCTTTATCCTATGGTTTTGACCACTGTAATTAAAAAAATTGAAATGCTCATAACTTTTTTCTATCATTTACAATGAAGTGTAATTAATATACTATATCAACATAAGAGATATGTTAAATGTGTATAAGTTTAGTTGTACCCCCTTGAAATTGAAAAAAAAACCCATCAGATATTTGGCCGCTAGTGTATATATATATATATATATATATATATATATATATATATATATATATATATATATATATATATATAAAGATCTATTGGTTATTTATTTTTTTATTGGTGATTATGTGGTATTTAATTGCTACACGCACCTAACCATTGAGGGAGTTACCTGCCTTTGTTTATTTACGTCGTCGCCATTTTTTGGGACGTATTTTTTTTGTTATAATTATTCATTTTCCTTACTGAATATTTGAATATTTTTTAATTAAATATTTTTTCCGTCCATAAAAGTTATCCATGAACACGTGTTTCTAGATATCACCCATCGTCAGCTTGGCTAAACTTTCAACAAGAATCGAATTCGTAACAACTCAATCGGAAGCCATATCTCTCTCTCTCTCATTGTCTCTCTCTGTTTCTTTCTGTCTGCCTGTCTGTTTGTCGTTCTCTGTCTGTCTGTCTGTCTGTCTGTCTGTCTGTCTCTCTCTCTCTCTTTCTCTCTCTCTCTCTCTATATATATATATATATATAATGAACTTCTTGTGTGCGGGGCGTTTGCACAGTTGGTAGAGTGCTTGCCTCACATGCTCGGGTTTCGAGTCCTGAGTTCGGATGTGTCTAACTGATGAATCCAAATGAGGGCGAAACTCGAGTCTTGGACTTCCGGTTCGTTGACTAAGTAGTTATATATATATACTCGTTGACTAAGTAGTTATATATATATATATATATACTCGTTGACTGAGTAGTTATATGCATATATATATATATATATATATATATATATATATATATATAACTACTTCATTTACTCACATAAAATTAATATACGAAAGTATAAATTTATGCGTAAACTTTAAGTATTAACTTCAAAAGTGCTCAATACGTCGGTAGAGCTAGTTAGTAAGTTATAAAATATATATGGCGATTAAGCTGCATTGAATATTCCGCGTTTCATCCACTCTAGGACACTTCAAATGCGCATAAGCTTGAAGAGTCCTAGAGTGGGATAAACGCGGAATATTCAGTGTAGCTTAATCGCCATGTATATTTTATAACTTACTATATATATATATATATATATATATATATATATATATATATAGTAAGTTATAAAATATAATATAACATAATATAATATAATATGAAGCTGAACGTCTGTGTGTGTGTCTGGTCACGAATAGGCTCCTATATGGTTGACTATGATAGAAAATACTTTATACTTTCGTATATTAATTTTATGTGAGTAAATTAAGTAGTTATATATATATATATATATATATATATATATATAGTTTATAGTCTTAAATTAAGTAGTTATATATATATACTTTCGTATATTAATTTTATGTGAGTAAATTAAGTAGTTATATATATATATAAATTATAACTACTTAATTTACTCACATAAAATTAATATACGAAAGTATAAATTTATGCGTAAACTTTAAGTATTTACTTCAGAAGTGCGCAAATACGTAGGTAGAGCTAGTTAGTACGTTATAAAATATATATGGCGATTAAGCTACACTGAATATTCCGCGTTTCATCCACTCTAGTACTCTTCAGTCTTATGCGCGAATTTTGATTCGCGCATAAGCCTGAAGAGTCCTAGAGTGGATGAAACGCGGAATATTCAGTGTAGCTTAATCGCCATATATATTTTATAACTTACTATATATATATATATATATATATATATATATATATATATAGGTAAGGGGTCACCACTTATCATAGAACAAATGTATATATATATATATATATATATATATATATATATATATATATATATATATAGATATATATATAGGTAAGGGGTCACCACTTATCATAGCACAAAAATTACTCGATGATAAGGGTAAATGTGTGTCAGACAATACCGTGACAATTGATAATGGTGCAGCACGAGCAAGGTTTCATTATTAAGGAGAACGTGTGTTATTTAGATCTCAAAGCAGAAGTCAGGTATTTTTTTGGTGCCGTAGAATGATCTGACAATCTTCTTAACCACATTAACAACAGTTGAATATATTTTTCATTGAAGATCTGGAGTTTGTTTCTGTTTTCTTTTTAATAAGTTACGTTATTTATCTATCTATCTATCTCTCTCTCTCTCTCTCTCTCTCTCTCTCTATATATATATATATATATATATTTTTTTTTTTTTGATAATGCGTAAACATACACCGTAAGCAAAATATTTAATTTCAAAATGTAATGGATATGAATATGATTTGAAAAAATACTATTTTATTTTATTGAATATTATAAAACACCCATATATTTTTAGCATCCACTAAAAACTAAAGAAGTTAAACAAATCCATTCCTAAATTACATTTCGCTATTTTCAAAATGAATCGTATTGAGTAATACTACGGGCATGGTTATTTTTTTCCTATAGATTATTATTCAAATTAAAGTATATATAAATATTGATTTTATTTTTGTAACTGAAGTGGATTGAAAAATGGATCATAAGAAAGAAAAAAAAACAAAACAAAAAACATTGATTATTTATTTTTTTGTGATTCAATACATCAAAAAACAAAATATAGACGTTTTGAATTTTTGCGATATGTATTTGCTTGGCAGAAAATACTTTTTTTGCAACAATCTTAATATTAATATCGTAATTTGCTTCGGTCGTTATCGTGCTCTGCATCCCTAAAAATGAGAAAGTGGAATATTCCAAATAAACCTTGTCACCCCTTAAAAGGAAAGTGGAATATTCCAATTCCTAAAAATAAAAAAAAAAAAAATAGTTGGTGTCGCTTTTAAGGATAAGCTAATAAAAAATGATTTGTTCTCCTTGGTCTTTTGGCCAAGATCAAAGTGTAGTATATGTTCTTCAGATACAATATTCAATTTCTTGTAAAACATTATTGCAATATGGAAAAATATTTTTAGCCCAAAAGCAAAAGATAAAAATACCTTTCTCGAAATGAAATATTTTTACAATTCAATCTCGTATATGAAACCGCCAGGAATAACATTTTTGTTATAAAACACTATTTAAATCTATTCTGTTCTTTACAACCTCTCTTTCTTTATTTTATCATTTTTTTCATTTGTAAACTCTTCAACTGAACTATTATCTGGGTCCTTATTGTAAGACATATGCAGCAATAAATCGTGTACTACCATGACGTAAAAAAATAATTTCGAGTAGTTAACAGAACGAAAAAGATAGTAAAACAATTATAAGGGTGTCCCAATAAAATGTATACACTCTTTAAATGATCATAAAATCAACATTTATAACAACAAAAAGTTTCATACATCACTATACTGTAAACAAATATATAAACCAGCTTATTATCGAGAGTGTTAAAATTATTGGCAATTGTTGGCCATGAACAGCTGACAACGATCACTGATTGAATCGAAAACGTTCCTAATCAGTTCATTGGTAAGTTGACATATCTTCTTTCAAAGGTTGCTTTCAACTCATTCAGAGTAGTCCGTTTGTTGGTGAGAACCTTGTGTTAAGTATGCCCCCAGCCTAAAAAAAGAGAGAGAGAGAAAAGCCCATGGGAGGTTGATCAAATCCAGTGAGTACTTGATGCTTCCTCTTTGTCCTAACTATCTGTTTCGCAGGTGACTATCAAGGTATGCTCGTTCACTATGATGATAGTGAGGAAGTGATCCATTCTGCTGTAAGTAGCATTCTTTATTTCTAAACATCTCTTGGGAACGTGGCATAGCGTATTCATGTAGCAAGTTGAGATAATTTAAAGAGTGTATATATTTTATTGGGACACCATATATATATATATATATATATATATATATATATATATATATATATATATATATATGGTGATAGAGTTAAATATAAAATAGAGAAAAAAAAGTCAAAATGACCCATCTTATATATATATATATATATATATATATATATATGGAAATATATTTTCTTATAATATATACCAATCCTTATTTAAGAAGCTCAATGTAAGTACAAAGCTATATAGTGAATAAATGACAAAAGACTATATTCCAAAGTTCATGATGTGACCATCTTATAATTTATTCCTTTAATTCGGTTGACATTTACAATTCTCGACAATATCTGTTTCGTAGCGCGAAATCAATCACTTAATTATTATATCAGTGAATCTATTATCTATTTCTTCTGATAATTTAAGGGCATAATAGATTCACTAATTGATATGATAATTAAGTGATTGATTTTGCGCTACGAATCAGATACTGTCAAGAATTGTAAATGTCAATTGAATTAAAGGAATAAATTATAAGATAGTCAACATCATGAACTTTGGAATATAGTTTTTTGTCATTTATATTTATTTACTATATATATATATATATATATATATATATATATATATATATATATATACCTATCCACGTGGTATCCTGCTACGCGCGTTGGCGTTTATGACTCTCTCTCTATCGTTCTCCACCGGGCTATTGATGAATTACTTATTGCTCATCATTTTCGATGTTGGTTTATTCTATCCTTTTTGGTTTAATCTTTGCGAATTGTCGGGATTAGTTTGACGACGATCAGGTGTCATATGTCTTTCCTGGTAATCCCTACCGAGCGAGAGGTTCTTATTTAGAACCCTTTTCACGTTGTTTATCGAAATAAAGAGTCTGGTGTATTGCCATAGCTTTCTTTGCAGTTGTACAGACAGTAGGTTGCAGTTTCTTTCTGTCGGAGCAGTGCCCATATTTGGCGATTGTCCTCATCGTTGCGCCCAGAGTTATCTTCTGCTCAACACACAACGAAATACGAAACCATGAACAGAATTATTTCTGTTTTCTGCTGTATTACATCAGTCACCCGTTTTCCATGACATCACCTTACCACTGACTATTCGAGGGAAAGAGGTGCCTTACTAATCCTTTGGCACTAGTACTGTCCTGATATCATCACACACACACACACACACACACACACACACACACACACACACATATATTATTTTAAAAATATAAATATAAATGCACTTTCGTATAAATACTTTAAGTCATTCAAGAAAGTATCGCTAACAAAAACAAATAAAAACATCTACATAAAAACGCGATACATTTAGTGGTCAGGCGAGGCAGCCGCGTGGTAGAGGTTTAGGCTTCTTATCATGGGGTCCCGATTTCAAGTCTCGCTAGATTCAGCCACTCTGATGATTCGTAGACGACGAAACACGTATCAATGGATAATTATGTTTTAAAAATAATATATATACCGCTCCCCATTAAGGAGGTACCAGATTGGTCAATGGGAAAATTATTCCCGACAAGGGTTTAGGCAAAAATGCACTTTCGTATAAATACTTGAATTCATTCAAGAAAGTATCGCTTACAAAAACAAATAAAAACATCTCTCTCTCTCTCTATATATATATATATATATATATATATATATATATATATATATATATATATATATAAACAAATAAATGTTCCCAATAGCAATTTCAGTTGTTCTTCTACCTATATGGAAAGTTTCTTTGTATCTTAACTTATTTTAAAGCGTAATTTTTCAGTTTAATACACTAGTCTCGGCACTTAAGTCAGAATAAGAAAAAAACATGGCTGATATTAGACGATCACATGGAGTATTGTTAATCGTATGAAACTCGAAAATTACACAATACTGGCAATAAAAATGCTTCGGTTGAACATTATATTTTCGCACGATTGCTCAAAATTATTAGCTGTGATTCAGTTTGAAAAAAAAAAAAAACGAATCGAAAAGGAAGAAGACAAAAAGTGTGACTCTAATGTTGTCGGCGGCCATTTTGTCTGAAAAAATTTGAACAACTCGTAAAAACGAATTGAACATTTGAGGCGTGATAAAAAGCATTAAAATACGTAAAAACGCAAATAAATGATCTATGTAGGTGAAAAAGTAACTTTTATTATCTATGGTAACATTTGTTTGTTGCATACTTATTTTTTTGATCGCTTTTCTTTCTGTTAACAACAATTAAACATACCCAACTTTCTTTTCTTCGTGTGACTAAAAACATATGAAATTTCCACAGACAGAGCCGTTTCTTCGAAATGGTTTCCTGTCTGTGAATCACATTACAACAGAACTGCTTCCCAGTTGACTGCAATGTCCAATATCAACAAAATTTAGTGAATTGCATGAATACTGTTCAATCATCGTTTTAACCTTACCCGGTATACCCGGACGACATTTGACCTCGATAAGCCGTGGTCCTGAAGATTACAACATGGTCGTCTTCAAATTCAATATAAACAGATTCTTATTGGCACCCTTTCTCACACAAGCGTAATCTTGCTAGTCTCAGTCTTTTTTTTAAATAAATACTTATACTCTTATATCACGTGTTCTTTAGAATTGTTTGCTTCTTTTTTTCAGTCTAGTGGTCTCCATTAAATCGCTGTTTTGATACCTCGTTGTAATATAGCTTCCTATCCCAATAACTTCTTATAAAGAACTACCGTTTATGGAACTCCCTTTCTGCTTATTGTTTTTCTCCCACCATAGTCTTGATCTTTTTAAAATTAAGGAAAATAGTCATCTCCTGGTATTGCGAGAATCATATTTTATTGATGTTAGCTTAAAAGGGGGAAGTAGGCAAGCAGGATCGAACCTGTACCGCGAAGGAGGAAAAGGGTGTGAAAAAAAGTGACGTTTTTGCTGTTGCGCCCATCGCCAAACTGGAAGTGACGTAGATTTCAATTAAGCCTAGACAATCGAAAAGAGAGGATTACTTTCGAAAATATCGGCGAAAAAAGCGATCCCTCCCCGTAGAAAAGTGGCCAGTTGAGGGTAAAGAATTAATGTTTTTAGCCAATGTTTCGATATTTGTCGTCCGAAGGGTCGGTCTTCAAAAATATATCAATGTCATGAAAATCCGTCGCGTCTATCGAAATTTTTAGGCAGACATACATACATAATACATACATACATTTAAACAGACAGGTAAGGTTTATGTTATAGAAGATGGCATTACGCCTTACCTGGAGTTATTTTCATTAAAAACTGTCATAAGTAATGAAATTTAGCACATTTCATTAATCCTTTTTAATCTTGTTAAAATATTCTCCATCTTTCGCCTGAAAATCCTTCTACTTCATTGACTCTTATCTTTTGGCCTTTGTAAAGTTGTAAATCAATATTTAAAAAAGTATTGTAGATTGAAATCCTCTCAGAATCTGTAATGAAAAAAAGCAGACAGACACATCCAAGCTAGAAAACTAGAATTTTTTATAGTAAAAAAAACAAAAAAAGGAGGAAAAATCTGGAAAAATACTTGGCTTTACCGTAAATTGCTCACAGCAAGAGATAGAAACACGAAGTTAATATTTGAAAGTCGCCACGCTTATGGAATATAAAGCTGGCGCTAATACTGGGCGACTGATATAATCAATCAATCAATAAATAAATAAATGAAAATAAGATTTTAAAATACCTTGAATGTATTATGTGTTTCTTTAAAGATTATATTTATCTTATTCTATAAGACGAAAACAAAGAAAAGATGTTTAGGCTCGACAATGTCTAACTTTCTATTGCTGTGACGGAAACTTGTTTTGCAAATCTGTAGCGAGATAATATTTATACGCATGAAAATATTTATAACCATTAAACAGTTCTATTTATTATTGAGAACTCTTAGACAAACACAGTAAGGTTCTTAAGATTTTCTTCATCTTTGAATGCAGTTCCCGCACTAAACCCAGTTCGAGGTGAGAATTTACTTTTGTCTTCGGAGAAAAAGTAATTTTTAACAACTTACGTAGGAAACAGTATTACAGGTTACCGTTATTTTCCTGTTTTTTTTTTTGTAGTAAAATTCTCGCTTGGAACCAGATTCCTTACGAATAAAAATGTAACTGCTTTTATAGATCTTGATTTGTGGCGTGGCTTGTGTGTTTTCGCTCGTGCAGTTGACCATTAAATACGAGGATCATTCAATAAATAATATATTTTTTGGCACAAAGACTTCTAATACAGATGTAACAAATGTCTTTTGTTTTACGTCTTTTTCGCGCAGATTTAATGTCTTTTGCTGATTCAAGAGAAACTTTAAGAGTTCTGAAAATCAACAAAAATGATCCATCAAGAATATGACTGAACAGCGGTAGCTGCTGAAAAATGCAAACCAATTGTAATTCATAGGAGAATGTAAACTGTATGGCGCTACATGTTTCAGCCCCCCCCCCAAAGAAGCCTACAAATGGTGCCATCAGCAAATATACCCATCTTATAGTTATGTGAATAATATAGTTTTATAAATGATTATCTTATAGTTATGCGAGGAAATGAATTTAAAGATCCAAATAATTGTAAAGTATCTTATTAAAGTTTAGTTTCCTGACAAATGTAACTTGTTAAAATTAAGGCCGAGTAATGGAAAAATGTAATAATAGATAGCTTTACTTTAAATATATTGTAATGGAAATCGTTCAAGACCACGCATAACGTCACTTGATGTAAGAGGCTAAATATACTACTTCCAAGTAAATAAAAAAATAAAAAAAAACAATTTTAATTGATTAATCTTATTTTTAATTTCTATTAATCCTAAACAGAGAGGTAATGTGACCAGGGGCTAGATTTATAAGCAGTATCCCAAGTGGGGAGGTGTGCAGGAAGACGTTTGTTCACATTACATTTTAATTTTTAAATATCAGTACAGGAGCAGTGAAGGGCAAGATTTTACTTTCGGCCGAATTCGTTAAAAGCAGTAAGCTCGTCGAAGTCTTAATAAAACCAACACAGGGATGAAACACAATAGCAATAGAAAAAGGGTTGGAGATGAAAAGACAGCGGAAGCCCCCTACTAGATTAGAATTTTTTCTACGCTGTTCAAGAAGGAGATGCTAGTATTTGAGGTATCAGCCCAGATGTGGCAACTATACCCCATACATGGGCGAATAATAGTTTTATATTCATATATATCTTATTCAAGGGAAAGAACTCTTAAATATTTTTTCGCGTGTACGTTAGCGCGTTGAATGTGAATTTTTATTTTTATTTTTTAATCACCATTTTTATTTTCCTTTTTTTTTTTTTTATTTAACCACCATTTTTATTTTTCCTTTATTTTTTTAACCACCATTCCAAACGCGGCTTTTGTAACGGTCGCAAATTCGAAGTGCTCTGACCGGATACATTCAGTAGGACTTAACTGACACTTGAAAGATTTCATGAAAAGACGCTATTTTTACTGTATTTTTTCTCTTTTCTTCTAGTTGATTAAGTTTCCCTTTTTTTTATTATTAATACCCTGCTTGGCGGCTAAATTCTTATAGCTGCCGGTGGCACTAGAAATGGCAGTCCTATCTTGAGCCACCGAAACTATGTTATCACTCTGGTTGACAGCTGATGAGAGCAGGGTATTGCACATGCTTTCACATGTTCTATGATAAAAAAAAAATAGGATACTGGTAGACGGAAAAGTGTTTTCTAACTTGGTATAAGAAATCTATCTTATTTGCAGCAGACTTGGCAATATCTTCTATATACTTATTCTAATTAATGTTGACTAATCATGCCAGTCTATGACACTTGAACACTAAGCTCTCTGGAAGTTTCTACCAGCTATAGAAATTTGTGTAACTTTGTCTTGGTAACATTAAACATAGTTCATTTTGTGCCCCATTTTTCTCCAAACTGGTGATAATGTTCTAAAGATTTGACCATTATTTTGGGTACGTGAGTAATTTGAAACTATTCATTTAATTTGTGTGTCTTCTGATAATATACAATACGTTTTCTTTGAAGAGACTTTGATAAAAATGGTTAGAAAAAGACACCCGTATTTTCATTCATAGTAATGATGCCAGAAAATGTTCATGGCTAAGATATTGTTCGTTCGCGCTTCCAGTCATTTCCTAATAGTGATGAAATGGAAGATTTCCCCTGGGAGCTTACAGCCTTATTGCGAAATTCGGATAAGCTATTGCTTTGAATAGGGGTGATATTTCTTCAAACCTAGGAACAAGCCTTTCCAACGCCTTGCACTTAGTCTTAGAGGCCACGGGGTTTCTCAAAATTAATATTCATATAATAATATCATCATTGGTGAATATAAAATAGAACAAAAAAAAAAAAAACGAAAAAAAAAAAAACGAAAAAAATATCAAAGACATGCATAAACAGTGGAAAATCTTGTTTCTAATGCATGGAACGATAAATTTGTCGCCCTAAAGAAAACAACACTAGGGCTTTATTTTAAACTTTTATTGAAAAAAAATCAATTTGGATAACTTGATTATAACTTGATTAGCAGAGCTGGCCTCTATTAAATGTAGCCGCCTTCAGCCACAATCACCCCCTCGATACGGTTCCGGAACTTGGAGCATTCCTTTTCCACAAGCGCCGAGGGGAGCTCGGCTAATACTCGGTGAATGACGATGATCAGGCTGGCTTTAGTGTTATGGGAGGTCGTGTTGGTGATGTTCTCGAAATATGACTAAGCGAAATAGTCCAGCGGGTCTAGACCGGAGGCGGATGGGGTGCCAGTGAGAGAAGAGTACAAAGTCGTAGCACTCCTTTTGAAGCCCAGCCTGGGTCTCTTTAGACGTGGGTTGGCGCCTAGTCTTGATGCCACACCCAGGGTTTGCCAGCGGCCATCTGATTGCATCAGGGTATCACCACACTCTTCAACACATCCAAATACACTTTGGTGTTGACTTTCAAGCCGACTTGGAAGATGTGAGGTGGCCTGGTGTGGCCCTCATTTGAAACACATCAAAGACCATAGCCGTGGCCGGAAACTTTGTTTTCATTACTCTGGGCATGTCTCTGTTATTCGTGTCAATCCAGCTATGCATTTTGAGGGTGCTGGCAATGGTTCTGTTGTCATACCTTGGATCAGTAAAGAGCACGAGTTGTACAGTAACGCATCTCCGATCTTGCTCATTGAATATATATAAATTTTTTTCAAGAGAATGTACAAATTATTTTATTGTCAACAGATGTTAAGAAAATAAACAGAAAAAATACTCCCATCATTAATTAATTATGCAAAAAAATGTTTATGTAGTGTTTCAACATTTGTACAACGCTCGGCTGAATCCGGTGATTGCCGGTCGAAACCTAACCATAATTGGAATCAGGTAGGGGGCGGTTCAAATTCTGCATGAGTATCATTCTTTTTAATTTCGTCTTTTGTTAAATTTTTTGAGTGGGCTATCAGCTATTGCAAACTAACAAATTTAACCAAAATGCAAAAAAATCAACAATTAAATAATTTTAATAAGTGCTCAGCTTCTAATACAAATTTTAGTAAGTCAATCCCCTTTATTGGAAACACTCAAGGGAAGGACGAAACCAAATTATTGCCAGTATGTAGAGTACTTTGGGAGAGGTTCTATTATTTTCTTTTTTTTTGCAATATTTTAAGCAGAATTGACACTCAGCTACCCTATTTTTATGGGTCGCTCGGTTTCTAATATAACGTAAGAGGATCTAGATGCTTATAACTTACGATAAAACGTGCGGAGTATGCGCTGTTGTTGTAAAAATAGAACGGAAACTTAAATTTCGCTCTGTTTTAATCATTTATTTTAATTATGCCCCAAACGAATATAATCAAAAGAATAACATTCAACAATTGTCCTTTATATATATATATATATATATATATATATATATATATATATATATATATAAAACACGAAATATTTAAAAAAATTAACATGGATATAATTTCATTTTTAAACGAAAAAAGTCAGTTTGGTATATCTTTTTTATTTTTTTTATATAAGTCCAACTTACTGTTCACATTGGAAATGTCGACATTTATAGGTTGTCGGGTACGTTTACAACGAATAGACACTCTAATCTACCCATGTTAAGAACGGCTCCCGCAATAGACATCCCCAACCTCCCCATGTTAAGAACGACTCTCAGAATAGACAACCCCAACCTCCTCACGTTAAGAATGGCTTTCGGAATAGACACCCCTAACCTTGACACCATACCCGAAAATCTATAAAAGTTGACATGTCGAATGTGAACGATGAGTTGGTTGGACATAATGTAAAAATGTACCGAATTTAAAAGGCAACGAAATTTAAATTTCCATTCCATTTTTACAACAACCGTAAAGCAAGAATTCTCTGCAAATTTTACCTAACTTAGTGTATTAATGTTGTTATTTTTTAAGTAAAAATAATATTTAGGTTTGGATATAAATTCCTAAACTCATTTCATACTAAATAATTTAGGTTACTGAAATAGGAATCTAATTGAATCTTTAATTTCCTGAATAGTAAAAAGATGATCCACAAGTGTCGATTTGCGGCAAGACTAGAGTTTAGGTGGAAAAATAATCTCTAACCCTTCATTACATAAAAGGAACAAAACTCCCTAATCACCGTTATGTTACTATGCCAACAATATAAAAGCAATGATATCGGTATTTTATAAGTTAAATATATACAGAACTTTTTAAATTTTTCAACTATTTAAAAAGTATAAACAGCTTTTTTATTCATTTTAAACAGAACTATTTTTGGCGCTCCTACACTATTGGGACTAAATTTCGGAAATCATAATATTGAATTTTATATGAAAACAATGGTACCTACGTTTTCCTCGTATTTTTAAGATGATTATACCCAAAAAATTACAAAAATCGATAATTATTTATTAAAGAAAATAAAATTATTTATTAAAGAAAATAAAAATTGAATTTTAAGAAAACGATTGTATTTTCTCATGTAAAAACACAGTAGAGTTCAAAAGGGAGGGAATTTTCAATTTCGATATAAAAAATGGCTATAATTTTTCACCTGCTTACACGATTACAGTTGTCTAGTTTAATGATTCAGTAATATTCAAGAAGTTTCGACTGCATGATTTGAAAGCTAACATTATAATTTATTAGGATAAAAAAATCAGTGGAAACCATTGTTTTTTTTTGTCTGAAAACTCCATTTATTGACTAAAAAATTTCGTTCTGATAGTGGAGAAGTGTTCCCTCTTAAAAATTTTTTAAACCATATAAATAAAACCTTTTCTAATTTTAAACAATACAAACGTTTTTTTTTATTAAATTTTCACCAATGTAAACATATGTTTTGTATTTTTTCATGTTAAATTTTTAACAATGTAAATAGAACGTTGGTGCTAATGCATTTTTAGTACGTCTCTATTTTATTTATTTTTCAGGTTAAATTCAAGTTTCACAATATTCTTTTATCATTTAATTGCTAGGTGATGACAGAATAGTTATAAAACACCAGCCCTCCCTATGTTAAAAATGGCTTTCGAAATAATAACGTTATTATTTTAGCATGATACCATAAGCACATAAGTAGCGAACTTTTTATAATTTTACATGGTAAATTTTTACTTGGTTTCTGTTGTGGAGATGCCCACTAATTAGCATACGTGGGTGAACAAGATATAGATAAAGGTATCAAGTCAGCAAGACCGGAGAGCTGTGTTCGAACGCCGGATAGGCAAGACGCATGTGCCGGTTGCTCCATGAAAGACTTTAACACGCCCTCTGCCGGACAATCTTCCAACTGCAGTACAACTGCACCTTATCTTTTCGTCTTAATATATTTGTTTTACCTTTACTTTTTGCTTTCGTGTTGTTATTGATGGACACAACAGTTTCCATCTTAAATTTTAAAGGTTTTCGGATATGCTGAACACGAATATTGCATTTAAATTTTCCTCAAATAGGTAGTCTTATGAATATTGAGCAATATAATTTTTTTATTTATTTGTCGTGCCCATAGTTTTTAGCTTTTAATTTTACACAACAAAATAGATTTAAAAAAAAAATAATTTTGAAAGAAATATTGTTTACGGATCTTTTCCAATTTTACTTTTTAACAAACAATATAAACTTTTTTACATTTTCATTTTGAAAGAAGGAAAAAGTAATAAATTAAAAAATTTTTCAAAAAAATTGAAAATTATTGAAAGAGAATACACGTGAAAATTAATAAATTTCAATAGAATACTCATGTGATTTAATAATAATCACGTGATTCAATGTTGAATTAGAAAAAAAATCACATTACTTAAACTTATAAAAAGTTCTATTATATTGCTTTTAATTAAAATAAAAAGGTTTTCATAGTTTACAATTATAAAAAGTTCTATTCATATTTAAATTTGTTTTATGTGTTCCGATAATTTAATATTTCTATTAATATTGTTTATCATTACAAAAGGTACTCATTATTTAAAATTATTTACAAAATCTTTACATTATTTTCATGGTAACGTAACGGAGACTACAGGAATTTAGTTCTTTTTAAGCGATAAAGAGTTCGAGATTATTTTTTCACCCAAACTCCAGTCTTGCCGGCCTGCCGTGGTGACACCAAAAGTTCTTTTTAGTGATGTCACGTGAAGGCAGGCGGTGATAAATATATGTCCCCAAATAAAAAAAAATGGCTAGATCGTTACAAAGAAAATCACCTATTTATTAAAGAAAAATTAAGTATAATGTTATAATTAAAAAGATATATATAAAAACACGCATGGGTACAGTAAACATATTATATCAAAATGCCGAAGTAATCGGTCCAGTGGTTATTTAGACTATAAATAACTAACGAACAAAGAATTAGATTTATATATATATATATATATATATATATATATATATAAATATATATATATATATATATATATATATATATATATATATATATATATATATATATATATATATATTGCTCTGTAGTAGCCATTCCCCAAAAGAACCTTGCAAATTGTGAGTCATCTGGTATCCAGTTCCAAGGTTCTTTTGGGGGACGGCTACTACACAGCGAGACATGATGGAGTATGTAAGTACCTCCACTGGACCATCTGTAAAAAATTAAGCATCGATTATAGCAGCAACATGAAAGAACAGTTGTAAATTACCTATATACCATATATTACGACCATGTAATCTTTAGAGCCACCTACTTCGAAAATGTTGCGGTGAAATCTGATATAGTTATATGGAATAAGTCAGAAAAAGTGGCAACCTTGGTTGAAGTGAGTGTCCCTAATGATGGAGGTCTGAACAGACTTGAAAGGGAGAAACAGACCAAATATCAAGGTCTTATGTATGGTATGGAAAGAAACGGGAATCTTAGGGAGATATCAATCATACCTGTTATTATAGGTGTCACAGGGTTTATGAAGAAGAACCTGGAGTTCTAGCGAACTAATTTTCCTGGCAAACCAAGTGCAAAAGAGATCCAGACAATTGCACCGAAGGGAAGAGCGAGGATACTAAAAAGAGCTGTCGGTTGGTTTCAATAAAAAGCAGGGCAATGTTGGCAGCTGGTTTGGCTGCCCCATACCCAGGATTACAATGTTCAAAAAAATTAAAAAAATATATATATATACATATAATATACATAGAAAATTATATATATATATATATATATATATATATACATATATATATATATATATATATATATATATATATATATATATATATATATATAGTAAGTTAGTTTAAGATAAAATAGTGTGTTCCATTTCAATACGATGCAAAGAATCAAGATTTGAAATCTAATGCATTACATAAAAATCTGCCTGGAAATGTTTTCTTTTTCAATGGAAACATCAGATAACTTTGCAAGAAGAAACAATAAAATGTTTTTAGCTTTAGATGAGAAAATGCTAATTGATATAAAACTGATTAAATTAGTTATGTCAGTTTATTGAAATTTTAACGTGCTGTCCTAATCTAATCATAAAAATTAAAGGAAAAAAAATCTAATTTTTATGTTGACAATCAATCAACTGTTACATTCTGTCCAGAGTTTGGAGCCAGTTAAGAAAAAGATCCATCAAACTGCAGACACGTTTAACGCATTCTATGATGGAACTGTCCTTACAGAAATGTTGTTACAACGCATATACACCAAGGTAAACGCACCAGCATAGCAGTACACTAATCCACTCCGGCCAAGGCACTGCTACAGTGAGGCTTAATACAACTTCATTCTGGGTGAATAAAAGGCCTGTCAGATCCAATTGGGGCACCTCCGATTGCTAGTTAAAAAATCTCAAATAAGAAATTCGCATGTGGGTGGAATTTTATATAGTTTTGTTTTCCGCAAGTTGGAGATTAGGTTACACTTTTGGCTAGTAATGTTTCAAGGGAGATAACTTAGAGTTGATCCAAGGGACACTACACTATAATTCTTCAGACAACGATGAAAAACTGAACAAAATGAATTATTAAACTTTATTTATCAGAGGATAATAAACATAAATTGAAAATATAGGCTTATGTGAATTTTTTTTCCAGGAAAAAAGTTCACAAAAAGATTCCGCTGCGCATTATTCCAACCGTACTGAGGTGACCGAGACATCGCTTGGTTTTCTTCCATCGTTTGGTTTTAAATTCAATGAGATTTTCGGATTGTTCAAAGCAAAACTGAGCGATTGTAGGGCGTTAGGTTTACACGATTTTTCTTCTTTGATATCGGTCTTTTCAAACGGAGGCTCAGATTAATTTGACACGTTTGAAATCTATATTCAGAATTGACGTTCTTTGATGAAATAAATATGCAAAGAAACAAAGAAATATTTTTTTTCCTGTTTCCACATATTGATGGCCTTACTTACCAAGAATTAGAAAATAGATTATTGATAATCATTTCAGATTTCTAGATACGGTGCGCATGCGCGCACACACACACACACACACACACACGCACACACACACACACACACACACACACACGCACACACACACACACACACACACACACACACACACACACACACACACACACACACACACACACACACACACACACACACACACACATATGATGAGAATAATTGAAATAGTATTCTGACAAAATGAAGAAATTGAAAAAAACAAGTTATGTGTTCATCAAAGTTTCGTCTTTATTTTAAAATAAAGACGCAACGTTGATGAACATATAACTCGGTTTGTTCCTTTTTATTTCTCTCTCTCCCTCTCTTCCTCTCTCTCTCTCTCTCTCTCTATATATATATATATATATATATATATATATACCCATATATATCATTATGCGATGATCTATGCATACATCTAGACAGCGAGACACACACACAAACACACACATATATATACATATGTGTGTGTGTGTGTGTCACTGTGTAGATGTATGCACAGATTATCATATAATGATTAGATTACTCTGACTAACGTAAAAACATTTAAAAATAAAATGTTTAAATTTTCACGCGGTTAACGGTAGCCGAACGGATACGGTCTTTGCTAATCGAGCCATAGATGGCTTGCATTGCCGGGTTCGAATCTATCGGCTGGTGTTAATCGTTACACCCTGCACTGAAGATTCTCGAAAGGATAAAACACTAGTAGATATTTAATTAATCATCATAATAAATAATCATATATATACTAGCATTTCAGCCCTGCGTGTCCCGGGTGTTTGGAGGTGTATGTTGAGCCCCCCCCCCCAAAAAAAACCCCAGAAAAGCGGTCAATTTTTTTGACTTTGACCCCTATTATCACCCTTTAACATTTATTGTTTTCGGCTCAGATCAAGTTATTAGGTTAGATCCAAGTCAAGGAACCTATATCTAAAATTTCAAGTGTTTATACCCAAAACTGTCGGAGGAGTTTGGTAGAGTTCTCAAAAGTAAAATCGTTGACCTTTGAACCCGCAACAGCCAAATGTCTGGCCGAAAACCGATCACAAAGATGTTCCCAAATCTTGGTACCCTGTATATCAAATTTCGAGTCTGTAGACTTAAAATTGACAGAGTTATTGCGAGGGAAGTGTACACACACACAGACACACAGACAGACATGTTCACTTTTGTAGATATATATATAGATAGATAGATAGATTAAACAAAAATATATGCGTATTAGCATTTCAGCCCGGCGTTGTTGAGCAAAAAAAAAAAAAAAAAAAGTGGTAGTAGGAAGGCAGGCTCGAACTCGTACCGCAAAGGAGGAAAAGAACGGGGTAAAAACTTAACGTTTATGCTGTTACGACCACCGCCAAACCGGAAGGGACATTTTTTTTAAATTAAGGCTAGACAATCTAAAGGAGAGGATAACTTTCCAAAATATTGGCGAAAAAAGTTACCCACCCCCTTTAGAAAAGTGCCTAGGTGAAGGGGAAGATATTAATGTTTCTAGCCAATTTTTCGATATTTGTCGTATGAAAGGTCAAACTTTAAAACAATACTGAACCTGGTAAAATCCTTCGCCTCTTTTGAAAGTTTAAGGCAGACATGCAAACACATACATACATACATTTATATATTGGTAACTAAAAATTTTCGACCCAAACTGATGAAAAAGCTTGCCCTATCTCTGAATACCCTTTATGTAAAATGTCAAATGTTTAGACCAGAAATTGTCCGAGTAATTTGGAAGAGACTGCAGAGGTCAATTTTTTAAAACTTTGACCCCTATTATGACTCCTTAAAATTTATTGTTTTGGGCTCAAATCAAGTTATTAAGTTAGATCCATGTCCAAGAAACCTATATCTTAAATTTCAAGTGCGTAGACCAAAATTATCGAAGGAGTTTGGTAGATTTCTCAAAGGTCAAATCGTTGAACTTTGACCCCTTAATCGCCAAATTTCTGGCCCAAAACCGATCATATCGATTCTCCCAAATCTCAGTACCCTGTATATCAAATTTCGAGTATGTAGACTAAAAATTGACAGAGTTATTGCGTAAGGAAATATACACAGACACACACAGACACACAGTCACAGACACATACACGTTTACGTTATATATATATATATATATATATATACGTAGACACTGTCGCAAAATAACAAAGACAAAGAGTACCTTTTGACTTCCTTTTTCTCAAATTATTTACTTATAAGTACTTTCCAGACTTGTCGCTTGTTCAAAACTGCCACTTTCGGATCACCTATGTAACCCCTCTATCTCAGTCCTCGTAAACGTGATCATTGGTATGCGCACATAATTTTTATAACCTTTTTTCTTTCTTCGCACATAGCTCGGTCACTTGCATACAGCTGCCATACTCACGTCCGCGCCAAATTATATATGCATTTACATGTGTATATACATGTAGATAAATATGTAACACACACACATATATCTATAATTATTTATTTACTATAATAATTATTGAATATTTGTTGACACTAGTGTTTCGTCCTTTCGGGAATCTTCAGTGCAGGGTGCCACGATTAACCCCAGTCAATAGATTCGAACACGGCGACAAAAGTGATCTCTGGCTTTATCAGCAAGGACCATATCAATTCGGCTACCGTTAACCGCGAGAAAGGCCATTGAATTTTAAACATTTATTTTATTAAATGTTTTTAACGTCGGTCAGAGTGATCTAATCATTATTGGATGATCTGGTATTAGAACTAAATTGAACGACTTTTTAATTCAACTGAAAGTGCTCAACGATAAGAAATGAGTTTCTTAAAGAGGCTGACATAATTATTTGCTATAATAATTATATATATATATATATATATATATATATATATATATACATACACTTATGTATAATATGAAAATAAATATTGGTGTGTGCCTGCGTAGATAAAGACACGTAGACCACACATACTAAAGCATACACGCACGTACATTCACAAAACGAAACTGATACATTAACCAAAACACATGTGCTCACCGTAACGGCCACACACACGCATACACACACATACACACACATACACACACGCGCATACACAGACACACGCACATACACACAAGAGACAGGGGCCATGAAAAAAATAAATGGAAAACAATTATAAATAATACAGAATCCCTCTACTAACCTTATATATCGAAGCACTAAAAAAACTCAAGTAACCAACCCAAAAATGTATTGAAGATGACCAAGATAGAAAGTGGGAAATTACCTACACGACAACACACGACGATACATGCTTACCAAAGTTTTGATTCGAACTTGTTTCTCAGAGTAGCTACAATACATTTACCAAAATGTTAAGATTTTTAAAAGGAACTTCTGAAGAGATATATATATATACTTGAAACACGTATAATAAACATAACAATTAAAAAATTAAACAATAATCAAAATAAAAAAAATAATAACCTTTTGGTAGCTCCACTTTATATATATATATATATATATATATATATATATATATATATATATGTGTGTGTGTGTGTGTGTGTGTGTGTGTGTGTGTGTGTAATGAGTTAGGGCGTCGAAACATGCGTGTCCGTAGATTACTGTTTTTAAAAATAATATATATTGAACTGGCTGAAAAAATTCCAAAAGAACACAACAAAGAACAAATTTTAGCATACGTCTATATACACAACGAAAACTATTTACACAGATAACAAAAAACCTTATCCTCCTCAATCAGAACGACAAACTAAAAACATACTTTAAACAACAAAAATAATAAAAAGCAAACGCCAACCCAAAACCTTAAGACACATCCTAACTTCCTCAAAACTCGTTCCACACACTACAAAAGGGGTTACAAAATACAACAAACCGCGATGTGGAGTATGTGACATAATAATAGAAGGAAACACGTACACATTCAAAAACCCAACACTAACATTCAAAATAAAAAAGGATCTAAATTGCACCTCCAGAAATGTAGTATATGCACTAAGATGCACAGCATGCAACAAATCCTACATAGGCGCCACCAAAAATTTCAGCAATAGAGTGGCCTTACATAAGAGCAACATAAAAATTGCAGATAACAGACACCTCTATGTTTCAAAACACGTACACACATGCAGTGGAAACAGCTACAGAATAATGCCAATCTTCCAAACAGACAATTATTTTTATTTACTTACACAGGAAAAAAACTTCATCACAAGATTCACTCCTGAACTAAACAGAGCCTAATATCAATACACAAAAGCAAGAAATTCAAGGCACACTCGCATGTACATCCATATACATATACACACCCACACATAAATCTAAACCGACACATTAAAACACACACACGCACGCGCATACAACTACACACAGACATAACACCCCTATCTCTAATACAACACACTGGACAATACCAAACCTACTTAACCTCGAAACCAACAACACTAGGAAACACCTAGAACAATAGTATAATATCTGTTCCAACACCTGGCCCCCCCTCAGTTAGTGGGGAGAAATCTATCATCCCTTCTATCATCCGCCTCCCATACCTATACCCCTCCAATTGGTCCCTCCCCTCTGGGGAACGAGATCTTCCCCACACTAGGAACCGATCCTGGGTCTGGCCATACCCACATGGGGATACAAATAAATAGAAACATTAAAAAAGCCCCTATACATATTTTTAAATACAACCCTCTATCTAAACAAACATAATATAAGAATACCCGTACAGTCTAAGACTGAAACGAAAAATCACAATACTAAAATCTAAGAATCCAAAAAATAAATATCAAAATAGAATGAAAGAACCCCTACCCTTATTTCAGAAGAGCTGGTCCCCCCTCCTAACACATACACTTTAGTAACGACCTTGGATCAAAGTCACCTTCCTAGGGAAGCAAATGACTTCATAACACTATAAAACAGTACACACATTTTCAAACCAATAAAAGAAAACACACACGCATCCTACCATAAATGAAAAGAATAAACACAAGCAGAGAGAGAGAGAGAGAGAGAGAGAGAGAGAGAGAGAGAGAGAGAGAGAGAGAGAGAGAGAGAGAGAGAGAGAGAGAGAAACACAACAAAGGAGTGACCACAGCCCAATAAAACAGTAATAAAAATTGAACATTCCACCTCTTGGAAACACTTCAAATGAACTACGAAAATGCTATTTTTTCATCTCCAACACATTTTGAAAACAATTTCTGAAGAGGACGCTTCACAGAACGTCTGAAACTCGTTAAATACGATTTCAATGATTTAAAAACATTATTACAATGATCTAAACATAATTCTCAATGAAAAACAAAGACACGGAATAATAAAATAATGTTAAAAAATACACATTGTTGGTGACTACACCCTTATATATACATACATATATATATAAATATATATATATATATATATATATATATATATATATATATATATATATATATACTAGTAGGCTGCCCGGCGTCGCCCGGTCGTATAATGCGCATAATATTATATTTTAATTGATGCAGAATTATTTCTTAGTATATAGATAATTCTCTGTTGATTATTATCCAATAACAGGGTCTGGCATGAAGGTCTTCTCATGAAAATTAAATCATACGGTATTACTTGACGAATACTTGATGTAATTAAATTCTTCACACACATTTATACATGTTGATGATTGTAGCGTCTTGTCAGACGAGTGCCACTCCCTCAGACACTGAAAATCCATGAGCCCGAAAATAACTTTTTTTAGTCCTGCCGGTGAATTCACACGCTCAAGCGGACATGACACTGAAGACGGTCATTGGTATACATACATATATATACATACACGCATACATACACATGTACACATTCATAGACATACACACATATATACATACATATCTATAAACATACACACATATATACATATTTACATACACAATAGATAATACACATATACACATACATACATATACATACACACATGCATACTACATATATACATACATATACACATAGATGTACATACATATACATACCCATGTGCATATATAAACATACATACACATATACATACATACACACATGCATACATACACACATACATACATATAATGATCGCAGATCAATTATTACATGCTTCCAGCATTTCAGGCCTACACGCGTCACATCTTTTCCATCGGCACAGCACTATTTTTTTATAGACAAATGCCTGAGGGAGTATCTATACAAAGATAATGTTACAGAGTTTTAGCTTTGTACGACAGCTAAATATTTCTCTCGATTTAAAAAGTTGAGATCCAGCAATAAGTCAAACTGCAGACCAGCTTAATGCAGGTACTGGTCTCGCTTTATGGATTTTTAAATCAGAGATTTGCTTCTCCTAAATGAGTTGCCTTCACCACGGCTTGTGGGAGCCCTCTCCACCCCACATGCACATGGCAATAAACCCATGCATGCACACATACATGCATACATACAAATGAACGCAAACATACATATGCATGTACACACATATGCAGACATACACATAGAGGCACACATATACGCATATACATACATGTGCATATACAGACGTACACATACACACACATGTAAAATCCACATGAAGGAGCGTTCCAAAAGTCATAAATCCTCAATTTTCAGGACGAGGATGATGGTTATGGGTACGGCCAAATGAGTTTGACATTTATAAAAAAATAAATCCAATACAAATAATTTGTAGAAGAGACAGTGACTCGTTAAAGTGTTTGTGCAACTTTACAAATGAATGGACGTCGAAATCAGACGAAAACAAAATCCAAACGATCAGAGTTTAAAGCGGTTGGACTTAAAAAAAACAACAAAATATTTGTTTATAACACTCACACTTCTACTGTAGATAATGATCACGATGATGATGTCAAATTTCACACATTTACAAATAAATGGACGTAGGAATCAGACGAAAACAAAAATCCAACTGATCAGTAAAACTGCACTTAAAATTACATACATATATATATATATATATATATATATATATATATATATATATATATATATATATGTGTGTGTGTGTGTGTGTGTATTTACGTGTGTGTGTGCGTATATATATATTAGCAGAAGCAGAAGCACTTGTCGTAGACTGGGTTCACAAAGAACCTTCAAAAATAGGTTCTGGTTTATATAACAGTATAAACACTTTTAAATTCTTTTAAACTGATATTTATTTTCTTCGTACCTTTTTTATTTTATACTGCCTTTCGTCTTATAAATACACAGAAAAACAGACAGATAGACAGACACACAGACACACAGGCACACATACAAGAAGGGACCCGGCATTACTCGGATCATCTTGGGGGTGGATTAGGGAACAATGGCACAAACGAACATGAGGGAGCAGTAATGGGAATCTTTATCGAGACATACGTATTAACACTAATTAGGGTTCCTCATTGTAAGTGACCCCCCTCCATGGGACACCACTTTCATGGGTGAGAGTAAACAAAGTAATCCCTAAACCCTCTTCCCATTGTGGCTTATTATGGCAAGTTCGGTAGCTTTACTTCAAACGGTGTGAGCATGCATATGGTTCCTAGTTATATGTGACACCACTGCAGCCTCATCCCCGTTGGTGAGGGTGAGTGGCGTAACTTGTCCAAACTTCTTCCACCCATGGTGGGTTATCTAGTCATATTTTTAACTCTACGAGTGCATATCAAGCTGCGTGAGTGTGCACAGGGTTTCTAGTTATAAGTAATCTCTGTATGGCCGCAACTCCGTTGGTGGGGGTGAGCGGTGTAACCCGTCAGAAATTCCCCTTCCCCATGATGGTTTATCCTGACAAATTTGGTAGCTCTACGTGAAACGATGTAAGCGTGCATAGGGTTCCACCTTATATGTGACCTTCCCCCTCCCCACTGGGGCTTACTTTATCATACCCATTTAAGATCTTTGATACCTCTTCTATCGTTGTATGAGGTCAGTTTAGTATAATTGTAAACCAAATTATTATTCATATATAATGGCTTGAATTAAAGTTTAAGATGCAAAAGGCGAGTATCATGCTTTAATCCTGCTTTAAACAGGAACATTCATTTCGGACGCGTCTCTGTCATATCAAATAACCTGCTGTTGATTTTATACGCTTAGCCTTACGGACAGTGCGGTGATAATAGCTTAAATTTAAGTTTAAAATGAAAAACTCAAGTATCATGGTACAATTATGCTTTAAACAAAAAATATTCATTTCGAACGCGACCATGTCAAAAAACCTAATGCTGATTTTATATATCGGCCCTTTTGGCTTGTGTGATAATAAAGCTTCTCAAATGCACTTTTGGTATTAGGCTGTATAAGATCTTAATTTTGGCCAAAATCGCCTGTTCTTTCTTTCGTCTGATTATTTCGATTATCGATTATCGATTCTTATCGAAAACATTCTAATACAAAATCTTTCTAAGAAAACGGCTAGGTACGTGTGTGAAATTTCACAAAAATCGGCCCAGCCGTTTTCGAGTCCATAGAGAACGAACTTACACACACAGAGACAAAGTTTCTTTTCCATAATAATAGAGAGATATAAAGACAAAAAGAAATAAAGAAGGCCGTTTTGTTTTCACCATTCGAATCGATACAAGGAAATTCATCAATAAATAATGAACCCGTTTTCAATATGATGAGAAACGAGAAAATGACGCCAATAATTATTTCAAATAAATTTTTATTAATTTCAAAGATGTAAACGACATTTTAGATGTAAACGACGTTTTCGTTTTGCGTATTTCTTGGATGTCCGGCAAGTTACGCACTACAAATAATTGATGTCTAAATAGTTTTGTAATTTAACAAAATTCAAGATGAAATTCCGATGAAATGTCCAGCATGCATTCATGAAATTGCATCATGCATAATGAATGTGTTGCGTCATTACAAAACTTAAGGGCATGTTTTTATTTGCAAGTACGAAAAATGAAAAATGTTTAAATTAGTACCCCCCCCCAAACAAACACAGAAACAAGCATATTTTTAACAATATAAAAATAATCGATATGTGTTGCATTCCCGAGGGAAATCCTCAGGCTAATAAGCATAATGATCTCCCAAGCGAATAACACAGAAACGTTGTTGTGCATTTGCTATAAGTATATTTTTATTTTACTACTACTACTACTACTACTACTACTACTACTACTACTACTACTACTACTACTACTACTAATTTCTGCTCATGTGCTGTAAATTGTTCAAGTAATTACCGAAACAAAATACATAATAATACATTAAATTATTAAAGTATAGACATCAAATAATAATATGCAAATATCACACTTTAACTATATTAGAATGAATGAATGAATGAATGAATAATAATAATAATAATAATAATAATAATAATAATAATAAACTCTTTGTGTGTGTCTATCTGTATACATTTCCCTACGCAATATCTCTGTCAATTTTTAGTCTACAGACTCGAAATTTGATATACAGGGTACTGAGATTTGGGAAAATCTTTGTAATTGTTTTTTGGTCTGAAATTTGGCTGTTAAGGGGTAAAAATTCAACAATTTGACTTTGGAGACCTCTACCAAACTCCTTCGCCAATTCTGGGTCCAAACACTTGAAATTTTAGATATAGGTTCCTTGGACATGGATCTCACTTAATAACCTGATTTAAGCCCAAAAGAATAAATGTCAAGGGGTCATAATAGGGGTCAAAGTTAAAAAAATTTGACCGCTTCGGTCTCTACCAAATTACCCAGACAATTTTACATAAAGGGTACTCAGAGATAGGGCAAGCTTTTTAATCGGGTTGGGTCGAAAATCTGAACTACCAATATATAAATGTATGTATGTATGTATGCATTTATGTATGTTCGACAGAGGCGACAGATTGTTACAAGATCAGTATCATTTTGAAGTACGACCTTTCAGACGACAAATATCGAAAAATTGGCTCAAACATTAATATCTTCACCTTCAACTGGGCATTTTTTTTACAGGGGGTCGCTTTTTTCGCCGATATTTTCGAAAGCCATCCTTCCTTCCGATTGTCTAGCCTTAATTTAAACCTACTTCAGTTCCGGTTTGGTGGTGGTCGTAACAGCAAAGACGGTAGGGTTTTCCCGTTCTTTTCCTCCTTTCTGGTACGGGTTCGAGCTTGCCTTCCTACTGCCACTTTTTTTTCGCTCAATATACACCTCCAAACACGCGAGCAACGCCGGGTGAAATGCTAGTATATATATATATATATATATATATATATATATATATATATATATATATTTAAAAGCATAATTGTTATTAAATAAATAATTATACATTAATTTATAAGGACTCAATTAGAAATTACTTCATATTCTAGGAGGCACATCTTTACTAACATAATTGTTAATCTGTTAATCAAACATATATTAAAGATAAAATAGATTATATATTATAAAATAAAATACTGTGAAAATAAGATAGTTGAAAAATATACCATTTTCGTTTGGATTAACATAATCTCTTCAGAAAAAGCGGTTTTGTACGCAACCGGTAAAGCTCTCGCTTATGAGAATTTCTACCTATGTATTATATCTTTTTTGATTTGTCTATTTCTTATATCTAATCTCCACGACATTTCATCATATATATATATATATATATATATATATTAAGTAATGTGATTTATAATTTAAAAGTTTTAAAATTTTTAAAATTTAAAAATCAAAATTTAATTAAATTAAAAATCAGTTTCATAAGAAGGAACAACAACAAAGTCAATTATCTGTACGATCGTTTCGGAAATCCGTGCTTTTTATTTGTGGTATACATGAAGTCACGTAGAATAATTATACATAGTTTTTTTGGTAAGCACGGTCTCCTCATCAGCAAATTTAGGAGGATTTATATTGAATTGAAAAGACACGTACACACATGCAGTGGAAACAGCTACAGAATAATGCCAATCTTCCAAACAGACAATTATTTTTATTTACTTACACAGGAAAAAAACTTCATCACAAGATTCACTCCTGAACTAAACAGAGCCTAATATCAATACACAAAAGCAAGAAATTCAAGGCACACTCGCATGTACATCCATAGACACAAGGAGATCCTATGGTTCAACCCCCCGTATTCCAAAAACCTAGAAACAAACATAGCTAGAGAATTTTTTAAAATATTAGATAAGAACTTTAAAGCCCCCCATAGATATAATAAGATTTTCAATAAGAACACAATTAAAGTCTCTTACTCTACTATGCCTAACCTTCATCAGAAAATAATTAGCTCTAATAATAATAAAATTAATAAACTACAAAATGCAACTATACAAAATACATCGGACTGTAACTGTAGAAGAAAAAATAAATGTCCCCTACAAGGCTCATGTAAAATTAAAAATGTTATCTATAGCTGCACAGTATCAAAAACTCCAAATATACAAGAACCTATCAACAGCCATAACTCAACTACCGAATTAAATAATAACACCAACTTAAATCAATCTACCGATCAATTATTAACCAACCCACCACATTATAATCCAACAATAGACCTAACGGAAAATAATCATAATAATCAAGAGGTAATATATATTGGTTCCACATCTGGCCCAATAAAACATAGAATTTCAACGCACAAACATTCTTTTAAAAATAACTCTCTATCAAACCAAACTACTCTATCCAACTATATTTGGCAACTAAAAAATAGCAATATTTCTTTCAACTTAAAATGGCAAATAATTGAGACTTGCAAATCATATAAACTAGGAGATAAATTTTGTACATTATGTACAAAAGAAACCGTAAAAATTTTAAAATATGAAGATATAAAAAGCACAACCAAACTAGTAAATTCAAGACACGAGCTTCTATCGTGTAATCATAAACGTTGGTTTAAATTTAATAAATATAAACCACCTTAAATCATTAAAAATTACTCATTAGTAAAAATAGATTTTTTTTTTTTTTTTTTTTTTTTTTTTTTTTAATAAATTAAGTTAAACCAATTACCGCCCTTAGACTCGTAAATCAAATAATAAATAAAGCCATGACAATTACCTCCCCTTAAAAACTTGCAAAAAAAAAAAAAAAAAAAAAAAAAAAAAAAAAAAAAAAAAACTCTCTCTCTATAGATATTAACTGTGGCGTCTCTAAATCAAAATACGCTAACGGAAACAATTTACTGCACGAGCGTCGCCCTTTTAAAATTCATCATTCAATAAAATAAAAAGCTATAGCAAACATCTAAATGACTACTTTAAATACAGTTCCTGATTTCAAAAAAATGAAAACCAAAAGGTAATTATATATATATATATTTTTAAATCAAATTTATTATGTAAATTCAAAAATATATATATTTTTTCTACTCATTTCTATCTCTAACCTATACCAATTTCCTTATTAATTTTCTTATAAATTTTATATCCAAACCTTTTACTTCAATTTTTCAGATTCATCTGCCTTACTTTTAATGCTAGGTTTATTTTTGGTGTCTTTTCAATTCAATATAAATCCTCCTAAATTTGCTGATGAGGAGACCGTGCTTACCAAAAAAACTATGTATAATTATTCTACGTGACTTCATGTATACCACAAATAAAAAGCACGGATTTCCGAAACGATCGTACAGATAATTGACTTTGTTGTTGTTCCTTCTTATGAAACTGATTTTTAATTTAATTAAATTTTGATTTTTAAATTTTAAAAATTTTAAAACTTTTAAATTATAAATCACATTACTTAATATTGAATTAGCTCTAGGACATTTAACTATCGAGCTTATTATATATCTAAATTACAACGAGCATTTCCTGTATTTTAATTAAACTAGTAATTTCACTATTACATTAAAATACACTTAGCTCTTTAGACTATTATTCTAATCTCCTTTAAATTATCAGCTCCCTATAACAGGTTGAGTTTATATACTTAATTGTAGATATGTTTCATAAGAAGGACATACAATTATCAACTAAATGCATCCCCATACCCCCTAAAGACACCTTTATAACCAGCTTAATTACAAGTATAAATACATTTATAAGGAACTTGAGATGGAAAGCCTACCATTTTGATAATTACCAAAGTGAAACCACAGAACCAATACACCACCAACCTGGAGAAATAAAAGAAACCATCCTCAGACAAGACAATGAAGAAAGAAAAGCAGCGAAATACTACAGACTAAAAACATACAAAAACCCTAAGAGAAACATAGACACTGAAAATTTTGAAAATGACTTAATCAACCTGATTAAAAATATTAAGTTTAAGAAAAATAAAAAATATATCACTCCAACACTTAAAAAAATAAATAAATTTTCAAAATCTATTTCTACAAGCCACCAAAATAAACTCATAGTACCGGCAGATATAACTGGAAATTTCTACACAATGGACTATATACAATATAAAAATCTAATATATAAAGAACTTAATAAAAATTATAAAACTACTAATAAATCAGCACTAAATAAAATAAATAATGATGCAAAAAACATTTTAACTAAACTTAAAATAGATAAATACACAGAAATAACAGTACCAGGTACCCCGAGATTTACTTTAAAAGACCACAAACACAGCTTCAATATCAACCCTACTATTAGACTCATTTGCCCCTCGAAATCAGATATAGGACTGGTTAGTAAAAACATATTAGATAGAATTATCCCCAAAATTAAATCCATAATAAAATACCCACTATGGCAATCTTCAAACCAAGTAATCGACTGGTTTTCTAATATTCAAAATAAAAATAATATTAAATTTCTTTCTTTTGACATTGAATCATATTACCAATCTATATCACCTATCCTACTTAATAAATCTCTATTAATGGCACGAAAATTAACTAATATAACTCAAGACGAAACTAAACTAATACTTATAGCTAGACAGTCTTTAATAACATTTGATAATAAATATTGGACCAGGAAAAATACCCCTAACCACTTCAACATTTTAATGGGATCGACGGACTCGACTCAGGTCACTGATCTAGTTGGCCTTTTCCTTTTAAATGAAATACATTGTATACTCCATAAACAATTCAAACTTGAAGGAGGGCTATATAGAGATGATGCACTTTTCATAACGAATTCTACTAATAAAAATTATGAAAATGCAATTAAAGCTCTACATAAATTATTTAAAAATTATGGACTTAGTATAAAAATCGACCCTAATAAAAAAATTGTTAATTTCTTAGACATAACCTTAAATCTTGAAAATTCTACCTTTGAACCATACCATAAACCTAACCAATCACTTCTATATGTCCACAATCAATCAAACCACCCTAAATCAATATTAAAATCAATAGTTCCCAATATCGCTCTAAGAATTTCTAGACTGTCTTCTACTAAATCAATATTTACCAAAAATGAAAAATACTATAATGAAGCCCTTAAAAACTCTGGATATAATTCACAAATTAAATTCATAAATGAAAATGATAGAAACATAAACTGCATTAAAAATAAACCTATTAAGAGCGTAATAACATATAATATGGCAATGTCTTCCCGTATACGAGTTAAGAAAAATAACCAGGAGACAAAAAAAGATAAAACCAAACTACAAATATTAGATAATAATATAAATAAACAACAAACTAAAACCCGCAAACGTAAGAATAGACACAAGGAGATCCTATGGTTCAACCCCCCGTATTCCAAAAACCTAGAAACAAACATAGCTAGAGAATTTTTTAAAATATTAGATAAGAACTTTAAAGCCCCCCATAGATATAATAAGATTTTCAATAAGAACACAATTAAAGTCTCTTACTCTACTATGCCTAACCTTCATCAGAAAATAATTAGCTCTAATAATAATAAAATTAATAAACTACAAAATGCAACTATACAAAATACATCGGACTGTAACTGTAGAAGAAAAAATAAATGTCCCCTACAAGGCTCATGTAAAATTAAAAATGTTATCTATAGCTGCACAGTATCAAAAACTCCAAATATACAAGAACCTATCAACAGCCATAACTCAACTACCGAATTAAATAATAACACCAACTTAAATCAATCTACCGATCAATTATTAACCAACCCACCACATTATAATCCAACAATAGACCTAACGGAAAATAATCATAATAATCAAGAGGTAATATATATTGGTTCCACATCTGGCCCAATAAAACATAGAATTTCAACGCACAAACATTCTTTTAAAAATAACTCTCTATCAAACCAAACTACTCTATCCAACTATATTTGGCAACTAAAAAATAGCAATATTTCTTTCAACTTAAAATGGCAAATAATTGAGACTTGCAAATCATATAAACCAGGAGATAAATTTTGTACATTATGTACAAAAGAAACCGTAAAAATTTTAAAATATGAAGATATAAAAAGCACAACCAAACTAGTAAATTCAAGACACGAGCTTCTATCGTGTAATCATAAACGTTGGTTTAAATTTAATAAATATAAACCACCTTAAATCATTAAAAATTACTCATTAGTAAAAATAGATTTTTTTTTTTTTTTTTTTTTTTTTTAATAAATTAAGTTAAACCAATTACCGCCCTTAGACTCGTAAATCAAATAATAAATAAAGCCATGACAATTACCTCCCCTTAAAAACTTGCAAAAAAAAAAAAAAAAAAAAAAAAAAAAAAAAAAAAAAAAACTCTCTCTCTATAGATATTAACTGTGGCGTCTCTAAATCAAAATACGCTAACGGAAACAATTTACTGCACGAGCGTCGCCCTTTTAAAATTCATCATTCAATAAAATAAAAAGCTATAGCAAACATCTAAATGACTACTTTAAATACAGTTCCTGATTTCAAAAAAATGAAAACCAAAAGGTAATTATATATATATATATTTTTAAATCAAATTTATTATGTAAATTCAAAAATATATATATTTTTTCTACTCATTTCTATCTCTAACCTATACCAATTTCCTTATTAATTTTCTTATAAATTTTATATCCAAACCTTTTACTTCAATTTTTCAGATTCATCTGCCTTACTTTTAATGCTAGGTTTATTTTTGGTGTCTTTTCAATTCAATATAAATCCTCCTAAATTTGCTGATGAGGAGACCGTGCTTACCAAAAAAACTATGTATAATTATTCTACGTGACTTCATGTATACCACAAATAAAAAGCACGGATTTCCGAAACGATCGTACAGATAATTGACTTTGTTGTTGTTCCTTCTTATGAAACTGATTTTTAATTTAATTAAATTTTGATTTTTAAATTTTAAAAATTTTAAAACTTTTAAATTATAAATCACATTACTTAATATTGAATTAGCTCTAGGACATTTAACTATCGAGCTTATTATATATCTAAATTACAACGAGCATTTCCTGTATTTTAATTAAACTAGTAATTTCACTATTACATTAAAATACACTTAGCTCTTTAGACTATTATTCTAATCTCCTTTAAATTATATATATATATATATATATATATATATATATATATATATGTATATATATATATATATGTATATATATATATATATATATATATATATATATATATATATATATATATATATAGTCTTGGAAGTTTTTTTAAACGTTTAAAATAATGATAAAACATAAATAAAAGAATATTAAAAAAAAAAACGTATTACACAGGTATTCCAGTTTAAAATTGGAACAACGCTTATATTACGGACAACGCAACTTAACTTTTTGTTTCATTTTACTTTGCACTTGGCATGGATCTTCGGTGCTTTAGAATCTGGTAATCTGCTTATTGACATATCCATTCAAATAGAAATGAGCCTCATTTCCCTTGATCAACTTGTGAATAAAGTCATTGTCCTTTTTTTGTAGTTTCCTAAAATCTGACGGCATAATTTAGTCGTTTCTTAAAGTCTGGTGGTTGTAAAGATTGCACTAATTAAACCGTGTAATCTATTTGGACGTGAGATGGCAAGTTCTTGAGAACGCCTTCGAATGGATGTGTTTGGGTGCTCTTCAATGCTACGCCTCACATCTCCAGTGTTTTCAGATGTACGTACTGAGCGACCTCGCCCACGTTTAGACCTATCATTTACATTGCTCTTGAAAACGGGTCACCAAGTTCACTATTTCAGTATGACACTAGGACTATGACCAACATGGAAATAGTGCATATAAAATCTTTGCGTTGCGACAATTGACCGTCCATTTTTAAAGCGAAATTCAATTATCTTTTTCTGGTGTAAACTTATTCATACCAAAAAATTCCAAAGAATCTATTTTATGATTTTGAAAAGAGAAAGTAAAATATATTAATAGAAAAACAAAAAAAAACGTTATTTAATTTTAAGATGTATAGTGACTTATGGGTCACCCTTGATACATTTCTCAATAGCTCTTATCCTAATGAATAGTATCCTTTTACAATCTCTCCTTTTCTATACGTTTTAGTTTAATTCTCTATTTAACATACTATAACTTCCTTATTATTCTTACACAGTTTTCTTTTCTCTCTCTCTTTCTTTCTCTCTCTCTCTCTCTTTCCCATGTTTTTAATAATATCTATGCGAACGGAATGTTGATATATAAATTAGTACTACATTTTTCTTTGCTGTAACAAAATCCTCGCTTCCGAAACAATAATTCAGTATATCTCATACAACTCTTTTCCTAGTTTTATTTATTGCGGACTATTATTTTCCTCTTTTATTAGTTTTTTTTTTTCACAACGTTTCGGCCAATTATTCCGAAGGCCAGACGAATAGTTGGCCGAAACGTCGTGAAACTAAGAAAAGATGAGGATAATAGTCCGCAATAAATAAAATTAATAAATAAAACTCATCTCAATGACTTCCAATTAAAAAAATAATATATACCATTCAGTACGGTCCCGACCATGGAAGATCAAATAATAAAACATGAATTTATAAGACCAAAAAATTCAACCTTGATCGCCTTTCGGTGACCATGGCGCAGTTGATAGAACCGTTGTCTCTCTACAGCTCCAGGTGAGAATTGTCTGAAGATAGCGGTGTCAATCCTACCCAAAGCCGGCCAGAGGCTTACTTGGTTAAAACGGGGTGAGACGACAACAACTATGGAAGGCAGTAATTGCAGTGAACGCAGTCAGGTGATTCAGACTTCCTATCCGTCACGGTGACCACCTGACGAAGGCCAGAGGAATAGTTGGCCGAAACGTCGTGAAACAGCTAAGAAAAGATGAGGATAATAGTCCGCAATAAATAAAATTAATAAATAAAACTCATCTCAATGAATTCCAATTAAAAAATAAAACTCTTTTCCTCTCAAAAATATATTAAAATCATTCGTCCTAGTTTATTAATATATTATTTGCAATCAATTTCTTAGATGAAATTATTGTTACTTTGGTGAAATTATTTTCTATCCTTTTTAAAATAAAACCTAGATTGCGCCTCTGCAACACAAGTTTTTATTACTTATTACTTATTACTTATTAATTACTTGGTACTTTTTTTTGGTAATTTATTTAATAATTTCCTATCTCGTTTCATTTAATATTTCCCTTTCTCATTTTATTTAATAATTTCCTATCTAATTATATTTAATAATTCCCCATCTTATTTTATTTAGCAATTCCCTATCTATTTTTATTTAGTAATTCTCTAACTCAGTTATTTTGGTGCAATCGGCAATAGATATTATTTCCACGATGAGAAATAATTTCCTTTATTACTTTATATGTAAACCGTTGCCATCTTTAATTAAATAGAAGCAGAAGTCTGAACTCTGCAGCTCGAGATCCAAACGATATTTATAGATTTCCTCTCTTTTATTACATCCTGTATTCTTAATTAAAAATGAAAACCTTGAAATTCCAAAGGCTAAGATCATTTCAGAGAAAAAATAATAATCAGAATTCGTTTGAGTTGCGTCTCTTGTTCTACATTTCGAAAGCATTTCAAATCATCTCAGATTATTCCCCGTTGTTTAAGTTGGCTAATTACACAATTACAATCTTCTTTGCGCTTTACCAACCCATTTTCTGTTGCCTTTGGTTTTTATCCAGTTTTCCAAATACCCTCCGCCCCCGACTGTCAGGCATTCATTTTTGTTGGCTTTCATCACATCGTGACAATTGTTTGATCTTCTGTTTAAATACCGGAGAATGACTTCGCTTTTACTAGGCTTCGTAATCTGCTGAAAATTAATTCATTGGTTCTGATTGTAAAATTGATTTTTCACAGTGACGTTCTTTAAGAGTTGAAAATAATTACCGCATCATACATCACTCTATAGTCTGAAAATAATGGAAATAATTAAAAATCGCCCAATGAGAAACACCGCAATTTTCATAATAATTATTTAAACTTCTTTTATTGTACATTTAACAGATTGTATTTACATACAAGTGGTTTTGCTTTTAAAGATGCGTAGATTTATTTCTTTAACATTTCTGGATATGTAAAGCATTACATTTCAAAATCAATAAACCTACGTTCAAACTTGGAGAATAGGTTTACATTTTTGTAATATATATTATTCATATGTTTCTCAATCACACACACACACACACACACACACACACACACACACATATATATATATATTTGACAACGTGACGAATGCGGATGCTTTTTTGTTTCCCTTAATAACGTTCATCCAGCCCTTAAGTTTACGGTAGACAAGGAAACGAATTCTACTCTTCCGTTTTTGAATGTTTTTGTGTCAAAGACATCGTCGTGTTTTCTTACTTCTGTTTATCGTAAACCAACTTTTACGCGTTGGGACTCTTTTTACCCTATAAACTAAAAATATAATTTAATCAAAACTTTAGCACATAGGGCCTTGATGATTTGGTCTGAAGTTAATTTGGATGACGAACTCAAATTTATCACTAAGATCCTTTGTAATAACGGTTACCCCTTGGATATTGTTGAAACTACTATCAATGAGAAAGTCTCTAATTTTCATAAACCCAAAGAAATTATAGCTAATAGATGTCCTGTGTATCTACGTCTACTATGGCTAGATAACATCAGCGACCGATTTGCTAAGCAAATTTCTTTGTCTGTGCAACGGTGTTATTTTACATCGAATCCGCGTGTTGTTTTTTCAACTAGGCCTATGTTGCCGTCTATTCGCAAATATGTTCTCCCCCCCACCATAATAATTCTATTATTTATTTATTTAAATGTAGTTGCAGTGCGCACTATGTTGGACGAACATCGCAAAGATTAGATTTTCGTTTGATACAGCATGTGCCTTCAAAGATTCGTTATGCAAATTTTTCACCCTCAGATGTTATGAGTAAAACGTATGGTTCTGTGATTTGCGACCATCTTATAAATAACCATGCGTGCGCCACGAATGTCAGTGGTGACATGTTTACGATCCTTAGTAAGTCGCACTCTCCCTATCATTTGAAAATTTTAGAGACTCTTTTTATTAAGTCTTTGAGACCTTCTCTTTGTAAACAAAAAGAAAATCTTCTAGGACTTAATTTAGTCTGTATGTAATTTTCCCCCTGTTTATTTCTGTATTTTTTCCTATCCCCGCCATATTAATGACTTTTTTGTCTGTTTTAAATCGTATTTTCCTCGATTTAGCTGTGATAAGTGAGGAACGAAACCTGGTTAGCAAACCTTTATTTTCATTTTTTATTTTTAAAATTTATTATGCTTTTTGGTCTGTATTTAGCCATTATAAAATTTTTAGCCTCCGGAAAAATTCCAAATATATATATATATATATATATATATATATATATATATATATATATATATATATATGATTGCAACGTCTTGTCAGACGAGTGCCACTCCCTCAGACATTAAAAGTCCGTGAGCCCAAAAAATGACTTCCATCGCCAAAGGACCATTTTAATAGACAAATGCCTGAGGGAGTATCTATACCCAGATGATGTTACAGAGTCTTAGCTTTGTATGACAGCTAAGTGTCTCTCTCGGTTCAAAATGTTGAGATCCAGCAACAAGCAAGAACAAAATAGCCAGCAACAAGTTAAACTGCAGACCAGCTTAATGCGGGTACTGGTCTCCCGCTTTATGTTTTTTTTAAATCAAAGATTTGCTTCTCCTAGAAAGGTTGCCTTCACTATGGCTTACGAGAGCCCTCTCCACCCCAACACACACATACATACACAGAAACACACATGGTGCTAGTTGGCTGTTGACCCCGAAAAAGGGTTCATGCGTATATATATATATATATATATATATATATATATATACGTATGTATGTTTATTACTTATTGTAATACTCGTAGTTGTCCAGTCAAAACATATTGTTGGGTAGAGGATAATCACATACTATTTAAGATACACCGAATATCCTAATCACCTTATGAAATGTGATCACATGTTGGATTTAGGAAAGCATAAAACATATCCGTCTTGGCCTATGAAAATCAAACGCGAAGTAACTCTCATAGCTAAAAATGGAAACAAAACTTCCTGTTTGAAAAGCACCTAGTGTCAGCTATGTAAAATTGAAAATAAATTAAATCAAGAATAACTGAAATAAATCAACTTGAAATAATATGTCCAATTAAAACGATTCTTTTATAACAATTAATTAATAACATCGAGTTTATTATTAAAATAGATTTTCTTGAACGTAATATGCAAGTGCGATTATTATGTAATGTACATTTCTTTTGAATGCATAGTATATATAGGAATCCCTCTGGAATAATAAAAAATGTATATACGACTGTTTACAATATAAAAATTAATTTGTGAAACAGTATACCTTTAAGACATATTAATTAAATTGGGAACAATCAAACAAACAGACATGAAGACGACTCTATTATATATATATATATATATATATATATATATATATATATATATATATATAAGAAAGACGATTCATGCAAGCAAGCCTGGACGGTTTCACATATTTTTATGATTATTAAGATTATATAATATTTCATCCATCGATTTACAGTAGTTACTTCAAAATTGCACAACATATGCGTAGAGCTATGTTATAAGTTATGAAATAATACATAGCAATTAAGCTACGCGGAATTTTTCGTGCTTTATCCTCGTAAACATTCATAAGGTACCAGCATGGACCTGAGGTTATTGTGCATTTCATATATATACATGTGATGTTAAGTTTGATAGCAAATCAATTAGAATATTCTCACCGCTGTTTTCACTAGTCAATGACCGGACTCATATTAAATAAAAGTTCGGTTGACTTCTATTTCATTTTTATTTGTTCAGTTGTGTGGAGGAGGTGTCACCCTTCGCTATGTTTTAAAATGTTACCTTGTGTTAATCCGAGCGGGTTCATATTATTTTTTTTATTTCTTTGTTTATATTTTAGATGTCATATTAGTTAAATCTTTATATATATATATATATATATATATATATATATATATATATATATATATATATATATATATGTGTGTGTGTGTGAGTGTGTGTGTGTTTGTGTGTATGTGTGTGTGTGCATAGTAATCCTGTAGGATGTATTCTCTGCATGGAGCTGTTTGCTATTCTGTTTCTATAGTTTTATAGAATTGGGGATTCTTTAAAGTTTAAGATTCCGAATTTCACATCCGTACATAATTTACACATTTCGTATAAATTTCTACCTATAATAGATTGTCATATTGTTTTCCACTTGACTATTTGCGGCATCTACCTTCTTTGAGCTTCCAGTAATGAGTCGTTAGTGTATTTTTTATTTGGTGTTTTTTTTGTCACTGAATGTGCTTTTATGGTGGTAATATATTAATCCTAGCGTGGCAAATCCATTATTAGCTATTTTCTCTTGTAAAGGCTCACAAAACGGGCGAATCCTTAAGCATATTTGTCTTTCTTTTCAATTTTTAATTCATATTGTCGGATTTTATCCTTTTATTATCATATATATATATATATACATACATATATATATATATATATATATATATATATATATATATATATATATGTAAATGTTTCTTAAGAACCTAAGAAAGTTTTACAAGTATGGACACCAATTCGAATAGTTTTCTAATCGAATATCTGGCGAATTTAATCCCAATCATTGATCGTTAACGTCATTCGATAAAACTCGCTTGTTATCTGCAATCAAATTATTTGTAAGGACTTCGACCTGCTGTCGCCCCGAGAGAAGTTTTACCCGAAACTTAATGTGAGAGATACAGACCTAAGCCGAACGGACCCGGTGAGATCAAAGTCAATCGAAATAATGTCCGTATTTAATTTAAAGTTACGATAATCACTCTTAGGAGATTTATCAATAATTCAATTGTTGGAATCCCTGGCGAGCAGACCTTCAACCGTCTGCAAGTGAAACTGTTAACATCTGCCACCCTTTCAAAAGGGTTTGACCTCCTATTAAATTTAATTGATGGCCAATCAAGATAGCAGAAAAACACGTATAAAAATCATACTTTGTTTCCTGTCAGTACTAACCTGAATTATACAACACAATTGCATTGACACATCGATTCCGGTAGATAATCGAAGGTAAGCAAGGTTGAGCATGGTAAGTACCAGATGAGTGACCAGTTGATAATATCCGACTCTGTATATTGTAGAAGGTCAACACACCCCTTCAAGAACTACCGTAATCATTTCACGGGGATATGTAAGCAATTGGAATCGTGTGCGAATTTGATATTCCCCTGAAACGTCTTCCTTCGGTAGAAGCCAGTTCAACACGTCTTCGGTACGGTATGGTAACCTTAATTGCAGTTATTCAACGAAATGTGTAGGAGAATAGTATTTCTATGCATAGAACCTTCATTTCTCTTCTGATGAGAAGCATTAGGCTTCAAAACACCTAGGTTTAAAAAGCATATGTATGCCATATCCCAATGATATAATCCCCATTATTGAATGAACGTATAATTTTATATGCATTGTATGAATTTTTATATTGTCATTGTTTTCCTTTTTCTTTATCTCCCTCCTTTTCTCATTCTCTCTCTATTTATCTCTCGCTCTTCTCTCTCTCTTCTCTCTCTCTTTCTTTCTCTCTCTCTCTCTCTCTCTCTCTGTATATATATATATATATATATATATATATATATATATATATATATATATATATATTAGCATTTCAGCCCGGGTGTTTGGATGTGTCTGTTGAGCAAAAAAAAAAAAATGTGGTAGTAGAAAGGCAGGCTCGAATCCGTACAGCGAAGGAGGAAAAGAACGGGGGGGGGGAAACCTGACGTCCCTGTCGTTACGACCACTGCCAATCCGCAAGTGACGTAGGTTTTAATAAAGGCTAGACAATAGAAAGGAGAGGATGACTTTAAAAAATATCGGCGAAAAAACGACCCCCCCCCCTATAGAAAAGTGCCCAGTTAAAGGTAAAGATATTAATATTTTTAGCCAATTTTTCAATATTTGTCGCCTGAAAGGTCGGACTTCAAAACAACACTGATCCATGTAAAATCCGTCGCCTCTGTCGAAAGTTTTAGGCACACATGCAAACATACATACATACATTTATATATTGGTACCTGAAAACTTTCAACCCAAACCGATTAAAAAGCTTGCCCTATCTCTGAATATCCTTTATGTAAAATTTCAAATGTTTAGACCAGAAATTGTCTGAGTAATTTTGTAGAAACAGCAGAGGTCCAATTTTTAAAAACTTTGACCCCTAATATGACCCCTTAACAGTTATTGTTTTGAGCTCAAGTCAAGTTATTGAGTTAGATCCATGTCCAACCTATATCTAAAATTTCAAGTTTTTGTACCAAAAATTGTTGGAGGAGTTTGGTATAGTTTTCAAAAGTCAAATCGTTGAATTTTGACCACTTAACAGCATAATTTCTGGCTGAAACACATCACATAGATTTTCCCAAATCTCAGTACCATGTATATCAACTTTCGAGTCTGCAGACTGTAGAATTGACAGTTATCGCGTAAGGAAATGTACACACGCAGACACGCAGACACACAGACACGTTCACTTTTATAGATATGCTAGGATGGGTGTTTGGAGGTGTATGCTTAGAAAAAAAAAACAACAAAAAAACAAAAAAACCCAAAACAAAAAAATCGGTCATTTTTTTAAAACTTTGACCCCTATTATGACCCCTTAAAATTTATTGTTTCGGACTTAAATCGAATTATTAATTGAGATCCATGTCCAAGGAACCTATATCTAAAATTTCAAGTGTGTAGACCCAAAATTGTTGGAGGAGTTTGGTAGAGTTCTCAAAGGTCAAATCGTTGAACTTTGACCCCTTAACAGCCAAATTTCTAGCCGAAAACACATCACCTAAATTTTCCCAAATCTCAGTACCCTGTATATCAAATTTCGAATATGTAGACTAAAAATTGACAGAGTTATTGCGTAGGGAAATGTACACAGACAAACACACAGACAGACACACAGAAACAGACAGACACGTTCACTTTTATAGATATACTAGCATGGGTGCCCGGCGTTACCCGGGTGTTTGGAGGTGTATGCTGAGCAAAAACACAAAAAAAACAAAAAACAGTCAATTTTTTAAATTCGATCCCTATTATGATCCCTAAACATGTATTGTTTTGGGCTCAAGTAAAATTATTAAGTTAGATCCAGATTCAAGGAGCCTATATCTAAAATTTCAAGTGTGTAGACCCCAAGTTGTCGGAGGAGTTTGGTAGAGTTCGACCTTTCATAAGACAAATATCGAAAAATTGGCTAAAAACATTAATATCTTCCCCTTCAACTAGGCACTTTTCTACAGGGGGGAGTCACTTTTTTCGCCGATATTTTTGAAAGTTATCCTCTCCTTTAGATTATCTAGCCTTACTTTTAAAAAATGTCGCTTCCGGTTTGGCGGTGGTCGTGACAGCATAAACGTTAGGTTTTACCCCGTTCTTTTCCTCCGTTGCGATATGTGTGCGAGCCTGCCTTCCTACTACCACTTTTTTCTTTGCTCAACATACACATCCAAACACCCGGGCAAGGCCGGGATGAAATGCTAGTATATATATATATATATATATATATATATATATATACTAGCATTTCATTATTAAATACCTGCAGACACTAGTGTTTCATTGTTTCAGTATCATCAGTTCAGGGTGTGACGATTAACACCAATCGATAGATTCGAACCCGGCAACAGAAGCCATCATGTCTTCATTAATAAGGACCTAATTTATTCCGCTACTGTTAACTGCGAGAAATATTGTTGAGAATCTATATATCTATAAAAGTGAACGTGTCTGTCTGTCTGTCTGTCTATCTGTCTGTGTACATTTCCCTACGCAATAACTCTGTCAATTTTTAGTCTATAGACTCGAAATTTGAAATACCGGGTACTGAGATTTGGGAAAATCGATGTGACGGGTGTCAGCCAGAAATTTGGCTGTTAAGGGGTCAAATTTCAACGATTTGACCTTTAAGAACTCTACCAAACTCCTCCGACAATTTTGGGTCTAGACACTTGAAATTTTAGATATAGGTTCCTTGAACCTGGATCTAATTTAATAAAGTGATTTGAGCCCGAAACTATAAATTTTAAGGGGTCATAATAGGGGTCAAATTAAAAAAAAATTACTCTTTATTTTTTTTTTTGCTCAGCATACACCTCTAAACACCCGGGCAACGCCGGGCTGAAATGCTAGTATATATATATATATATATATATATATATATATATATATATATATATATATATATATATATATGTATGTATATAAGAGCAAATAGTTTAATTTATATATATATATATATATATATATATATATATATATATATATACATATATATGTACGAGATGCTTTAAATAACTCTCCAGACTTTTTTTCGTGTGGACACTTTTATTGATAGTACACAGACGGAGCTCTAGCCCCCTCCGAAGTAATCTCCTGACTGTAATGCACTTGTACCGTTCCAATAACTCTTGGAAGACCCCAGGGAAGTCCTTTTGTGGGAGCATGTCAATGATCCTCGTCACAGCCTTTTTCATCTCCTCACTTGTTTTCCTCGAGTTTAGGGAATAACAAGGTTTTCCCTGAGCTTAGGGAACAACAAACGTCACGAGGGGAGGCTGGCTTGATGCCAATCTTAGTCAAATAGTCTGATATACTTTGAGCAGTCTTTGATAACTTTCGCGCAAATTTCCCACATCTTTAGTTACTCGCGGATAACTGTGTACAGTTCCCACACTGACATCAAACTGTGCATTTATTGTCTTCATAGATTGACGGAGGACCTTATCGATGAGGTTCTTTATTTGACCAATCAAGTGTAGTGTTTTGACTCCCACATCTCTCATTATCGTTCGCAGACTCCTTGCCTTCCTTGAATCTATTGTGCCACTCAAAACCGGTGCCCAATTCATGCAAGATGGCTCTAATTAAGACTGAAGCATTACATACGTTTTTGTTGCAGTTTTGTCCAACTTTAAAACAAAATTTTATTGCATATCGTTCTTCTAAAGTGTACACATGTCCAGATTGCATTTTTGAAATTCACCGACTGCGATAATCAGGCTTCAGTGAGGTGTATTTCAATTTCTTGATGTGGGTGTTCATTTGAACCTTAAATCATAAAAATTGGTCAGTAATCTCATAAGATGTATAGCAATAAGACACTGTACTTTCCACACTTTACGACAATTTTCAATGTCCCTACAAAATATCTAGAAACTTATTGAAGACAAATCGTATGTATATTTATAATGTATATATGTTTGTTTATTTTAAATATTCCACGTTAATAGGAATAAATTTACTTATTTTCAGAAAGTTCGTCTTTTATTGAGAACATTTTGCGTAAAATTGTTTCAGCCTTTAATATTAGCATATAATAATATTACTGTTCATCAAATTATAATTTGCGCAACTTGGGTTTCATCAGCGCGTAGAAAAAGAAAACAATATTATAGTTCAATAGTTTCACAGCTCACGAATAGGACTTTCCTACTTAATACAGCGGGTGTTTATTTTTTTTTCTCTTTTTATCGACAACGTATGTATAAAGTTTTTGCATTTTTTATATTCAACACACTTGCTTGCAATGCAATAATCATCCAAATTCAGTAGTAATTGGTAGCCAATTTGTTTCCTTCTATTGCATGTATTTCTGCTATTTTTCTACTTCCGGTGATTCAGTTTGTTAGCTTCGCAACAAGTGTTATAATAATTTAGTTTATTATTTTCTATTCGATTAATTTTTTCAAGTAATATATATTAATATAATAGTGTATGCGTTATTTTGTGTGTCACGCTTACACCTTTTTCCTTCGAGTGACTGTCGTTTTATTGTTATGACCTAAAGTTTTGGTTTCGATTTCGATTATAGCTGATAGCATTCAAGTTATCTACTTTTTTATAAATAATTTTACCAAGAATTCTTCATAATTCTTGGTTCCGGTTTCGATTATAGATGAATGAATACACACACACACACACACACACACACACACACACATATATATATATATATATATATATACATTTTTTCTTCATAAATTTTGGTTTCAGTTTCGACACAAGCTGATGCACCCAAGTCATATGGATATAATCTTTTATTTTTGGAAATCACATTTTTATAATATTTAAGAATCGAGAGAAAATTTACACCATAATATATACGAAATCTGCATAAATTACAATATCATATTTAAGCTTTTTTTACGACCGGCTACGCCGTGCTTACCTGCTAGGCTGGAAGAATACTTTTGCAGTTTTAACAAAAGAGCTACAATAATATCAGGGTGTATCCATTTACGCTGGACATCCACAGAATGCCAACATCAATATATTACACATGAAAGAGTTCGCGGTGGAATTTCTTTATACCTTCAGTCAATGTTTTATAATTTTTTTGGATAAGCTTACATTCTGCATCACATTACAGGAGCCAAGTTTTAAGATTCGTATTTATGTTTGTAATAAAATTTCAAGTTGCCAATATTGACATTCGTCAGTCTAATTTTCAATATTTTCAATTAATCAAACATTGCCATTCAGCATTGTGAACTCTGAAGTCACCACAGACGTGACTGTTAGCCGAAGGATCCACAGACAGGATGTGGTTAATTTTCTCAGAGATGATCTTAAATATATTAACTCCGCTGCTGTGGGGCGATAGAGGACATATATGAACGCAGTGCTGTGAGCAATTCCTACCCGAAAGCATATAAAGAACAAATGTAGGTCTTCTCTTGAGATATCCTTAACCACATGGAAAGCCATCTCTAATGTAGGCACATATTACATGCCCTTGGCGATCAGATTTTGATGTAAAATTAGAGTATCCTTTAATCGCGAAATATTGGGAAACAGTTGGTCCAACGCCAAGAACAATAGGTTTGGTTGGATCTCATGTAATTAGATTCAACCTCTGGAAGGCTGTAATGTAGACCTCTGATTTTGGAGAAGGAGACCAAGTAGTGGGAATCTACGTTGGAAGTTGGAGTTCTAGATTTAGTCTTGTATTGTCTTTTGAGACTTTTCATGATGAAATATGGGGATACGCCTGTCGATTTGGTGAGAACTGGACCGAGAGGAAAAATAAGGGAGAAGAGAGAAAAATTGTTTCTTTTGCAGACCATGATAAGGTAAAGCCGTAATATTATCCACTTATATTGCATCGAGAAGCCACACCAGAAGCTACTACATGGTCCAAAATTGATTCACCAAATGGCAATATAACAGCTTTTGCATCAGATGATAGCAGGGGCTGCTTAGGGATTAATCGAAGGTTCGAGTTCCCGACTATTAGGCGAATAACAATTAAAACGTTTACTTCCAGCACCCTTATTAGTGACATTGCCACAAGGATAGAAATAGAAGGAGACAAACTAAGATATCTCAAGCGAATGCTCATGCAAAAGTTCTGCCGACCTATTATACAGCTTTTTCTTCTCCCTTTATCAGAAGTACAACACATTCTAAACGAGAACTGAATAACAAATTAGGAGAAGCAAGAGTTATGCGGCTGACAAGAATACATCCACAATGCGTTATCTGCTCTCCATTAAAAAAAAAACAAAAAACAAAATAAACAAAACAAATGACAACAAAACAAACTACGAATTGCATTTAATATAAGTTCAAATAATCTTTTCCTATGAAAATAAAAACAAAACAAAACAAGGATACATTCCACTTTAACGAGGTGAAATAATAAGGGAACCATTTTTTTAGTTGGCAAACTTTGTGCATATATTTCTGAAGCTGTTCACTGTAAAATCCTTGTGTCATTCCAGACGATTTGAATGGAGTTGTCTACCCCTTTTACCAACAATTGCGACGCTAGGCGGCGCTTACATAGTGGTCTTTTCTATTAGTTATACTGCAAAGCAACAGCGTCTTCCGTTTTTGCAAAATCACGTGGCTAGGCTATCTATTTATTGGAGAATGCGGGTTTTTTTAGGAAAATTGCAAACAAATCCAAAACACAAATTGTCAAAATAAATTCTAATAAAAACAATGATGACACCGATGTGTTTTTCTTTGTGGGGGAGCAGCCTGGGACATGCATATCCGAATAACAAATAGGTAGATAAATTAATACATAGATAATGGCGATAATAAGAAAGCGAGTTCTTTATGAATTGATTTGGTAAACTTTGCGTGAATATTCTTATATCCTCGTGCCATTTCCGCTTGGCATGAAAGGGATTGCCTATTTATTTTTGCTTAGAATTTTGTTTGCATAGTAATAATAGTGACGCTTCGTTTACTGTAAAAAAAAAATTCGCATGGGTTTATATAATTCAATTTTTTAAACTACCACGGCCTATTCCACTAATCGATTTTTAAACATAATTAATCAATAGATATGTTTTATAATATTCCAACATTCACGTCTTAGTACATTTCTGTTTTTTATTTATAAGCATGCACATTCAACGTGTTTACGGTTTATTTACAGCTACAGTAATTTAAATTTCCGGGTTTTCTGTTGCACAGTTTTAATATTTATTATTTGTATAAGTTGTTAATGATTTAAGTTGTAGCGCGCTTATGGTATTCGGCAATCTTACACTTTTCATTAGCTTACCTTGATTATTTGGTTAATCATTTGTAATTATCATTAGATTCAAGTTAATTCAAGTACAGCAATACCACAATGATATATTATTACTTATATTAGTGTTGTACAGTGTTTTCGTTTATAACTCGTATAATATAGGTCTATAGGTGTAATCAATGCGTATCATTATTATGCTTGTTTTTTGCTTTTATATGTGTTGCGATAAACAGTTCTAATCACACTCTTAAAATATTTACCACCAACATAGATTATCATATACTGTTGTGCTATCTTTTGATCTTATCCTTTATCGTTGTTGAAGCAAATTGCTACTCCTAGGTGCAATTTCTTTTTGTAATCTTTGTTCTTTATTGATACTAATTGAAATGATGGTTAACAGATTTTCTTTTCAATTCTGACACCCAAATCTAAAAACAACCCAGTCTGAAAAATCAGGCTTTTTATATCCAACCGAAGCATCTCATTTGCATATTAGGTAACAATATCGCAAGCATATAAAAAGAAAATGCGTTCATATTTTCTTTTTGTCTACACGGAATATTATAGACTGTACGCAAATAGGTTTGTACTTAATTTTGGAGTGTATAATTACAAAAAAAAAAAAAAAAAAATCCAAATTATTTTGCGTTTGGTAGCATTTTAAACCACCTGATAATAAGAATACGCTGAATAAGAAAAAAGATGTCGAGGAAGAAGAAAAAGAAGAAGTAGAAAAAGAAGAAGATGACGCCGAAAGAGAAGAAAGAAGCTGCCGATAAAAAAAATACGATGGTAGTTAAGAAGAAGAATAAGCTGACAAAGAAGTCACTGAAGAAGAGGCAGAAGAAGAAAATGAAGAAACAGAAGGATTAGAAAAAAATGAAGGAAATTAATAAGAAAAAGTAGGGGAAGGAGATTCAAAGTCGAAGATGCTGAAGACGGTGAAGAAAAAGATGAATATTGTGTCAAAGGAAGGAGAAGCCACGTAAAAATGAAGACGATGAAGATGTGGAAGATGATGAAGAGGCAAATGATTAAATATTTACTCGCGACAAAAACTACATAACTTATCGTTTCAACATGTTCTTCCATATTATTTGATATTAACTCTGCATAAATTATCTGTGTTAAAGTAATTACATAAAGATTCACATGGTCGATTACTATTTGATCATTAGGGCAAGCAGATAAACGAACACATTGTTTATTAAACCATAATATTGATATTTGAGTAATATTCGAAATTGAATTATTAAAAGTTGCTGCAGATCTGACATTAGTTAGACTCCGTGACTATACCACAAGTTGAAAATTAAGAATGGTCAAGTCGGTACTAACACAGACATTATGTCCAGAAAAAAAAGTGGTAGTAGGCAGGCAGGCAGGATCGAACCCGTACCGCGAAGGAGGAAAAGAACGTGAAAAGTACCGTGACATCTTTGCCGTTGCGTCTATCATCAAACCGTAGGTGGCGAAGATTTAAATCAAGGTTAGTCAATCGAAAAGAGGTTATGACTTTCGAAAATATCGGTGAAAAAAAAACGACCCCCCTTTTAGAAAAGTGCCTAGTTGACAGTAAAGGAATTAATGTTTTTAGGTAATTTTTCGATATTTGTCGCCCGAACTCTCGAGCATAAAAACTCTACCGATCTACATACATACATAAATATATAAATACATAAATACATGCATACATACATACATTTAACCGTACAGGGGAGAGTTATATTATAGACTATGCTGGGTGGCTGGCATTACCCGGGTGTTTGGGAGTGTGTGAAAAAAAAAGTTGTAGTAGGCAAGCAGGCCCGAACCCGTACCGCGGAGGAGGAAAAGAATGATAAAAAAATACGAAAAAAAAATGTCACGTCTTTGCTGTTGCGCCAATCACCAAACCAGAGATGACGTAGATTTAAATTAAAGCTTGTCAATCGAAAAGAGGGGATGACTTTCGAAAATATCGGCGGAAAAAGCCACCCATCCTTCTAGAAAAGTACCCAGTTGAGGGTGTGGGTGAATGAATTAATATTTTTGGCCAATCTTTTGATATTCTCCGTCCGAAGAGTCGAGCTTCAAAACGATACCGATCTTGTGAAAATCCGTCGCCTCTGTCGAAAGTTGTAGGCATACATACATACATACATACATACACACATATATACATACACACATAATACCCACATAACACATACACACATACATACATAAATACACACATACATACACACATACACACATACATACATACACACATACATACATACATGCATACACACATACATATATATACACACATACATACATGTATATATACACACATACATATATATACACATACATACATATATATACGCACATACATATATATATACGCACATATATACATGTATACATATATACATACATACATACATACATTAAAACAGACAGGTAAGATTTATATAATAGATGTTCATAAACATTTGCTTGACGCATTATATATATTTTGTGGATAAAAAAATGAAAACCTGTCACGTTAATAATGTAGTCCTGTTCATATTATGTGAAAACTGTCAGAAATAGTTTATTCCATGTGCTGATGAGTCGTGCAAAATTATAATTAGTGAACACTTATCTACTTGTATACAAACATGAAGCCAAAACAGCTGTGCGCAAGTTGTTATCAATAAAAGCCTAACATTTTGAAAATGAACAACCACATGAGTTCCTGTTCTTTCTAAATGGGCTTACTTTAAGAAATATTTATAGCTCTTCTATTGCACTATCGAGCTATATAAATGAAATCTTTGTATTATTTTTCATATGTGAATGCTACGCCACGTAGATTAAATTGCATATAGAAAGATACACACACACGAGCATGCACACATACATACACGCGCGCGCGCACACACACACACACACACACATATATATGTATATATGTATATATATATATATATATATATATATATATATAGATAGATAGAAATATTTGTATATTTTGGCAGCAAGTCATTATTCAAGCACGTCTGATTGAATTCTTTTTTTTTCGGATTTTTCTGGATATTTTTTCCATTCGCAGAGCGGTCTTTTTTTATTTCAGCTGGTAGTGGTATAAAATGGCGCCCAAAAGTTGTTGTTCAGCCATATGCTTCTCAAGCGCTTTCTATCGGCGCATCTGATTATCGTCAGGAGCGATTATTGTTGTTATCGTTTTCTTTTACTTTGAAGCTTGGGATATTTATAGTTTTATCTCTATCTATCAATCTATGTGTGTATGTATGTATGTATGTATGCATGTATGTATCTCTCTCTCTATCTCTCTCTCTCTCTCTCTCTCTCTCTATATATATATATATATATATTTAGAGCCCATATATATATATATATATATATATATATATATATATTTAGAGCCCATATATATATATATATATATATATATATATATATATATATATATATATGGGCTCTAAATTTTGAAATAATACGCCAATATATCCATCTACAATTATAAAAAGGTTTCTCACGTATTAAAGTTTCGAAAATCACTAACATATTCGAATGGCTAATTGCAATCGATTCGGAGGCGCCATTATTCCCACCGCAACAAAATACGTGATTAACCACAATTGTTTTCAGAAAATAAACACGGCGATTAAACTTAATAATATTTGTCTTTCTATTTCTTCAAGGAATAATTTTCATTTTATGAGAGTAGAAAATGTTTTGAAATGTTTCTCTCCTTTAATAACACGCATTAGATTATAAAACGTAAATGTTTGAATAACAAATATCTGTATCGCACGGCTTTATTCTTTCTCTGTTGTTTATATTTTCAATTTTTTTTATCAAGTTCACAATCATCATTCGACCCTCTTCTTTCGTGGACGTCTATTTTCTCCGCTTTTTCCTCGGGCTACACTCGTCACTGTTTTCTATGAAATTACATCCATTTTTTTTTAATAATAGCTTCGCCGCCATAAGCAATGTATAATAGCAACCTTCCACATTCATTCAGCATCTATTGATATAGTTAACAATAAACTTGACAAGCTTCTGGGACTGACCTTTACTTGCAATCTGAAATGGAACAATCAAATCTATTGCCAAGCTCGCTGGAAAAATGTTTGGATCATTCTACCGCTCCAGTAGACATCTCGAAACTGATACAATCCTTAATCTGTATAAAAGCCCAAAACGTCTTAAAATGGAGTACTGTCGCTATATTTGGGCAGGGGCTGCCAGAAACATCCTATCCTGCTTTGATAGAGTTCAAAACCAGCTTCGAAATCTAGTAGGTGATGCTATTTTCACTCCCCAACAACCTATTTCCCACATTGCAAGCTTGTCTCTTCTCTATCGTTATTTTCATGGCAAGTGTTGATCTGAGATCCAATTTATGTCCCTCCCTTTACCAATCTTTCGCAAAAACACTCGACTAGCTACCACCACGATGGACAGTTTCCACCTATCTCTATCTGTGCCTAAATCGAAACGCATATTGCATGAACAAAGCTTATTTCCTAGAGCTGCCTACCCGTGGAACAATATTCCGATGGCCTGCTTCCTGGCCGACTACAATATGGTAGCCTTCAAGTCCAATGTAAACAAATTCTTGTTGAGTGGTTCGCTTAAATCAAATTCTATCCAATTTCCAGCATTACCGATTACTACACTGCCACCTTATGTTTATTAACCATTATCCTCGAGGGGCCTTCGGATGTCTTATTAAAAAAGCAAAAAATCGCAAGTAATGCATCTTTTTGCGCTATTGGTAAATAATTATTATCGTAAGTATATAGTGCAAGCAATGTATCTTTACATTAATGCGAGAGAGGTGTACGTACGGCCGATAGCAAATCGTCAAGTGTATAAAGACTACTACTAACAATGACAAAATTAAAATACTTAATGTTGTTACATAGCAGCCATTATTGGAATAGATAAGTTTGGGTAACACCAATGGGTCATATGTGACCCCTGAACGGAAGTAGCGAAATCACGTGACATCCGGATGGAGATAATTCTTTTTTCTTGTAGCACCAACAGTTAAATTGGTGAATAAAGTTCGATGGACTCGATAGCCATGGTAGTGTGGTAGTGTTGGCGAGTAGGCGTACACGTACAGCGCGGTTAGGTGTAACAAACTATCTATATATCTAGCGGTCGATCGTTCCACATTTCATACGCGTAAAAAATAGAGAATGTCTGTTTCTCTAAATGCTCGAAAAAGGCATTAAGAAAATTTTTACGATTCCACTCGCTTAAGGATAAACAGCTGCTCCTATCTAGATAAGATGACGTCTATTGGAAACATGTTGCTAAGCGACTCGAACCTATTTAGAAAACTACTCACTTTATTGTTTGTAAACCTAGACTGAGGGAGGCTGAAAGGAATATAAAGCTAGCAATGTGAGAGATGAATTATTTCAAACTAGAGCTAATTAGAATTAAAATAGCTTTCAGTCATAACTCATTTCCAGTTGATGGTTGGTTGTTTTTGTTTTACGGCATATCAACCCTTTTCAGGTTATTTAATGCCGAATCCAAAGATTTTGAAGAATTTTTTTTTAATAGAATATATTCGTTGTTTTCAAGTCAGTTTCTATTTAACCCATAGTTGGGACTCTAACAGGTACTACCACTCCGGGTCAGAGTGGACCTGGGAACAATGGCAATTAAAGGGTAGCTCCACACTGTCCAAAGCCCGCAAGCTGGGGACCTCAATACTGGATATAGTTTAAGGTCATATCACGGACCACCTCATTTCCAGACATAAAATCTATATTTAAATATATTTTATTTTATGCAAGTGCATAGAAAGAGTGTATGGGGGAAAAAGGCAAAAGTTGATTCATTCATTATATTATTATTGGAAACCTTTGAGATGATTAATTTGTATATTTTATTCATTTAGTTGCGGACTGTTATCTTCATCTTCATAGATGTTGTTTCACGACGTTTCGGCCAACTATTCCTCTGACCTTCGCCAGGTAGTTAACCGCAATCGGATAGGAATGCCGAGATCCTTAACTGAATTTCGAGTAATTATTGCCTTCTAACCACCTGACGAAGGCCAGAGGAATAGTTGGCCGAAACGTCGTGAAACAACAACTGTGAAGATTAGGATAACAGTCCGCAAATAAATAAAATAATTCATTCAGTTTTAAGATAATAATGGATAAAAAGCCCGTTTCGGTGTATCATATCTTTTCAGTGTTGCTACAGGTGCATGTACTTCAAGTTGAAATTGAAAGCCGACCGGCTTCCTACCAAAAACAAGTACATCAGTCTATTTTCGCCGATCTTAGGCTAGGGCATATTGTTACATAGTCAGGGATAGGAGACTGATATATATTGTTGTCCAAACGGCACCAGATAAACGTATAAATTGTACGTATTGTTGTTTAGCCAGGGGATATGATATCAACGTATAAACTGAGTCATGTTGTATCAGAGCGTTATCACACGGGAATATATTACAGTTCATATTTACGTAAAGGTATCATTTTTTTTATAAAAAGAATAATATATGCTTAATACCTTTTCTTTCTCCTAGAGTTCTTCTATCTTCACTGCTGAGCTTCGTGATAAAACATGAAATGACCAACAACATAACCACTTGAGACCTCTGTTCTTTCTTCTTTTGTGAAACAACAGTTTATATTTTAAAAATATAAATTTATTTCAGATGTCTCAAATGGTCTTCACAAGGAGTCTGCATTACGTATCAACATGCTTGTTCTTTACAGCCAGCTTCCTGGCTTTTTGAAGCACGTCTGTTTACTTCTGTGACCAAACTCAAACTCAACTCCTTTTTCTAACCTTCCCGACAACTTGACCTCAGTTCCGTTACGTCATCATTAAAAATTACGCGTCTCTCGGCGTGCGACCTTTCCAAATACGCCTGCCCAAAGTCATTTTGTTTATTTAACCCAGCCAATTTATGTAAACATCCCCAGCTAAAACCCATTGCTACACCTTATTCTATAAACAATAAATAACTCCCAATATAAACTATTTTAACAATATCACTGGACAGATAGATAAATATATACATAGACAGATAGATCGATAATAACTGATTTAACTTCTAACCATGTTTATTATCTAACAATATGATGTTGTTAGCCAAGTCGAAGATCAACTACTTGAGCCGGATAGTACTGAAAGGTCGGCTTTTTTATTGTCATATCCCATATCTTCAATTGTGCACCAGCCCGTTTTAAAACCAGAGCAGCAACATTCTAAAGGCGGTCTACCAATGGTATTGAGCCCACGACCAGCAGGTATTCGACTATGGTATCAAGATCATTTAATTAGGAAATAGAGGATATATTAAAGCTTATATAAAAATTATCAGTTGCCAAGTTGAACATGTTTGATTAAAAAAAAAAACGATAAATGTTAGTTTTATTGATTTCGGCTATCCATTTTTTCGTATTTGTGACCAAATACGTTTGTATTTTTTCCGACTCATTTATTAAAAGACTCGTGTTTCTATCATAAAAAAATTGAAACCCAATGGATCTCCTGTCGTAATTTGTCAGATATTTTAGTTGAATATCTACGTTCCTGTCAGAAGTAATTTCCGTTACTTTTAGATACAACTAAATTATTTTATGCCAACAAAAAACGTAAGGCAAACGTCTTTATCGTTTCATTTAAAATGTTTTGCTTATTAATTTTTTTTTTGCTTTCAATGTATTTTTGTGTTCATGAACGTATTTGATTTTTTTTAGGTTTGGAATATTTTAAAATGTGTTTGAATCTTTGAAACATACCGTTTTTTGTTTGAAAAACTTTGAGATGATTACAAAAAATATAAAAGTAATGGAATATTTTTTTTTATCCGGAAATAATATGTTCGCATATATGTGTTTCCATATATTTATACTAGTGATGGGACGATTCCAATATTTTCCCGATTCCAATACAATTACCGATTCCGTACTAAATAGCGGATTTCGATACAATTAACGATTCCGATTCCGATCCTTTATAAATGTTTAAATATTTAATAATAGATTTGTTATTTATTTTCGATTATAATAAAAACACAGATTAAATGTACGGATATTTTCTCAAGCGTAAGGATACAGTTGTGGGGTATGATCTGTTGATTTAAATTTTAGTGATAGTTAAAAATCAATACATTTCCATTGTTTTATCATTACTGTCAGCAGTAAGAGATATTGTTTTAAATAAAAATTTTAAAAAATTAAAAGAATCGATTTTGGCATCGGAATATAGGCACTAATTTTTCCGATTCTGATACCGATTCCGATACCCCAAAAGTTCCAATTTTTCCTATTCTCGATTCCGATTAATCGTCCCAACACTAATTTATATTATATATACTAGCAAATGTATACTCCCCTGATCACATAGATTTGCTGGTATATATGATGAACGGGCATATGCTACACAGTTCCCCAATAGGAGGAGTTAATGCCCAAGAGAGTGGCTCTATGACAAGAGGATATATACCATACTACCACTCCAATAAAAAGGAGGTGATACATGGAAAAACGGTAGCATGACAATAGAACAGATAATACACTTCCGTCCTTTCAAAAAAGAGAGGAGGCAATGTATAGGAGGATGCCATCCAAATGGACGAACATATACTTGATTTCCATGAAATGGAAGGAGTAATACCTGAGAAGAAAATACTACCTTTTGTTTTTTTACAATCTAATAGGTCCCATATTGTCAACTTAGCTCCAACCCCTGTCTCATCTCTGTGCCTGTTTTACAAATATTTTAGTGGAATATGCTCTGGTGAACTCGTTGCACTTGTGCCCCCTCCTTGACGTATATATCCCCGACAAACCCGATTAGCAACAAAATCACACCCCTTCAATGTTGAAGTCCGTAAATGCTAGAAAGCTTTATATAATAGTTTCTTCCCTCGAACATTCAGACTTTGGAATTCCCTTCCTGCTACCTGCTTTCCTAATTCTACTGATACGCAGAAGTTTCAAGTTAATGTCAACCAACATCTTGTTAATCTTTCCTATGCATGGTCCCAAATAGTAGCCTCTTACGTCTAAGTGTTAGAGTTGAACGTGGGTAAAAAAAAAAGAAAGTTTTAATGACAAAAGAACAGATACCCCATTATACCAGAAAAAGAGGAAGTAATACTTGGGAGGAAACTTTCATGACATCGGGAGAGATACTACACTCATTCCTTATTAATAGAACATTAAAAGATAATGCATTAGTCGGAAATAGTATATTAAATTTAATTGAGCATTAACAGAAAGGAATAGTATAATTTCGGGTTCAGAAAAGCAGATACCAAATTTCCACTAATAATAGATATCCTAGTTATATCTACCAGAGAGATATTAAACCTTATTTTAAACACCTATGTTGTTTTTTTAAACAACATACTACCTTTTGTTTTTTGTTTTTTTTTAGATATAACTAAATAGAACTTAATAATAAACAATGAAATTTGTTAAATATTAGAAAAGCATAAAAAATCTTTTTTTTTTAAATTTAACTCAAATAGGATCGCATCATAACGAACGGATATATACTTAATTACCATCAAATAGAGAATATAATACTTGGGAGGAAGGTTTTACGACAACAGAACAGATACTCCACTATAACAGGAAAGGAGGAAATAAGGGTTGGGAGGAAGCTTTCATAAGAACAGGACCGTTATTACATCTATTGTTTTTTTTTTAATATAACTTTGATAGTAAAATTTAATTCCATTTCCAGAAGGCTGCAAACAAATGCATTCTATTAAAGTTCTGAATGCTTTAGATGAGGGCTGATTGTTTATATTATCTGTATGTATCGGACTATTGTTCTCATCTTGAGTGTTTCGGTCGGATTGTCCTTTGACCGTTATTTCCAAACAACAACGAATATGCATGAAAACATATCTAAGGAAATGGCAGAAACACTATAGAAATACCTCCAATCAGTAATAGAATGGGAACAAAATGTATGGTCACATCCAATGCTGCCAAGACTAAACTTGTTTCATTCAGCAATTACAAGAAACCTTCTCAACCACAAATAACTATGGCTAAAGATACATTACATTGTTATTTTGCTTCAAATGTACGTGTTGTGTTCTCTACGAGAACCTTAATGCCATCCTCTCAAAAAGATGTTCTATTTTATTTTTTATTACCGTGTTTTTCTGTTTAGTTACATTATTGTTTCAGCTACGAGACCGTTTTTTGCCATCATGTAGCCTCCTCAGACTTTTCAGAAAAGTCGTCGGAGGCTTCATGACGGCCAAAAAACGGTCGCGTAGCTCAAACAATAATGTAACTAAACAGAAAAAACACGGTAATAAAAAATAAAACGTATATATATATATATATATATATATATATATATATATATATAAAATTAAGGACTATCTGCTTATTTAGTGCTTCCTTTTTAAAATTAAATATGTTTTTTACTCTTTTTCAAAGTGTTTTTTGACATGTTTTAACTACTTGCTCTTATATATATACATGTATACACACACACACAAACACACACACACACACACACACACACACACACACATATATATATATATATATATATATATATATATATATATATATATATATATATATATATACACGGCATAATCGCGTTGACATACCGGTTCTCGTCAGATCACCGAAGTTAAGCAACATTGAGCCTGTTTAGTACCAGATGGGTGACCATTTGGGAATTCTAGGCGCTGTATGTGCTCTCCCCTTATCTTGGCATTTGTCTCCAGTCGTCCTGTACATACACTTCACTTGCCACTGGTATTTGAAAAATGTCGACTCAGGAGATGTGTGGTTGGAGATTGTGCACCTCCTGCCACAAAAATTTCACGCGCAGGCACCCCTTTGATCAGCTAAATCGAAATCGAAACTAAGATTGTGAAGAATTTTTGATGAAATTATTTAATAAAAATAGATTATTGGAGTCTCGTTAGCTATAATCGATACCGAAACCAAAGCCTATAAGGAATTCTTAGTAAAATTATCTATATCATTAATAAAATTCTAAACGTTTATTTATTGATTTATGTGTCTGTGTATACAGATAAAACTTTCGAATGGATGCACCGAATTGAAAAAATTCTTTTTTTTCCCTGAAAGCTGTGAATTCCTAGATTATCCTTATCTATATATGGTTCGCAAAGAACAACGCCGAGTCACACCCGAATCACGCCGAGTCACACAAAAGCCCGAAATAAGAGTTTTGGGGCCATTTCGCGCAATTGTCGAAAAAACGGACGGAATTTAGCACTGTATGTATACAGTAGCGGTAACATCATTCGGTATACAGACAGGACTTGTGGCGCAATCGATAACGCGTCGGACTACGGATCAGATCATTCCAGGTTAGAATCCTGGCAAGTTTGTAATAATTTCAATCATTATTTTATCCAAGGTTTTCTCATTATCCTTACCCTTAATTATTTTCGTTTTTTTTTCAGTGATTTTGTTTCATGCATATTGGAATTTCCCATACTCCGAGTTCATAAGATAAGCGTTGATGGTAAGATGATGTTGAGCGTTCTTGATGCTGACTCTACTCGGTTTTGTGTTTGACTTGGCGTTATGTGTACCGACGCGGCGCAGACGATAGTTTATAAAAAATAGATGACTTAAGTGCCATCAGCTATAATCGAAACCGAAACCAAAATTATGAAGAATTCTTGGTAAAATCATTTATAAAAAAATAAATGACTTGAGGGCCATCAGCTAAAATCAAAACCGATACTAAAACTTATGAAGAATTCTTGGTAAAATTATTTATGACAAGAAATGGAAGTACATAACAATGAAACGACCCGGATATAAGCATGGCACAGAAAATAACACACAAGCTATGGTATTAATATATAGATTATCATTGTTAGAATCGTATGAGAAAGTTATTCATAGTAATTTAGACTTGCATCGGTTCTTAACTGCAGAAAGAAGTAAGCAAAACGTTACGTAAAAAACAAAACATTAAAAAAAAAAACAGACAAAAAAAAAAGAAAAACAGAACATTGTCTGCCAAGAGATGCTAGACTAAAGGATTAAATTAAAGATTCATTTTACAATGTGGTCTTATTATTTGTATTGAACTATGTAGCACAATATTACTTATATTTACTGTGTATTATTGGGGTTTCTGTCTCCAAACTTATTTTTTTTGCGCTATCCAGAAACTATCAGCTTTATTAAAACATATTTATCAATGAAATATATATTTCTCATTCCATGGAATTTCCAGGGGTTCTTTTAGTTTACAATATTAAATTATTTCAGAATTCTGAAGGAAGATGTTGTCATAATTAAGGAAAATACATGCAGTCATTGTTTTAGTTGCAAACTACAGTGATTTACGAATCAGTATGATTTTACATAATACCAGATGGGTTTTTAAATAAGAGTCACAGCATATCAAGGCTTGAAACCATTCGAGGAAAAGATTTAATGGGTGTAAGGTGGTTGATAAGACAACAGCGTAATGCTCACTAGTGATGGACATTGGATATCATTTTTCATGTATATATATATGTATATATATATGTATATATATCGAATTTTAGTCATTCAATGAATTTAAAAAATTATGACATGAAATGTTTGAGTTTCAGATCAAAGATTTTTATTATTCTATGTAAAACAAAGAATACATTAGAAATATTTTAACTCTTTATCCTATAGGACTTCGACGTCCACCATCTCTTCAGAGGAGAAAATTTAGTCATTGAATGACTAAATTTTGATTTAATTTTCTCTATCTTGTATATCGAGCAATTGTTATTTTGGTGGGCTTATACTTATAGAACATTACTGCCAGTAATATCTTGTAAATCTTATAATCACGGGTTCCATACCAGCTGATTGTTGGATGATTATATAGTGTTAAAATAAATATTGTGTATGTGTGTATATATATATATGTGTATATATATATATATATATATATAAATACGTATCGTGTATATATATATATATATATATATATATATATATATATATATATATATATATATATGAAATATCTATATATGGTGTTGAAAAATATTATATATATATATATATATGTATATATATATATATATATATATATATATATATATATATATATATATACTAGCAGAGGTTCCCGGCGTTGCCAGATCGTAAAATAGGCTTTGATATATCTTAATTTACGCGGATTTCGCATTTATTACGGTTCGACGGTCCTCAGCGTGATATTAGCCGTCTGGCACCACTTATACTGTACATCTTATATCAGAGGAGAGACAACCACGCCAAAAGAAAACTAAGCCAAATTTATCGCACAGTAGCAAAACTAAAGTTGGCTTGCCCTGACTCTCTCTCTCTCTCTCCATATATATATACAAACGTAAGTAAAAAAAAAGATTAATACTTGTTTTCAGCACATCTGAAACCTATAGAAAACAAGTTTTTAAGGTGGGTTTTGTGTTGGTATACCGGGATACAATTATCAAACAAACATCAGCCCTAAAAAAAAAATACAGACGCCACCTTCCTCTAAAAAGTTAGCTATGTAATGGAAATATAATATATATAAAATAGAAAGTGATCCCCACTTATACTAAAATTTTTTCATATCTGTGAAACTACTCGTTTCCTGGAATTTTAAACGTTATTTTCGTTTTCAGCACTATCAAAAACCTTTCATAGTAGTGATTTTAAAGGATCTTTAGATCGTGAAAAGGTAGCGCACCTTTACCAATGTTTCAATCATAGTAATTTGTTTTCCTAGATTTGCATATGAATTACAAAATATCTGATATTTCCCAAAACCATTGGATTTTATGGAGAGGAGACTAAAACTTGCTGCTATTGTTTCAAATGATCTGAAATAACAGCCAGGGGAGACTTGATTCCAAATATTTCTTATATGTTCTATCTCTCCTCTTTTGTTTTCATACGTAAAGTCAATTTAAAAGTGTACAAGGATTATTTGATACTGGAGATATTCACAATCGTACCCCATTTACAAAAGGTTAATTCTTCCTCGCTCTGACATTGATATTAAAGTTTGCTTTTTCTATTTAACAAGGCCGATAGTCATTAGTCGCGTGCTCTCGTGTAATAAATGAATGCGTGAATGTAGGAATGACATGAAATTCTTAAAGATAAACTAAAATGACCGAAAAATGGGCTGAAATGACTTAAATAAATAAAAAGTAAATGACTTCAAATCTTTAATGAACTGAAGGATGAATTGAATGACCTTAAGAATGACTTGAAGGCTTAAAAAATAACTGGAATCCTTCAAAAACAACTTCAATGATCTGCAGAATGACTTGAATGGCTTTGAGACTGACTGGTTGTAAAGCGGGTGATCATTTTACATTAAATTAATACAGAAAAGTGATCCCCCACTTTATATCACAGTTACAAACATAAGTACAGCATGTAGTAAGAAGAGACACTACACTTTGATCTTGGCCAAAAGGCCGAGAAAAGGGGGGTATTTATTTGCTCCCCCACCGAGCAAATTAGGTACAAGGCCGATTTTTAATATGAGGAGTGAAGGAGAAATGGGGACCAACTCCCCGAGGAGTTGGGGAGCTGGATAGTGACAATTGGTATGAAGGGTTGCCCCTACATTGACCAAGGTCTTATATGTGGGGCTGCCCTCACATATGGTCTTTGCTTGCAGTATCTACCGGAACAGATACTACAATTTCATCTTGACCAAAAGGCCAAGAAAAGCTTAAAAAGCTAAGAACAGCATCTGTTAACAACATACCTTTGATCTTAACCAAAAAGGCCAAGCACAAAAGTGTTACAGACAGACCGACCAACAGACGTACCGACTTGCACGCGACTAAAAATTATATATATATATTAGCAGTCCGTCACGTCAATGATTATGGCTGGGGCGCTGAATGTTTGGATTTGGATTCGATTTTTTAAAGTTTTGAAATCATTACTATATGTGTTTAGTACAATATAATGACCAATAGATTTGACCTATGATAATAAGAAGAGAAATCTGCATAAATTAAATTATCGCATGTAAGCGTATTTTGCGACCGAGCAAACGTGAATGAGTGCTTATATTGCCAAAATATTTGAGACCATAATTAACCATGCTCTAGTCCATCATCTTACAGATGCTAAACTACTGACTGACAAACAATATGGATTTAGACAAGCCCGTTCCACAGCATACATCCTAACTGTGATCTCCGAACGTATATACCATTCACTGGACAAAGCGGGGGAGGGCAGAGCGGTAGCTCTAGATATATCTAAGGCTTTTGACAGGGTATGGCATGAGGGTCTCCTCAGGAAAATTAGATCATACGGTATCACTGGTAGAATACTTAACATAGAGAAAAATCCAGGTTGTCCTCGACGGTCGTACATCTAAACAATATGATATAAATGCGGGGGTGCCCCAGGGTTCTATCCTTGGACCTCTATTGTTCCTGATATTCATAAATGACCTCCCCGACAAAATTGCCTCTGAGATGGGTATATATGATAATGACACTACACTCTATGGCAGGCACGACAGGAAGACGAATGAACACATTTCTAAAGAAATGGCAGAAACACTAGAGGAAGACCTCCAATCTGTGGTGGAATGGGGACAAAAGTGGTTGGTCGCGTTCAATGCTGCCAAGACTAAACTAGTTTCATTCAATAATTACAAGAAACCCTCTCTATCACCTATAGCAATGGCCAACGACTCTTTATCTGAGAGTACATCTTTCAAACTCCTTGGCCTAACGTTCACAGGAAACATGAGTTGGAACAATTACATTGAAGGCATTGCCAGGGCCGCTGCAAGAAAGGTGGGCTCTCTCTACTGTGCTAGAAAACTACTAACACCCGAAAGTATCCTGTACCTCTATAAGGCCACCATTCGCCCATCTATGGAGTATTGCTGCCACATCTGGGCTGGCGCATCTGCTACTAGTCTCTCGCTCCTTGACAAGGTTCAAAAGAGAGTCTCAAACCTGATAGGCCCTGAACTGGCATCTAAGCTTCAGCCTCTGTCCCATCGACGAAATGTTGCATCCCTCTGCCTTTTCTACAAGTATTTTAGTGGTGAATGTTCTGACGAACTGCAATCACTTGTGCCCCCACGACGTGAGCACCCTCGACAAACCCGACAGGCTGCTAAATCCCACCCCCACACTGTAGAGATCCCTAGATGTAAAAGATCTTTCTACTCCAATAGTTTCTTCTCCAGAACCGCTAGACTCTGGAATTCCATTCCAGGTCCCTGCTTCCCCAACAGTACTGACGTGCAGAAGTTCAAGTGTAACGTGAACCGACATCTTGCTGCCCAAATCCCTACATAGTACCCCAGTAGTTGTTGCCCCTGATAGTAGCCCCCTACACCAAAGTGGCAATTTGCCTTGTTTGGGGTGAAAATGTAATAATATATATATATATATATATATATATATATATATATATATACGTGTGTGTGTGTGTGTGTGTGTGTGTGTGTGTATAAGAGAAAAAAATTAAAACAATAAGTTAAAATTTAAAATGAAATTTAATGCTCGAATGAATACTCCAAAAAACAATTTATAAAGTATTTACTCCGCGAAGTTTCAAAGAATGCTATTCTTGCTCTTCTTTTCATCAGAGAACAGAGAGAAATTAGCTAGAATTTTTCTGGTTAATGCGTTATATAGAAACTGCAATTTATGATAGTCATTAATTGCAAAAAAAAAAAAAATCAGTATGACCATAATCTTCGAAACACGAGGAAACTGCAGAGCATGTCGGTTACATGAACCATGTAAGTTGTACAAAATGGTGTTTCTATAAGTTTTTAAGGTAAACATCTGATAAGTACGTGACTAAATATGCAGCAATGCAGTACCTTTTGAAAAGTAATAAATAAGCATTTGAGAAAACTTGATATTTGGAATTTAGAAAATTATATATATATATTATGTATATATATATATATATATATATATATATATATATATATATATATATATATATATATATATATATATATATATATATACAATAATAACAGTGTAGTTGCATTCCAAGATCAAAATATTTATTTTCATGCAAACAACTCCCCTAACATTTAAGATTTCGGTACATTTTTTACAAATCTCTCCAAATATTCATAATAATAATAGACCAGCTATTTTTATGCATATACTCGCCAGAAAAATAGCAATTCTTTGCTTAGAGAGTAAAAATGTATGTGTTGAATTAACTTATCAGATGATACGCCTGATATTCACTTATTAACTCATTATCCCACAATACTTTAAGATGGCCCACATGGGTTGAAAACCTTAGGTTTGGCGAATCTCTGTACTCTCTCTTCGAAAACACGAGAAAGTTTGCTCACCATATTGTAAAAATGGCCCCCCCCCAAAAAAACATGCATTACTTATCGCATTTATTCAAACAGATCTCTACACAGGCATGTATATATATATATATATATATATATATATATATATATATATATATTTATATATATACAGTATTTGCTCATCGAAGAATATTCTATGATGTACATTTGTTGTCTTGATTTTGTAATGCAAACATTGTAAGTTTTCTTTTTAATTTTTAGTTTTCCTAAAGTGAGACTTAAACAGCTCAGACACAACGATTGATTTTTTTCTTACTTCTGTCATTTCATGTCAAGTTTTGTCAGAATGAAATGCAGGTATCATGGGAAATCTCATTTCAGTTTCTCGCCTCTCTCGCCTTGATTAAGTTATTCCGAGCATAGCGATTGGTTTTTATCTTCATCATAATTCTACTCGATCAGCTCTGGAATATGTTAAACTTTTTAGCGAGAAAATCACGGAGAGAGTGCTGAAAAATCGAAAAAATAGAGGGAAAAAAACGATAAAAAATGTTTTGTAAAACCAAATGTACGAGTTCAGATCTAAAGTGAATTTAAGCATAATATATATATATATATATATATATATATATATATATATATATATATATATATATATATATATATATATATATATATATATATATACAGGGTGACCCCAAAAACGGGCCCCAACCCTAATTAGGCCTCGTTTCTTACTGTTTTGTCCGAATGAAATGAAACTTTGGTCATAACTAGTTTATTATATTGGAAACATCACATCAAAACACTAGGGTCTTTTGCCTTTTTTCTCCGTTCTACAGCATATGTTCTAGATGGCCTCATTTAGCTCCGTGCATTTCTTGAGGCGAAGCACGAAGTTGTCCATTACAGACCGAATTGGTAATGACTCTCATCTCCTCCTTGATGGCTTCCTTGAGTTCCGTGATGGTTCTGGGTTTCCCTGCGTAGACTCTGTCCTTAAGATAGCCCCAAAGAAAAAAATCTGAGGGGGTTAAGTCGGGGCTGTGGGGTGGCCACTCAAAATCAGTCTTGAGACTGATCACTCGGCCTCCGAAGTTCTCTTTTAGCCAATCTCGCGACGGATTTGAGGTTTGAGAACTTGCTCCGTCCTGCTGGAACTAGAACTTGTTCACGAGCGACGGGTAGATGGTTTGGAGCTCACTCTTGAAGGTTTTGAGGAGTTCCACATACCGCTCCTTGGTGACTGTCGCCAGATCATTCGATGAAGATTGGTCTGATAATGCCTCTGGCCGAGATTGAAGCCCACACTGTGCACTTAGGAGAACGCAGGGGCTTGGTGGCTACTTCATTGGGTCTGGAGGACCCCCAGACGACATTTGTCTTGGAGTTCGCCTTTCCATCAAGATGGAAGTGGGCTTCATCTGAGGTCCAAAGGAGGTTAAGGGAACTTGGTGTCTCCTCGATCTTCTCGAGCATCTTGACTGCCATAGCCCTCCTGTGCTTCTAAATTGAGGCTGTAAGGGTCTGCAGCGTCTGTATTCTGTATTGATAAGCCTTGATATCGTTCACCAGCACTCTCCTGCAAGTCTCACGGAACATACCGAGGGACTGACTTCGCGTACGTACAGAGCGTTTCGGACTCTGCTGGAGAGACTCTCTCGCTCTTTCGATCAGCTCGGCGGTTCGCTTTTTGGGACGTCTCGAGTGACTTGGGCGGTTCTCTCTGGCAGCGTCGGTCTCATACAACTCGTAGTGGTCCACACAGTTCTGGATTCTGCTTTTGACATTCGAATTGACGCATGAAACTGTCCTGGGTTTTCTGAAACGAGTCTGTCTTGTAGTAAAATTTAGCACATTGTATTTTTTGTCCCAGCTCCCACTGGATTGTTGGTGTACTCACGGTCGTTGATTCTGCCATGTCCTGTAAAATAAGGGCAATCTGTGAATAAATAATAGAGATATCACATAAAATGTACACAGGACCCGTTTTTTTTTTGGGGGGCCACCCTGTATATAAAGGTCTCAGATTTTTTCTGAATTGTTTCTAGATGTCCTGGACATTTTCCTACGCAATAACTCTGTCAATTTTTACTCTACAGACTCGAAATTTGATATACAGGTTACTGAGATTTGGGAGAATCGATATAATCAGTTTTTGTCCAGGAATTTGGTGATTAAGGGGTCAAAGTTCAACGATTTGACCTTTAAGAACTCTACCAAACTCCTCCGACAATTTTGGGTCTACGCATTTGAAATTTTAGATTTAGGTTCCTTGGACATGGATCTAACTTAATAACTTGATTTGAGCCCAAAACAATAAATTTTAAGGAGTCATAATAGGGGTCAAAGTTGAAAAAAATTGACCTCTGTGGTCTCTTCCAAATTACTCAGACAATTTCTGGTCTAAATATTTGAAATTTTACATAAAGGGTATTCAGGGATAGGGCAAACTTTTTCATCAGTTTGGGTCGAAAATTTGCAGTCACCAATATATAAATGTATGTATGTATGTCTGTTTGCATGTCTGTCTTAAACCTTCAATAGAGGTGACGGGTTTTACCAAGATCAGTATCGTTTTAAAGTTCGATCTTTCATACGACAAATATCGAAAAATTGGCAAAAAACCTTAATATCTTCCCCTTTAAATTTTCTACAGGGGGTGGGTAACTTTTTTCGCCGATAGTTTGTAAAGTTATCCTCTCCTTTAGATTGTCTAGCCTTAATTTTAAAAAAACGTCGCTCTGGTTTAGCGGTGGTCGTAACAGCATAAACGTTAGGTTTTACCCCGTTCATTTCCTCCTTAGCGGTACGGGTTCGAGCCTGCCTTCCTACTATCACTTTTTTTTTTGCTCAACATACACATCAAAACACCCGGGCAATGCCGGGCGCCCATGCTAGTATATATGTATATATATATATATATATATATATATATATATTGCTCCTTATCTTAGGTTGAGCATTTTGGAAGCGATATACAAATCATTATTAGCGCTCTTTGTGTAAACAAATTGAGCTTAGGTATTTGGACAATGTAAAAATATTGTGAATTCACTGCCCACATAGCATCATACGTATAGCGCAATGGTTAGAAGCTCCGACTGTCGTTTGAGCGATCCTGGCTTGAGGTAGTTGCTTTTCTAGCCGCACTGATGAGCTGTGAAACAGCAAAGCAGTACTGCATCTGGATGACTTCCCCCCCTCTCTCTCTCTCTCTCTCTCTCTCTCTATATATATATATATATATATATATATGTACATACACACACACATACACACACACACACACACATATATATATATATATATATATATTATTACAGAGAAAAATGTGAGCATGAAAAGAATTATAGTTAAGATTAAACTTAGAAAAGTAAACGGACTAGTTCTTAAAACTGAAAAAGAAAAACACAAGATATTCTAGTAGAAAATATAATAAATTTATTACTTAAAATATTGCAGTATTAAGATTTTTTTAAAAATCAGCTTAGCATCACAATCTTAGTGTTGCAATATTTTAATTAATAAATTTATTATATTTTTTACTGGATTATCTTGTCTTTTTCTGTTCCATTTTTAACAACTAGTCCTTTTACTTTCTAAGTTATTATTGCCAACTTCTTAAATTGACTAAATAAAAAAAATGGCTGGACTGAAAAGTCATCTTGAGGCAATGGACCTTCAGTGACTCAGGGAGTGACACTCATCTGACAAGACGTCACAATCATATATATATATAAACATATATATATATATATATATATATATATAGGCGAGTTATCAATTAAAAAATTGGGTTTAGTTAATTTATTGAAAAAGTCGATTAAAATCGTTTAAAATCGTTAAAAGCACTTAAGCGCACCCTCTCCCTTATATTGAGCCTGATTGATGGTCGGGTTGTTTATGCGACTGAGTAGGGCTTCCCGGAGAAGGTTAAAATGTAAGGCAACTAAAATGGCGATGCTTTTTTTTATTAATGCGTTTTTAATTCATTTTAAGGAGTGTGATGTACAACCAGGTGTTGGTAGATGGAGCAGGTGACATGTTAGCCGTGGCTTTTTAGTATATATATATATATATATATATATATATATATATATATATATATATATATATATATATATGCTCCTCGTCTTGAGTCGAGCATATTGAGAAGTGATACACGAATTACCATTAGCATATAAGCGACGCTCTTTGTGTAAACAAATAGAGCGGAGGTATTTCGAACGATGTCAAAACATCGTTAAATTCGCTACTCGTTGAGCAGCCGCCAATAGTGTAATGGTTAGGAACCTTGACTGCCGTACAGACGGTCGGGTTTTAATCCTGGCTTGAGGTAGTTACCTGTCTAGCAGCACTGATGAACTGCGAAACAGTACTGTATGGATGAATATATATATATATATATATATATATATATATATATATATATATATATATATATATATACATATGGAGAGACAGAGTACCCTTTCCTGCCTTAAGGTTTAAAACTGGTTTCGAAATTTAGTGGGCGATAATATTTTTTTCATGCTACTCCCTCTTTCTCACACAAGAAACGTCTATCTCTATCAATATTTTTATGGCAGGTGCTCAACCAAACTTCAATCTATACACCAACCCATATAACATTCGTAGCGGACGCTTGTCTAGCTACAAAAACTGCTTAGAATCTCTTTATTACCTTGCCTAAAACTAACTATAAAGTTATTTGCCTAGGACTGCCTGTTTGTAGAACGCAATACCGCGGGACTTCTTCCTAGCTTACTATAACATGGCTGTTTCACGTATAACTTGAATACGTTCATATTGAACCGCCTTATTAAATAACACTATTAAAATAAACACTGACCAAGTTTCACTATTATCGATAATCACGATATTGTCTTAATGGCTACCGGATATTCATTAATCCTTATCCTCGTGTAGCCTTTAAGCTTTGATAAGCGTTAACCTCCTACTTCAATAAAAATAGATAGATAGATAGATAACACTGTTATAAGCATGACGCAAATACTTATATATAAAAAATGTATATCAGCTTGTGCAAAAATGAGCACTCTTTCTATCCGCTTCTGTCATCATTAGTTACTTAAAAAAATAGCTCCTACTTTCGTTGTTAACCTTGACAAGCAATGACAACTGAAGATACTTTTCGTATCATGAAGTTCTGTAGTTTCAATGAGTATGTGAATTTTTTTACTGTAATTTGTGTCTCGTATTTTGATGATTAGTGGTCGTTGTCAATCTTTGATATGAGTTTTCTAATTTGTAGCCAGCGAAACCGGTCGTCGCATTTTGTATATATTCGCAATCAGCGCGTTTGATCCGCCGATTCGCCAAGTTTCGTAAGATACTGTCGGTTTGATTTGAGATTTCCTGAAAAGATGAATCATTACTCTGGCTGCCTCGTTTACTGTCGGTGAATTTGCTTTTTTATCATACCAGTTTTAATCACCGTAAAATAAGCAAAAATTTATTGTGATTTTGAAATCTGCATAGAAATGTAACTTAAGATTTGGGAAAATAAATATTTTCTTCTCGTGGAGCGAAAATCCCCTCTAGAGAGTTTTTATAAATAGTCAACATTTTGTCAAATTATATATATATATATATATATATATATATATATATATATATATATATGTGTGTGTGTGTGTGTGTGTGTGTGTGTGTGTGTGTGTATTATCAGTATATATGCGATTTCAACTGAGGTTAACGCCTTATACAGCCTAACATCACGAGTGTATTCAAGAAGTATTATTATCACAACATCAAAACGGTCTATCAAATAAAATAAACATTATGCCCTATGATATGACAGAGGCACGTTCAGAATGAATGTTTTTGTTTTGAGCATAACTAAACAAGAACATTGACTTTTGCATTTTAAACTTTATTTCAAGCCATTATATAAAAATAATGTTATAAAACAAACACAAGACTATACAATGCAAGGTAGTGAGGACTAAGTCGCTGTGGAGAGGTATATGAAGCTTCCTCTCAGTACACCGAAGAGAGGTGTCTCCAAGTAAAGCAGGCGATAAATCGATTTGATTGGAAAATGGGTGATTTCACCAATTTCGATGACAATAAAATATAGGAGGGTGAAACATACGTTTAACCTCATCCCGGGTAACAGCGAGTCTCCCTGCTAGTATATATATATATATATATATATATATATATATATATATATATATATATATATATATACTTTTTGAGTCATGTTACTACCATGCATCTCTGCCCATAATTTTTACTTTGTTCCATACGTGCTTAACTATACCTGAATTTTCAATCTCTTCATGTATTACGGTTTTTTGAAGTTTTTCTAACCTTACTTTTTGCAGGCGACGTAGTGTAAAATTACACCCGTGTTAACATGTAGACACCGAGGAAAGAATTCAACTCCATTGTTTTCAGTGAAGCAGCAGACATTTATTTACAGGTACTTTCCAGAATGCCGCCTTGTTTCTCATTCAATAGTCTTCTACTCAAATGTGTTTAACAAGACTGCCGTGGCAAACACGTGGCAATCTTTGTCTGACCATGTTTAGGACGCGTCTTTTCCTATCACTCTCGGCTCGCGCGTGTAACACATCTATCTCTGTCCGTCTGTGACCGCACGAGTACATCTTTTTCTTTTTTATAATCTTTTTCTTTCCGTTTTCCTCGACGTGACGTAACCTCGCACACAGCTCCGTCATTTGCATACAGCTGCTGCTGATATACCCGGATCCGCGCTCTGTTACAATATATCACTTGTGTATATATTTTCTATATTTACATGGAATCTCATCGACAGAGTTCTTATTCACGATTTCTTTTTCGTAACAGGACTTGCAGATGCTTTTGGACCGTTTAGATTATGGTTTGCATTTTTGTTTAAATGACAACCGTTTTAATAAGATTACAGTTGCTTCTAAATACTTTGCTGATATTATATGTATTATTTACACTTAGAAATTTTTTCGATATGGTATAAACCTTGTGAAAATAATACTGAAAATTAATAAAGCAAATAACTGTACTTAATTACACTGTGCAACGCTAAAACAATACATTATATCTGTAGTCATTATTATATGCATATATAATGAAATGGAAAATTAATTTCTGACCTTCTTTCTGTCGAATTAGGTACATTTCTTTTGCAATATTGTCACTTTCAAGAATTTGCGAATAATCTTGGTGACGTGAGTGATGATCATGACAAGAAATTTCATCAGGACATTTCAGTGATGGAGAAACGTTTTTAAGAAAATGGAACTTTCGTACGTTGGTAGACTACTGCTTGAATATAAAAAGAGAGAATGACACTCAGCACAAAAGAGTTAAAATTACAGATGTTATTTAAACTGACAATTATGTAGATTAAATTATGACCCAACGATCTGTGATGATCAAAATTACATTAGTGACGAGTGAATTAGAGTTGAATTAAAACAATTAAAACAACCCGGGACAGCAGTCGACAACCTAACTGGCACAAAGTCCTTGTCGGAGACGTAGAATACAAGAGGAAAATAACTTCAGGAACATTAATAACCATATTGTTTTGTGATATTATCTGGTGTCGAATAGAAATGTTTTGTCTTGGATGTGACCTTTAGGTCAAGGCTTTTAGATTTTCGCCATGTTAAAAACTTGCGTGGAAAAGTTCCATAGTGTTAGACGAAATAATCTTATGAATATGCACAAGTCATTTGGCCAATGAGCCACTCAGGGCGTCTCGGATTATGACGTAATGAGGAGAGATTTGCTGCATGATAAAGCCAGGCTCCTCAGGCCCCACACCGCTAACTTCTAATAAATGGATGCGTAAAGTGGTTTTTCGTGAGTCGAGAGTAGAAACCCGGTCGGAGTTGAAAGTCAGGTTTGTCCACTCAACATGCACCCCTCCGTTGCATATATATTTTTCCCCTGTTTATAACTGTAAAAATAACCTTTTTCTTGTATTTGGAATTGAAATGAAAATCGAAGATTAGGTTTGGGGTCAATAATTTGTTTCGACGGCATTCATGGCTTTCCCACGAATGAATGATACCAATTGGAAGATACAAATTTCAGGAGACAGCAAGCAGTAGAAAGGTTGGCCAACCCAGCGCCTGTGAATATATCCCGTGACGCGTGTAATCCCTGGAGACCCCCCTGAGTTGTGTACTTTGTTTTTGTCTTTGATTTTATATATATATATATATATATATATATATATATATATATATATATATATATATATATATATATATATATCTGTATATACTCGTGTTGGTCAAAAATAGAACATATGTATAAAACTGTAAAATCATTCCGTTTGGGATAATTTTCGACTTGTAAATTGTACAGGCGAGATATCTTATATGTAAATAACAATTGCAACTATTTTTAATATGAGTACTTTATTGTCACATTAGAAAAGTTCAACGTTTCAATTTAATAGAACATTTTGTCGTTGAGTAATCTTAAACTAAAAAAAAATGCAAATATTGTTTTGTAGAGGCCCAACCAGTAACCCCCTTAAACATCATGATAGTAGCATGGACTCCTCCTGGAAAGATACCAATGAGGGTGACTTCCCCTGAGTCTGGTTACAAGTTGAAACATTGGAGGCCGCCATTTGCTTTTTGCGAAGTCAGAAAAAAAGAAGCTCTCGCTCTACGCGAGCTTTACATGTTTAAAAAGATTTTGAAAGCGATTTAATAATACTTTATCATTATGAGTCGCTCTAAAGACATATCGTTGCCTGAGAAGCAGCGTATCTTTGATTTGCGGGCAGAAGGAAAGACGCACATGGAAATCGCAATCAAGGTAGGATGTTCAAGATCGGTGGTTACCAAAGTGCTCCGGAAAGGTGCTGACGGTGTTTCCAACAGCAATCGCAAGAAATGCGGACGAAAGAAAAGCACCACCGAAAGACAAAAGCGGGCACTGGACAAGGTGGCAAAGAAAAGTCGATTCCAATCAACAAGTCACATCACTGAAGCGTGGAAACAGGCTTCTGGTGCTGACGTTTCGAGAAGCACTACCTACCGAAGGCTCCGGCAACTGGGATACCGAAATCGTATAGCTGTCACCAAACAGCTCCTTAACAAGAAGCAGATGTTGAAGAGGCTGCGATGGGCAACTGCTTGCCAAACCTGGACTGCAGACGAATGGCGGCGTGTGATCTTTTCAGATGAGTCTCGATTTTGTATCTCCTTCGGCGACCAAGGGCCACGTGTTTGGCAAAGAACCACGGAACCGTATAACTAAAAATACGTTAAGAAGTCTGTGAAGTTCCCACAGTCTTGCATGGTTTGGGGCTGTATGAGTGCTTAAGATGTTGGTAATTTATGCTTCATCAAAGGAACTGTAAACACAAAAGTGTACCAATATATACTGGAAGCTAATTTACTACCAGTCTTGGATAACCAGTTTGACAGGGAGGCTACAGGCATCATTTTTCAACATGACTTGGCACCGGTACACTCTGCCAAGAGCACGTCTTCCTGGCTGCGAGAACGATCAATCCCTGTCCTTGAATGGCCGGCAAACTCGCCAGATTTGAACGTTATTGAAGCCTTGTGGGACCAGATGGAGAGGAAGCTCTGAAAAGAAAAACCTACTACCCTTGCAGTCATGAAGATTGCAATCCAGAACACATGGGGTTCAGTGTCTACACAGGATTGCGAGAAGCTTGTTGATTCCATGCCCCGGCGAATTGATGCCGTTATCAAGGCAAAAGGTGCTGCTACTAAATATTGAATAATTTTATTTGTATTTATGTTAATAAAAAAGTGTTTTGTTTACTTACCTGCATTGTTCTATTATTTTGAAACACGAAATAGTCAAAAACTGACATTGCAATCGATATGAAAAAAGAATTATGTCGTAAAACAACTATTTCAGTTAGTTTAGGGATATTTTAGCACCAATTACATCTCACAGATCGTCCACAATAAGAATTTAGCGCCAAAAAACATGATGTTCTATTTTTTTTGACCAGCACGAGTATATATATATATATATATATATATATATATATATATATATATATAAATATATATATTTAGTCACTGTGAAGGCAAGAAAGACATGAGTCTCGCATCAACCCCGTCATTATAGGACCAACCAATAACATGCCATTGAATTTTGTCGGGTATTTCAAAATTGGAACCGTCTAGAACTATACTTATGTACCGGTGAACACTACGGTTTCATCCGTGTTATATAATCTACATATTAATACGATATCGTGTATGTTATTTTCTGTGTTACGCTGACAACCGGGTCGTTTCATTGTTATTTACTTCCATTTTTGTCATAAATAATTTTACACAGAATTTTCCATAAGTTTCGGTTTCGGTTTCGAATATAGCTGATGGCCCTCCAGTAATCTATTTTTTTTATAAATAATCTTATCAAGAATTCTTCATAAGTTTTGGTTTCGGTTACGTATATTTTTTTTCATAAATTTGTATTTCGATTCCGATTCAAGCTAATGCACCCGAGGTAATATGGATATATATTTTTTTTATTTTTGAAATCGCAACTTTATAATATATAAAAAAAAAATCGATATAAAATGAACTCTATAATAATATATACGAAATCTGCAAGAATTAAAATATCATATTTAAGTGTACTTTACGACCGGGCTTTGCTGGGCGTTTGTGCTAGCTTAGATAAATACTTTTGCAGTTTTAACAAAAAATCTACAATAATATCAGAGCGTCTCCATTTTCACTGAACATCTACAGAATGCCAACATCCATATATTACACATGAATGAGTTCACTGTAGAATTTCCACAGGTCCAGCTAGTCTATAACTAATCAAATAAAATAGGATTCATAGTACATGAAAACGGTACCTTATATAGAGAAATAAAGGTTAGATTTAGTCACAGGATACTTTTTTTTACCGAAACAAGTCTTACTTTGTGTGTACTGTTTTTGTAACCTAAAATTTGTTGTACAATGTTATTGTTTTGCTAATTCAACACTTGTTTTATTTTTAATATAACAACTAATTCTGTTTGAAATATTGCTTTATTTCGAAGACATATTTAGCAAGTCTAGGAAATTCAGAAATGCCAGTGGATAATTCTCTTTCTTGGTTATGATGGCCAAACAGTTGTCTATGCACGAGTTTCGTTTTTTTTGTTTTTTTTTGTTTGTTAAAACGTACGAAACACTCGGCTAAGTTTTATATACAGCAAAGTTTATGAGATATCATAACACTTTTATGTTTCTTGCTATTTGCCAATAAATAAGAAACTATTGATCCGGAAATAAATAAAAGTCGACATTGATGCTGACTTCATCATTAAAATCAAGTTTGATTTATTAGACCACGAAATTACCTATATGGCAACGCATTGTTCATCGACTGAACTAATGTTTTCTTTTGTGACTCATCGCTCATCAAAGCATATAAGCCACCCGAGGATAAGGGTTACATTTTAAGGTAGACGGTGAGAAACATTAAAGATTATATATATATATATATATATATATATATATATATATAAAGATTGTTGATATATATAGAGAGAGATTGTTTATATATATATATATATATATATATATATATATATATAAAGATTGTTTATATATATAAATTGTTTATATATATATAAATATATATATAAATTGTTTATACACACACACACATATATATTTTTTACATGGTGTTCACCACTTATCAAGGCCCAATGGCCACTCAGGGATAAGGGTTATTGTGTGTACAGTAATCAAAGGGATAGTGTAGCAATAGTATTAGAGAATTTGTAAGGTGTCATTACTTGGGGGGGCGGTTCATCAGGAATTTGTTTGTGTTAGACTTGAAGACATCCAGGTTGAAGTCGGGAGGGAAACAGGCAAGCGGAACAGAGTTCTACAGGCGTGCAGTTCTAAGAAAGAAGCTTTGTTCATGGTATCTACGTTTTGATTTAGGCACAGATAGGGAGTGGGGAAAATTATTTACGGTGGTTTCAGCTAGTCGGGTGTTTTTGGAAAAAGATTGGCGAGGGGAGACCAGAGAATGGAGCTCAGACGAGCACTTGCCATGGAAATAACGATAGAACAATGACAGGCTCGCTATGTCTCTTCTGTGGAAAAGAGGTTGCAGGGTAGAGAAAAGGGCATCCCCCACCAAGCCACGGAGTCTATTTTGTACTCTGTCAAGGCAGAATAGGCTGTTTTTAGCAGCCCCCGCCCAGATGTGGCAGCAGTACTCCATCTTTGGACGTACTTGGCTCTTATATAGATAGAGAATTGCATCAGTAGTGAGATATCTTCTGGAGCGGTAGAAGGATCCCACCATTTTCCCAGCGACCTTGGCCACAGACTTGATGTATGTGTTCCATTTAAGATCAGGTGTAAAGGTCAAACCCAGGAGCTTATCAAAGCCTGGGGCCTCCCTTAGACGAGAGCCATCCATTTCAATTGATGCCAGATGGGGATCAGAGCGTTTATGATGTAGAGATAGGAGCTTGGTCTTAGATGCATTAAAGGTAACCAGCCACCTCTTTCCCCACTGTACCACGCGCTTAAGATCAGAAGAGAGTGAATCAGAGAGAATATCATCGTTTACAGCCTTTGATGTGTTGCCATAGATGGTCGTGTCATCAGCATAGATGTCAACGAAAGATTTTAGTATGTGTTTTGGGAGATCATTGATGTAGATCAGGAAGAGAGTTGGGCCAAGTATGGACCCTTGAGGGACTCCATCCAGCATTAATACTGTGGGCCTCTGATTTCTGCCCATCAACGACTACTCTTATGAGCCTATCTGAGAGAAATGACTTAATGATAGAGAAAACATTTCCAGTTATACCATAGCTGGAAATCTTGTGTAGTAGGCCTTTATGCCAAACCTTATCGAAGGCCTTTGATATGTCGAGAGCAATTGCCCTAGAAATGAAGCCTTTGTCGAGAGATTCGCTAATCCTATGAGATATAACCGTTAGCACATCAGCTGTAGATCTAGCAGAGCGGAAACCATATTGCGTGTCGCTAAGAAGGTTATTTCTGCTGAGGTGGTTGCCTACTTCTCTATTTATTGTGGATTCCAGCTACTTACTCATGACACACAGGAGACTTATTGGTCTGTACTGAGAGGGGGATGACTTATCTCCTGAATTCTTAAATACAGAGCATACTAATGAGGTTTTCCAGGGTGTTGGGAAGCACTTCTCCTAAAGGCAACGCTTAAACAGTTTGGAAAGTATGGGGGCAAGTTCTGGTTGTAATTTTTTCAACACTATAATTGGAATACCGTCGGGACCAGTTGCTTTACTGGAGTCAAGGTTCTTGATTAGCTTGGCGACCTCACGCACAGATATTTGTATGTGCATAGGAGGGAATATGGGGAGTTGATGGCCTTCGTCACACAGGGTAGAATTTGCCGCAAAGTTTTTGGCAAATAGTTTGGCCTTGTCGGATGCTGTCGAGATGACCTCTGGTCCATTGATAATTGTTGGGATAGAACGCACGTTTCTGTTCAGGATCCTATTTGCTATTTGCCAGAACTGGTGGGAACCAAGCCGCTGCTCAGCTACTTTGGACTTAACGGATTGCGCATATAGTTCTCTTGCATTTTTTATTACTCTTTTACAGTGGTTGCTGGCGGTTCTGAAAGCAGCTTTAGTTTCAGTGCATCTATTACGTTGGTAGCTATGGAAAAAGCGATTTCTGTGTGCGATGGCAGCAGAAACACATTCAGGGGAGAACCATGGCTGGCTGTTAGGTTTTTGTTGGAATATTTTGGATGGTATGAATCGGTCTATGCCTACAAGTAACTATTCGCTCAGGTCTGATACTATAGAGGGCACATCCTTTTTAAACATGGAATGGAGAGGGAGATCAGATATGAATGTGCGGAAGCCATCCCAGTCCGCCATAGAGTATCGGTATACAGTACGGTGGAGAGGTACGTCTGTAGATTTATTATATTTCATTTTTATCTTAACTGATACGACGCAGTGGTCGGAGGATCCCAGAGGAGATAGAACGGAACACGAGCATAACTCAGGGGAAGTGGATAGAAAAAGGTCTAGGAGGCTTGCGAACTGACCGGTACTATCGGGCACACGGGTGGGCTCGCGGACAATCTGAGTGAGGTCATAGGCAATGGTAAAATCATGACAGAAGCTCCCCTCATCATCAGTCTTATTTGAGTGGGTCAGCCATTCCACATTATGGACATTGAACTCACCGCAAATGTTAGCTGAGGGATGAGCAAACAGGATGTGTAAATTTTTTCTGATATACTCTTAAAGACAGTAACTCCACTGTTGTGGCAAATATAAATGCGGTGGTGTAAGCAAGTGCAACCCAGAAGCACATATAAGGTAGATTAGGGTCTTCTCTGGAGATATCCCTGCCATATGGGAAGCCATCTTTTATGTAGGCACATATTCCATGCCCGTGGCGATCTTGGGGGTCAGATTTAGATGTTAGGTCAGAGTATCCTTTAATTATGAACTCATCTAGGGAGGTGGTCGGCATTATTATATCAAGACCAAATAGTAAAATAAAAGTAAACAGAGGAAAGCGAAAAACAATGTAAAAAAAGAATGCTAATTCAAATGTCAATTAACAATGTAAACATATTTTCTCCTTTCTTGAAATTAAAAAAAAAGAAAGAAAAGAAAAGAATCGTATCCGAACTTAAATTGAGGGAGGGTCTGGGTACAGAAAAATAAGCAAACGAATAATTCAGCAGAAAAATTAATATTTTCCTCCCTTGCCATGTTTACGAGACATCATAAAACCTTTAGTTTTGTTATGTTGAAGTAACTAAAAACAAGTACAAAATCCGGTGTATTGCAAACAATGCATGTTAAAAAAAAATTGTATGCTTTATTAGAAACTAGCGGAGGTACCCGGCGTTGCCCGAGTGTTTGTTTCCGAGACGGAGGGGGGGAGTTTAAAAAATGTTATGGTAGGTAAGTAGGAAGGATCAAACCCGGAGTCATGAGTAAATGTAGGAAAATAAAGTGTGAAAAAAAAAAACAAAAAAAAAACATCTGCAACGTTAACAGTTCGGCAACCAAGAAAAGTCCATTCCAGTTGTTTAGGAAAAAAAAACGACTACGGTAGGTCGGCGCGAACGTTAAAATATAATGTGAATTGTCCAGCACGCTAACCACTACGCCACAGAGCACTGCAGCTTAGTTTAGTGATTTTAAATAACTTCACATGAAAGAACTACGAAGCCAAACCGGTGTTCTCTTCTCAACTGTTCCTTGTGAACGATCCCCAAACGGTGTTAAGTGGTGGCAGGGGGAGGAGGAATTTATTAGAGAGAAAATATTTTACCACTTCCATTGATCTTAACCGATTTTGGTCGTGACTTCTCAGCAGAAAAAGTATAGAAATCTAAGATTATCGAGGAATTTGAGAAATAATAAGCCTATAACACACCTCAGATATTGTTCTGCCGTTTGTGCATATTATATTTGCATGAAATATCTTGATTTTTAATCCTATTAATGTCAAAATCAGACGGGAAAAATGAGTTCATTTCATTTATATAGAAGAAGAATAGAATAGAAGACTAGCCTACGTGCCTGGCGTTGCCCGATGTTTGAAGGTGTGTGTGTGGAGCAAACAAAAAAAAATAAATAAATAAAATAAATAAAAATAATAAATAAAATAAATAAATAAAATATAAAAATATAAGTGGTAGTAGGCAGGCAGGCTCGAACCTGTGAATGTGGAGAGAGGTGTTAAAAACGGCGGTACATGGGGAAAAAATCAAATAACAGTAGGCAGCCAGCGTGAAGAGAGGTGTTTGAAAAAAAAAGCATAGCAGGCACGAAGGCGGAAAAGAAAGTAAAAGAAAATCTGACGTCGTAGCCGATGTCGCCATGACGCGACCGGAAGTCAAAAGCCTTGAAATTAACCGAAGTCAATCCAACGGTGACGATGACTTCCTGAAATGTCGGCGAAAAAATCGATCTATCTTTGTACAAAACGGCCGAATTTAAGAAATGAATGTATTTAGCCATTTTTTCGATATTTGTCGTCTTATACCGATCTTGTCAGGATTCATCTCCTCTATCGACAGTTTTTTGCGAGACAGCTAACGCATTTAAATGTTTGGAAAGAAACGATAATAGCAATATTATTTCACTTACTTATATTTTGTTGAATGTTCTTTATTTTTTTTTTATTTAATTTATTTGGTAAATGTTATTTTTAATTTAATTATTTAAATTTTGTCTTCTTATCAAAACGTTTTGTTTAGTTTTCATATCTGTAACTTTCGTTTAAATGATTTCGAGTAGTGAAGCAGTAAGAATCATATTGCAAAGAAAGAGAGAGAGAGAGAGAGAGAGTGGGTGAAGTCAGCTAGTTAGTAAAAATATGCAACTCATTGGTGAAAGTGTCGTTGAACTTATTCAAAAGTTACCTAGAATTCAAATCATTTGAAGCTGAAGGTAGACTCGAGGACCGTTTCTTTATTACTTTTTATTTGCTATAACAATAACAACAATAATAAAAAATACTTTGTCATCGTAAAGTTTTAGTGAGGGCAACGTTTATGAGACGTCATAAAACTTTTGCTTTTTTATGTTGTGTTTTTCTCTCTATTTATAAGAAACGGTTGATACGAACGTAAACATGATAAATAGATGCTTACCTGGTCGTTAAAATGATCAAACAAAACTTGTATTCGTCAAATGAAATCAACCTCGTAAAAAATGAATTGCTCGCATATATATATATATATATATATATATATATATATATATATATATATATATATATAATATTACTAAAGGTCCAAAAACCGATTTTGAATAAAAAGTTTAAAAAAATACGCTATTATTACTCATTAAGATAAGCAATTAACATAAAAAAGCGACGGGATCTTTCTGTTATGTTATATTTCAATTTGCAAGAATTTTATTGTAGGCGAATCTCTTTGCTTGTTCGTAATGATGTAGTGACATCTGCAATCAAATTAAGACGTGCATTATGTTTTTTTTATATTCAACACGGTGTTGAGTCACCGCAAATTTCATACCTAATTAACCCTTACCATCGGATTGTCTGTCAGTCTATAGAGATAAATGGAACCTTATTGAAATGTATGGACGATTATGACTTAATATGCGCACAACTGGCGAATATACCAGGTGAAACAAGTGCAAAATAAATACAAACAATTGCACTTAAAGGGACGGTTAAAATCTTAAAAAGATCTTTCGGTTGGAGTAACTAAACTAACGGGAGAATGTTTGGCATCTGGTAGAATGCCCCCCCCACCAAAAACAAAGTGATAAGAAAATTAAAATAAAAAAAAAACACGATAATGATAACAGACCGCAAAAAATTGATACACAAATTATACATCTTCATCACAACGTATTCCAAAAAAATAATAATACATAGAAAAAATAGGCATTTAATAGCAATGTCAAAGTAAAAACCCCCCAAAACAAAACAAAAAACCAGAAAAAATCCTTCAATATAAGTAAATTAGTAACAGAAATACAGGATGAAACGAAAAAATTTGTTATATGGTGGGATATTAGAAGGATGATATATAAAACAATAATATTACATATTGAGGTGGAATTTATTAAAACAGACATATGTTATATAGAGAGGTGGGAGATATTGTTCTTATAACATCTGTTATAAACGTATAATTTGTATATATGTATTGTATATATAGGATATGTTAGCGACGTATAACCTGAGTCATGTTGTATCAAAGAGTTATCACACGGGTATATATTACATAAAGTTCATATTTACACAGGTATCATGTTTTATGAAAAGAATTATATAGGTTTCATGCCTTTCTTGCTTCAGGAGTTCTTCTATTTTCACTAATGAGCTCCGTGATGAAACATGAAATGACCAACATCATAACGAATTGAAACCTCTGTTCTCCATTCTTTTGTAGAAACCACAGAACAACACTTTATATTTTTATGGTCTTCACTATAGTCTGCATATAGTCTACATGCTTATTCTTTACAGCCTCGCTCCTGGCTTGAAGCACGTATGTTCACTCGCGTGATCAAATTCCAACTCTCGACTCTAAACTTCCCGACCTTCTAACTCAGTTCCTTACGCCATCATTCAAAAAGCACACGTATCTATAACGTGTGACCTTTCCATGTCTGCTTGCTTAAGGTTATTTTGTTTATTCAACTTAGCCAATTTATGTAAACATCTTCAGCTAAAACGCATTGCTACACTTTATTCTATAAACAATAAATAACTCCCAAAATAAACTATTTTAAGAATATCATTGAATAGATAGATAAGTAGATAGATAGACAGATAGATCGATAATAATTCATAAACTTTTAACAATGTTATGATCTAACAAATTATCGCCCTAGAAAAGAAGACATGTTTCTTTTTTTTTGTACAAACCAGTTGGAAAGTTTTGTAAAAATCCGAAGAGCAATAGGAGCCTTCTATCATGTCTAAAAGTGACATAATGTTCAACGAGCGAGATCGGAGATTCGCCACTGTAAAACTTATGCTCTCTATCAATACAAATTATGACAACAGAACCATTGCCAGCACACACAAAATCCAAGTACGGACGGTTCAACACTTGAGAGCACAGCTAAACGAAGTTTCCGGTCACGGTTACGGTCTTTTGAGTGGTTCCGAGTGAGGGGCACATCATGTCACCTCACATCTTCGAAGTCGGCTTAAAAGTAATCACCAAAGTGTACCTGGATGTGCTAAAGAGTCTGGTGATCCCATGGTGCAATCAGGTGACCGCTGACTGACGCCTAGTGTGGCAGCAGGACTCGGCACCGGTCCACAAGTTAAAACGGAGACCCAGGCTTGGCTTCAGAAGGAGTGCTACGATTTTGTACCCTCTTCTCACAGGCCCCCTCTGAACCCGCTGGACTACTTCGTTTGGTCATATATTGAAATGATCACTAGCATAACCTCCCACAACAACAAAGCCAGCATCATCGCCGCCATCCGCCGAGCTCCCGCCGTCGTTTGTGGAAAAAGGCATGTTTATCGTTCCGGATCTGAATCGAGGCTGTTATTTGGCTGAAAGCTACTACATTGAATAAATGTCAACTTTTCTTCAATATCACGTTACCTGAATTGACCTTTTTTTGAAGTTTTAAAATAAAGCTGTAGTATTGTTTTCTTTATGGTGACAAATTTATCGTTCCACCCTGTAGAAGTAGAATTTTGGCTTCAGACATACATACATTAGTAATAGATACGATTAGCAGCTGTGATAAAAAAAAAAAAAAAACGATAGCAGGAACCTTTAATGACTCCTAATTTGACTACGCAAATATTATTTCGCCGAATTCATTTGCTTACTTCTAATGATGTAGCGCCATGGTCCAAGTTGAAATACCTCGTTATTCCCATTTGCTTAACAATCTTCAAATGACTGACAGCATTTTAATTGGGTCAATCAATTTCGGAAGAGACACACATTTGTTTAACATCAGCTCAAATTGCAGAGATACTTAATGAGAATTTATGGATGGCAAATATATACGTAATCAAAGATGTTTTATTATACCCCCTTTTATTCAACCGCAGCTGCACATGTGAAAGAAATAGCGTAAAACGTTTCTAACTCTACTTCACGGACTTCATCTGTGTACAACCGGAAGTCGATAAAACGGAAGACCTTAAAAACATGTTTTGGTACTGTTATGCCTATTATTATTATTATTATTATTATTATTATTATTATTATTATTCACTAAGAGTTTTCAAAGTGGTCATCATTAGGGCTATGACAACAGCATATTCTTTTCCTTGTTTTGATTCTCAGGTATATATCCATTGATATCTTATATGTTTTTTTTTGTAGAGTAATGTAATTCTCGGTTGATTAATTATGTCTAACTGTGTCGGATATATACTCAAGAGTCAAAACAATGAACTGTTGTTGTCTTAGCCCTAGTCATCATCAAGGATTTCTTCTCTTTGAGAAAAATCGATTGCGTTCCCTGAAATCTGAGTGACAATAATGCTCCCCAGATTTTCAGTAATCACCACCTCCTTCGATAATCTTTGTAAATTAGTTTGCTTTTTTCGGAACAGCCGTTTACTATTGAGTTTTCGTTTGTAGTGACCGTTGATCTTCGCTTGAATTTGGGTGGTGATAAGCTTCCCTAATGGTCCCAGTCTTCTTTTCATTAATCCAGTGAAGGTCTCGTCGGTCTTTTCATCTAATTTGATCATCTTCTACTATTTAGTGTGGTACCAATTGATGCCAACACTTGGGGGGGGGTGATGTTGGGGTAAGATATAATTCTATAGTTTTATTGATTCCATATGGTATAAGAGCGTGATAGGTCTATAGTTGTTGGGGGTGGTTCCTTTCTCTGTGTGCTTCTCTATTAGAGTGGTTTTGCCTTTTGTCATCCAATCTGGCATGATTGTTTTATGTATACATCTTCTCATGATTGGGGCTAGTTTTTTGTGTAATGCTGTGAATCTTTTGGACCAGTATGCATGTATCTCGTCGTGCCCTGGTGCTCTCCATTTTTTTTTTGCTGATTTAATTCACTGTTCCTTCTTAAATTTGTTGTAGCTCTTTTTTATGTCTTTCCGCCATTCAGCATTTCTATTATGTTCCTGTTGTTCTCCCCATATCTTCCTATAGAGTTTTGTTTCTGTGTGGTTTGGTCATTCTGTTTTTGTTTTTCCTCTCTTCATATTTTGATAGAATTGGTTTTCATTGTTTTCAAATTTCCTATTTTGCTAGCATTGTTTAGTGTCTTGTTTAGTCTCTCCCTGCTGGTCACATTTCCAATTTTCAATTTTCTCCACGTCGCTTTCTTCCTGTTTATCATTTTGGTTTTCTTTCCATGTTTGTTAATTTGGGTTTCTAGCATCGTTTCCCATCCAGGTTTTGTCGATCCATTATTCCCTGGCGTTTTTCTGTTTTGAACTTCATGCTTACCATCTTGGCGCCTTCGTAGATTAAATTGTTTGCGTCAATGATTGTGTCTGTTGTGATGCGTGGGAGGAGCTTGTTAACTTTCTCTGTTTCTGTTTTTAATTTCTTTTGCTCCTGGTTCCTTAATGATGGAAGCTTTGTTTTTTCCTCGTTCATAAACTGTCTTATTTTTTCTATTTCTGCTGCTTCATCCTGTGTCTTCTGTGTTTCGTTGTTCTCGATTTTCACGTTTGTAGCGTCTAGTATTTGTAGGTCAACCGCTTGTGCTGTTTCTCCATGTGAGGCTTTTACACGTGTGATTCCAGTGCTGGATGCTTCATGCTCATTTTCATTGTTTATTTTCCGCTGTAATTCCGCTAATTCCAGTTATGAGAGCCAACCTCTCATGAGTATTAGTCTTTTTGGCCCGCAATGTTTGTTCTGTTGTATGGTATTCACTGGCTAGGTCCAATAACTCTTTCATTCGTTTCCTATAACCTCCATATCTACATTTGGGAGTGCGTCTATAATAGCATTCCATTATTATTATTATTATTATTATTATTATTATTATTATTATTATTATTATTATTATTATTATTATTATTATCATGTTATAATGATGTTTTGGATTTTTATATATCTTATGGTTTTGAAATTAAAACATGCACGTAACAAGGATACGGTCTTGATGCAGGCAGACAACAGTGGTACATTAAATTTATTAATTATTTTTTTTATATTATTAGAGTTTTTCTTTAATTTAATAGCAGTTCAGCCCGGCTTTGCTCGAGGCCTATGTACTGTTCATAACTTTATATGCATATGTAGATATATATTAAAAAAGTTTAACTCATTTCCAGGTAAGCTACATCTAAAATTTCAATTGTTTAGATCCCAAATTGGTGGAGGAGTTTTGTAGAGTTTGTAAAGGTAAACTCTTTTAACTTTAACCTCTTGGCAGCCACATTTTCGCCCCCCCCAACTTATTAAAACGCTTGCTGCATGTCTGAATACACTTTATGTAAAATTTCATATGTTTAGACGCAAAATATGTTAAATAGTTTGCTAGACACCGCAAAGGTAAAATCTTTTAGACTTTCACCATCTGGCAACTAAATGTTCAGCCAAAAAAACGATTAAAACCTTTAATCTGACTACACTTTATTTACAATTTCTGTTTAGACCAGAAACTAGTTGAGTAATTTGGTAGAGACCGCAGAGGTCAAATTTATTTTAACTTTGACCCCAATTTGGCCCCTTAAAACTTATTGCTTTGGGCTCAAATCAAGTTCAAAAGTTTGATCAATTTCCAAGTAATCTACATCTAAAATTTCAAGTGTTTATATCCAAAATTGGCGGAGAAGTTTGGTAGAGTTTTCAAAGGTCAAATCGAAACTGATTTAAAAGATTGCTACATATCTGAATACCCTTTATGTAAAATTCTAAATGTTTAGACCCAAAACTTGCTTAATAGTTTGCTAGAGACCGCAAATGTAACATCTTTTGAAATTTGATTGTTTGGCAGCCAATTTTGAGGTCATAAACCAATTAAAAAGTATCACTATGTCTGAATACACTTGTTACATGATAAGGGCTGTCCCCTGTTCATGTAAGTATAAAAATAGAGAGATTAGTTAAAATGGAAATAAGAGAAAGCAGAAATCGAACCCTGGACATAAGTTTTAAAGAACAATAGGTTTAAATGGAATGTCCAGTAAATTGTTAATTCGGATGAAATAAATAATAAATAAACTATTCAATTGTTAAAAGAATGTGGATAATAAAATATGGTTAAATAAATTAGATATGTAGGTTAAATTCCTTTGTGGAAACAACACAAGGAAAATAGGTTATTGGGAAATCAATGTCGAAAACGTGCAAAGTCGCGCATGTTGAAACACGTGAATTTTGCTCACGTGGTCGGGATGCATGGATTTCTCAATATAGCAAGTGGGAGTTAGTTGGTCAAAAAGAGAGTCGGGGAGACAGGGAGAGACAGTCAGGGGAGACAGACAGGCGGACGTCTGAAGCGAGACGTCACTTAAGAAACTAAGATGTGAAACTTTGAGTTCTTAATGAGGGAATCCCGACCGGTCGTATTAAATAAATTCATCATGTGCTTTGGATAAAGCTCATCTTTGTGTTTGTGATTTCTACAAAAAGGTAAATTGTATTGTTATTATATGTCTGTGTTATAAAATGTCATTACAACAACATCTCTCTCTCTCTCTAAGATACAACATCATATGTAATAAGACAAGAACTCTCACTAAGACACATATAATTACTAATAAGAACTCTCACAAGAAAAAGCATCACTTATAATAGTCTCTCTCTAAGACTCTTTAATGAAACCACTATATAACAACTCTCAATTTGGTGTTCGTGAACCTTTTGCATCAGCGATGCAGAAACCGAACCTGGGGTCGATACCACGAAAAAAAAAAAGAAAAAAAAGAAACACAACGTTTTAAAAGGGTCCAACATAATTAAAAAAAAATAATAATAAATAAATAATACCACGGAAAAAGAAAAAAAATTACACGATCACAGAAATGCGAAGAAAAAAAAAATGAAAAAAAAAAAAAATGTGAACATACACGCACACAGAGAACAAAAGATACAAGAAATATTAAAAAGAAAAAGAAGAAAAGACCGATATGCCGTAAAAAGAAATTCGTAGTAATGAAAAAAAATAGTAAACAAGTCACCAAACGTAATTCATTGATAAATGAATTGACCTGTTAAAAAAAAACACACACACACACATACACGCGAATGCAGAGATTGTGTAATCTATTATTGTTTTGAAATTTGTAGAAGTGCCATTAGAAAATGTGTGTCAATATGAAATCGTTTGGACGAATTGTTGAATTTAATCTGTCAAAACAGGAATTTTTCAAAGGTCGCATGTACTTTCTGAGACAGGTGTAAATTGTTGGAAATGCATTTTGTGTTCATAGTGAACTTTTCGGCTTTTGCGTGTTCATTTATTTTGTTTTTGAAAAAAAAGGGACAATTGTTTTGGACAGACTGTTGAATTGTTGTTTGTTACAGATGATTTTTTTTTGTTGTTGTTAAAAAAAAGTTATAACTGTTGCAAAATGTTTAAATGTATTAAGGTATTTTTTTTTTTTGGAAAATGTTTTTATGATGTTGAACAAATATTGTAAATTGTCTTATGTATTGTTATGATTTTCACAGCAAGAATTCAAAGTTATCCGTAAATATACATTAGATTAAAATGATCTAGTAGAAAATAAGTTAAGACGTATGGTTGGCTTACAGATTCAGTTAGAATTTTAGAAGGGGGACAAGAATTAAAATTACGTAAACGGGTATTTGGAGTTTTTAGATGTGATAAGCCGTAAGAAAGGTGTTTTGTTTTAGCATTTGGTTTTGTTTTTTTTTTTTTAGAGATCCTAAAAATTTTTCTCCAAGAAAAGTTACTTGGTAGGGATTGATAAGCACAAGAAGTGCCCCTATACGAAAAATTTGGGAACCTGGTTAATTAAGTGCTTAAAATAAGCTGGTTGCACGTTAACGACTCCAAGCAAAGTAGTAAGTCTTGGCTTAATTAATAAACAGGCGTTGGAAAGAATACGAAAATTCTTAAGGGGACCAGTAAACCGATGAGAGGTAGTCCCGAGGCAATCACATATAGCTTAATGAAGTAAGAGACAAGCAAAAATATGCCGTAGATTACGTAAGAAAGATATAACCTTGTATTTTTTTTAGAGACGCATGAATGTGGGATATATCTGCTGGATCTTGGAAGCCCTGGTGAGAGAAAAGAAAAATCACAAAAAAAAAATCGGGCAATTAGATAGAATTTAGGCGCAATTAAGGTGTTGAGCGCGAAACGTGTTAGTTAGTTAGGGGTGATATTTCTAAATCCTCGTCGAAGTTTCAAAAATCCAAGCAAGGAAATCCGAGTGTATCCGTATGAGAGGAAAAAAAGGTATATCTTAAACTTCTGAAGCCAACCACAAAGATTTAAGTACATGAGCTTTGGTATGTCCCGTATGAGATAGTTATAGAATAAAAAAAACAAAACAAAGCCATACTTGATAAGACTAACCATGCGGAAAGAGAGATCAGAACACTTTTGAGACGAAGGAAGTCGTCCATTTCGAGAAAGGTGAAAACCTCTAGTCTGCGGCATATGGGTGGCTGGAAAATAGCTGATGTGTATCATAGGTAAATATCCTACACCCAAAAAGTAAATGCCACAAAGATCAGAAAGGTCCTGATCTTATAAAAAAATAAATAATTGTGAAGTCGGCTGTGAAGGGCTGAATGAAAGAGATTTTTTTTTTTTTGTGTTTTTTAGCCTGATCTTTCTAGACGTGTGGTTGTGTAGATGTAGATGTAAAAATAAAAAAATGTACTAAAGTTAAAAATGCATACATTTTTTTGTGATATATGGAAGGGAGGGATGTTACATGATAAGGGCTGTCCCCTGTTCATGTAAGTATAAAAATAGAGAGATTAGTTAAAATGGAAATAAGAGAAAGCAGAAATCGAACCCTGGACATAAGTTTTAAAGAACAATAGGTTTAAATGGAATGTCCAGTAAATTGTTAATTCGGATGAAATAAATAATAAATAAACTATTCAATTGTTAAAAGAATGTGGATAATAAAATATGGTTAAATAAATTAGATATGTAGGTTAAATTCCTTTGTGGAAACAACACAAGGAAAATAGGTTATTGGGAAATCAATGTCGAAAACGTGCAAAGTCGCGCATGTTGAAACACGTGAATTTTGCTCACGTGGCCGGGATGCATGGATTTCTCAATATAGCAAGTGGGAGTTAGTTGGTCAAAAAGAGAGTCGGGGAGACAGGGAGAGACAGTCAGGGGAGACAGACAGGCGGACGTCTGAAGCGAGACGTCACTTCAGAAACTAAGATGTGAAACTTTGAGTTCTTAATGAGGGAATCCCGACCGGTCGTATTAAATAAATTCATCATGTGTTTTGGATAAAGCTCATCTTTGTGTTTGTGATTTCTACAAAAAGGTAAATTGTATTGTTATTATATGTCTGTGTTATAAAATGTCATTACAACAACATCTCTCTCTCTCTAAGATACAACATCATATGTAATAAGACAAGAACTCTCACTAAGACACATATAATTACTAATAAGAACTCTCACAAGAAAAAGCATCACTTATAATAGTCTCTCTCTAAGACTCTTTAATGAAACCACTATATAACACACTTTATGTACAATTTAAAATATTTAGACCAAAAATTGGCTGAGTAATTTGGTAGAGACCGCAGAGGTCTATTTTTTAAAACATTGACTCAAATTTTGACCCCTTAGCATTTATTCGTTTAGGCTAAAATCAAATCATAAAATTTGATCCATGTCCAAAGAACCTATATTAAAATTTCAAGTGTTTAGACCAAAGATTGGCGGAGGAGTTTGGTAGAGTTTTCAAAGTAGAAATCGTTGAACTTTGACGTTTTCACAGCCAAATTTCTGGCCGAAAATCGATCCAAACGATTTTCTCACATCTCAATACCAGTTATGTCAAATCTCGAATCTGTAGACCGAGAATTAATAGAGTTATTGTGTAGGGAAATGTACACACACAAACAGATACACATACACAGACATTTTCACTTTTATAGATATACTAGCATTTCAGCCCGGCGTTGCCCAGGTGTTCGGAGGGGTGTGTTGAGTAAAAAAATAAAATTGTAATAGGAAGGCAGGCTCCAACCCGTACCGTGAAGGAGGAAAAGAACGAGAAGAAAACGTGACGTCTTTGCTGTTACGACAACCGTCAAACCGGAAGTGACGCAGGTTTAAATTAAGGCTAGACACTCGAAAAGAAGGGATGACTTTCGAAAATATCGGGGCAAAAAAGCGAGCCCTTCCTGTAGAAAAGTGCCCAGTTGAGGGTGAAGAAATTAATGCTTTTAGTCAATTTGTCGGTATTGTCGTGTGAAGCGTCGAGTTTCAAAACAATACTGATCTTGTGAAAGTTTTAGGCAGACATGCAAACAGACATAAATACATTTATATATTGGTAGCTCAAATTTTCGACCCAAACCGATTAAAATGCTTGCCCTATCTCTAAATACACTTTATGTAAAATTTCAAATATTTAGACCAGAAATTGTCTGAGTAATTTGGTAGACACCGCAGGGGTCAAACCTTTTTAACTTTGATCCCTATTATGACCCCTTTACATTTATTGTTTTGGGCTCAAATGAAGTTATTGTTAGATCCATGTCCAAGGAACCTATATCTAAAATTTCAAGTGTTTATACCCAAAATTGTCGGAGTAGTTGTATAGAGTTCACAAAGGTAAAATCGTTGAACTTTGACCTCTTAACAGCCAAATTTCTGGTCAAAAATGGATTACAAAGATTTTCCCAAATTTCAGTACCCTGTATATCAAATTTCGAGTTATTGCGTAGGGAAATACACACACACACACACACACACACACACACACAGCCAGACAGACTGACACGTTCACGTTTATAGATATACTGGCAGTTCCGCTCGGCTTTGCTCGGGCCCTATATACTGTTAATAAGGTTATGTTGCATATGTACATATTAAGAAGTGTGAATATATAATGTAATGCCTTTCTGTATAATAGTCTTCCTTAACTACCATAGAGAAAAGACAGATAGACATTTTCACTTTTATAGATATACTAGCATTTCAGCCCGGCGTTGCGCGCATGTTGAGCATAAAAAAGTGGTCAATTTTTTAAAAACTTTGACCCCTATTATGACCCCTTAACCCTTATTGTTTTGGGGTCAAATCAAGTTATTAAGTTTGATCCATGTCCAAGGAATCTATATCTAAAATCTCAAGTGTTTAGACCAAAAATTGGCGAAGGAGTTTGGTAGAGTTCTCAAAGGTCAAATCGTTGAACTTTGACCCCTTAACAGCCTAATTCTTGGCCGAACACGGATTACAAAGATTTCCCCAATTATTTCCCAGATATTTCGTAGGAAAATGTACAGACACAGACACACAGACACACAGACACGTTCTCTTTTATAGATTAAACGAAAATATATACGCACTAACATGGGTGCCCGATGTTGCACGGGTGTTTGCAGGTGTATGCTGAGCAAAAAAAAAAAAGAAAGAAAAGTCAATTTTTTTTTAACATTGACCGTTATTATGACCCCTTAACATTTATTGTTTTGGTTACAAATCAAGTTATTAAGTTAGATTCATGTCCAAAGAACCTATGTCTAAAATTTTAAGTGTTTAGACCCCAAATTGTCGGAGGAGTTTGGTAGAGTTCTCAAAGGTCAAATCATTGAACTTTGACCCCTTAACAGCTAAATTTCTGACCGAAAACCGATCACATAGATTTTCCTAATCTCAGTACCCTGTATATCAAATTTCCAGTCTGTAGACTAAAAATTGACAGAGTTATTTCGTAGGGAAATGTACACAGACAGACACAGAGACAGACACAGAGACACGTTCTCTTTTATAGATATACTAGTATGGGTGCCCGGCGTTGCTCGGATGTTTGGAGGTGTATGCTGAGCAAAAAAAAAGAAAAAAAGAAAAAAAGGTCAATGTTTTTAACTTTGACCTCTATTATGACCCCTTAACATTTAATGCTTGGGGCGCAAACGAAGTTATTGTCCAAGAAACCTATATCTGAAATGTCAAGTGTTTAGACCTCAAATTGTGGGAGGAGTTTGGTAGAGTTCTCAAAGGTCAAATAACTAAACTTTGACCCCTTAACAGCTAAATTTCTGGCCGAAAACGGATTACATAGACTTTCCCAATCTCAGTACCCTGTATATCAACTTTTTAATCTGTAGACTAAGAATTTACAGAGTTATTGCGTAGGAAAATGTACACACAGACACAGATACACACAGAGACACGTTCACTTTTATAGATATACTAGCATTGGTGCCCGGCGTTGCCTGGATGTTTGGAGGTGTATGCTGAGCAAAAAAAAAAAAAATAAAATAATAAATAAATAAATAAATAAAAACAAAAAAGGTAATTAAAAAGAAAATTGACCCTATTATGACACCTTAGCATTTATTGTTTGGGGCTCAAATCAGGTTATTAAGTTAGATCCATGTCCACGGAACCTATATCTAAAATGGTAGATTTTTCAAAGGTCAATTCGTTGAACTTTGACTTTTTAACAGCAAAATTTCTGGCCCAAAACCGATCACCTAGATTTTCCAAAATCCCAGTACCCTATATATCAAATTTCGAGTCTGTAGACTAAAAATTGACAGAATTATTGGGTAGGAAAATCTACAGACACACAGACAGACGGACACACACACAGACAGATACGTTCACCTTTATAGATATATAGATACATAAATATATATGGAAACAATGTTGTGTTTACTGTAAACTTTTTACGCAAATATTATGCAAGTATAAATCATGTAAGATATCTGCATGAAAATAATTACACGTAATAGTTAACTAAAGATTATCATCCCATAAGAAAACCGAAAAAAAACTAATAGGGAATTAATTAAAATGAATGTTTAAAAGAATATGCAAATTAGCTAGATCTTTTGCTAGTGAATGCAATTTGACAACCCATATATAAGAAAATTGTATTTTCCTTTTAAATAAATAGAAAAGAGGTGGCTTAATATGAATATCAATACACACACAAAAATAAAAACGAATTTATAGGAGTAATAGAAGATAGATGGATAGATAGATAGATTGGATGCAATAATTATAAAAGTATAAAAACAGGCTCATGCGTCACCACTGACAATCGAAACCGAAACGTTCAGCTCACGATTTATTTTGCCTCTGTCGTCAACGACTGGGCTATGAAAGCATGTTTACTGTAAGACTAAAAATTAAAACATGAACCAATAGCTATGACGTTATGCATTTGTAATGCCGGCGTTCGACCTTCACCTGGCAAATTTCATTTTTTTTAAATTTTCACACTTTTGCACCGATTTTCGATATATATAAAGTTTTGCATTGATTCAAATACCTTATATATGAAGTTTCATGGGTGTAGACCAAAATATCTACGAAGAGTTTGGTAGGCAAAATTTGTTAAACAAATATATATACATATACATAAATATATATGGAAACAATTTTGTGTTTACTGTAAACTTTTTACGCAAATATTATGCAAGTATAAATCATGTAGAATATGTGCGTGAATATAATTACACGTAATAGTTAACTAAAGATGATTATCCCATTAGAAAACCGAAGCAACTAATAGGGAATTAATTAAAGTGACTGTTTAAAAGAATATGCAAATTAGCTAGATCTTTTGCTAATGAATACAACCATACAACCACAACCCATATATAAAAATAGTATTTTCTTTTTAAATGAATAGAAAAGAGGGTTTTTAATATGAATATCAATACACACAAAAGGCAAACGAATTTATAGGAGTATAGATATATTAAATTGTTATATTATATTAATATCCATATTATTTTATTGTATTTATGCTTATTGTTTTTTGTTTTAAAATTTAAAACTTAAAACAGTCCTGCAGTTAGTGGGATTTGCTGTTGGTGAACAGCTTGTGTTCAGAAATAAAGAGTGTTTCCAAAATTCTCAGGTTACCAAGATTTCTAAATGAGGTCGATGTGAATATTCTGTTGAATGTTATTGCACGAGATTGTTTTCTTTTTGAAAAACAGCTGACAAATTTTCTGAGACACAAAATCATCTTTCCTTTTTTCACTTTCACATTGTCTAAATTTCTACCACCTATATGGAGTAGCATAAGTAATTAAATAAATCATTTCGTTGTTCTTATAAAATAGGGGTTATTTTTTCTTTCGTGTAAAACATTTCATTATATACTACTAATATAGATAGTGCACCTTATGTCTATAATTTAAACGATAGACAATGACAAAAAATGGCGTGTTCTCGAATGTAGAGCAACTTTCAATTCTTTAAAGATGTTTCTTGAAAATACTGCTGTTAAGTGGTTAATGACACGGACTGTCGACCTGGGTGTGTCGGGTTCGAATCCAGTTAGTTTCACAGGAAAGCATTTACTTAAAATGTTAGCAACCATCAAATGATACCTTCCGTATATACCCGATGTTTTTCTAGAAAGACTTCCAACTAGAAAGATATCAGGAGAACCAATGCCAATAATACAATCATCTGATTCTTTATTTATTTCTCTGTTTTATTCATAATTCTCACTTCCTTTTTTTTATTGTGGTAGGATCCACCAAATAAGCATACGTGGAGTGTCGACTATATAAACATGGTTGGTACCGTAAAGACTGGAGAGACAAACGAGAGACTCAGCGAGAGACTCAGAGAGACAGGAGATCGAGAGTCAACAACTACCCAGCCGACACCTTCTCCAGGGACGGTATCCCCATGACTATACCAATGGACTCTATGTAAATACTGTATATATTTTCTTTCTCTCAATATATCTGTTCTATTTTACTTTTGTGTTGTACTTATTTATTTCCATGTGTTCAGTCGAGTTTCTACATTTATTTTATTCTCACATTCCATGAGCGATGTTTCTGACAAAGGGGAAAAAATTGGTTATTTTTAGGTTGGAATCTATCGATATAAAACCTAACGTTGGCTGTGTTTTGATCTTGAAGTAGCATTTTTTATTCCTTACATCAAGTGGCTTCATGCCTTCTCTAGTGCAATTTCCATAAAATAATTACTGTTTTTTCAACCACTATGCATCTAAAGCAAGATGACTATTTTTTTTTTTAGTTAATGTATGAAATAAAATAAACGAGCGGCCATTGCTTTCTTTCAGAGTTATCTTCACATCGATTTTCTGGCCTGGTGCTAACACATGGATTAAACGACTGAGCGTTTGTGACCGTGCATTAAACACTGCATAGAATAACGAAATTGCGATGGGTCATTATCTTTCTATTATATTTGAATGCCCGGTGAGCATGGAAGGTCTTACTTGTATCGCAAAAGAAAGCTTGCATACGAATTCACAAAGGTCCACAGGCAATTATTACCAGGCATCGATTGTAGGCTAACGGTGCTCCGTAGAGGCTCAAAAAACGATGACATGTATCAAAGAAAGATTCACACTGAGCCACTATTTCTCAGCGATTTGAATGAAGAAAGAAAAACCTGCAACGGGAACTCACAAACATAACTCGGTTTATGGCGGCTGAAACGAATTTCCCTTTGCGCACATAAATATTTCAAAAACTTCTTTAACTATATATATTAGTCTGTTTGTCTGTCTGTTCGTTCTATTTTTTTTCGGAAACTAGTGATCTGATGTGGCTAAAATTTTGTATGGACGCTTTAACAATATATGATGATAACACACAGTGAACTAGTTATTATGGTATCCGTTTAATGCAGAGTTAAGGATTGATAATGATTAGTAGGGATTGATCCATACGATACCAAATTTTGGATAAAATACAGGGGCAAGTTAGCTGAAGTTTTGTATAGAGCTTGGCTATGACAAGATATAGCGAACTAACACTTGTGGAATCCGTTCGAGGCTCATTTACATATCAGTAGGAATTAGTAGTTAATGCACAAATGAAAAAAAACTTAACCATGTTAAGCCATCAATTTCCATAAAACACTTATTCCAAGTCAAGGGGTTATAACTTTTGCAAGAGCTATATATATATATATATATATATATATATATATATATATATATATATATATATATAGGCAAATATTATTCAATAGCACGGAGTTATTCTGTTTTACAATTTTCCTTTTTATCTTCTCCAATCTCCGAATAGTCCTTTTTGTGTTCTTCTCGAAATTGTATAAGTTGGATCCATAATCGCGAGCGCTTTCGACAGAAATGCTTCTATCATCGTCAGGCATATTGCAGAAATAAATGTAGAAATTGTTTTTTTTTAAATTACATATATATACATTTTTTCATAGTCACGTGGTAGCTTGTTACAAGTTAGGTGAGCGGACTTTTTTATATATATATTAAATATATTTATATACATATACACACACATATATATTCAAAATTTATCCCAAACATTCGGGATAAAATTTGAATATATATGTGCGTGTGTATATGCATATAGATATGTTTAATGTATATATATATATATATATTAAACATATATATATATATATATATTAAACATATATATATATATATATATATATATATATATATATATATATATATAAAAGAAAAAATAAATTACCTTGCCTATGGATCTTATAATATCTCATAGCTTCCGTTCAATCTCAATAGACTTAATACTTGTTGTCCATAGCCCCTAAGCCCCTGGAGGGGCGTAGGCCATCTACAACTTTTGTAGATGTTTTTGTAGCGAGGAGTTCTTTTTACAGGGAGAGGGTGCTGGCCCCACGCCCAACCTTCCCAGAAGGTACATACAGCGCCTAGTTTTTCCAAATGGTCACCCATCTAGTACTGACCAGGCTCAACGTTGCTTAACTTCGATGAACTAGCGAGAACCGGTATGTCAACGTGATTGTGCCGTACTAATACTTGTTGTAAGTGCGTACAAAATTATACAATTTAGCCTGAGTAGGAATGTTCTGACCGGTTCTCGATATTAGTCCGACAGTGACTTTGTTGCTGCTTTGCTAAAGTATTGTTTTTTTCAGACTTAGGAGGTCGAATCTCCAGGCTTTAGCTTCATTTCGAAATGGGAATAGTTTATTGTTAATGCATGAGAAACCCGCACTGGAGAATGCCGACTGGGCTGCTCATCGATTTTTGCAAGCCAAAGTACGTTGATGCTGGTATGTTTGCTTTTTAAAACCACACCTAAACTGAGAGGAAGTAAATAATTTATAAATTATTATTGTTAACAAAAATGAAATTATTCTATAAAGATAGTCATGTACGATTCCATTTTTTTGTGAGAACAATAGACGGGTTTTATATTTGCATATGTTATTTAATTCTCAATACACTTTTTAAAATTCAACCAATTTGAAAATAACTGTCTTTGCTACTGAATACACGCCAGATATATTTTACTCTTTTGACCGGGATGACCTTACAACCGTTTTTCTTCATTCCTCTCGACTTTTGCCTTGATAGGGGTGTAACTCAGAGACAACGCTGTCCACTCTCGGGAATTATCATTCAACTACTTCCTTTGTATATAGCTTATTCTCCTCTATGTACAGTAACTAGCAGAATTTTCTTTGCAGGACCTGATGATTGTGTGACGTGGTTGTACCATTTTATTTCTCTCTCCTTACACATTTCTTTTAAAGACTTTAGTCTTAGATCCACCATTTATCGCAGTCGTCCTAAAGTACTTTTAACCGTCTGTATTGATGTTGCAAGTGGAATTTTCTAAAAAAAAAATAACTATATTATTTTGACATCATTTAAATTAATAACCGATACTTAATTACTTGTCGTCATTATTAATTTACCTATTGGCGAGTCTCTGAAATTTATATGATGATGAGGATGAACCAGTAACCACATCACTACTTTTACATTCCAGATGCAGGCAAAGAATAGCCGAATTGAGTTCCTAACCAGAATTTTCCATATGTCTATATTTTCTATATTTCAAGTATTCATTCAAGTCCGTGTATTTGTTCACGGACACCGTTTTTTATACTATTAATTCACCACTCACCAATGCTGAAAGCCACTGAAGGATGATAAACAATTCTATGAGACAATTGAAAACAATTATGAAAATGATCAATATCTATTGACTTAAGAGGACGATGCAACATGTTGACATTGGACTTGAAGATGAACATCTTATAATCTGTTAAAAAAAACGTACATAAAAATAAACGTTCTCAAAGGCACGATAAGTTACTCTTCTACCTTCCTGGAAGAATCTTTAGTAGTTTTACTCACTTTAAAACATGTAATCGGTTCGAAAATCATACAGTGTTTATCGATGTTTTTGAAAAAGACAAATTACGGCGAGCTCTTACTTGAACACGATAAGTTTGGGAAAATGAGTTCAAACGAAAAAACTTATACAAAATACTCTGAAACTTACTCAATATATATAACCGTAACATAGACTGACAGATATTTGGTGGGTTTCTAACAGTATTACTTTTTTTCCCCTGTAATCTACATAACTTCATCCAAAACAACATGATATTAATGCAGGTCCACCTCAGGTACTTTATTATTCCTGATATTCATAAGTGACCTTGCTAATAAAATTATGTCAGAGATGGGTATATTTGCTGATGATACCACATTCTATAATAGACATGAGGGGAAAAACGTATGTACATATATCTAAAGCAAGTTATGGAAAAGAAACTATACGCTTTTGAAAATACCGTTTCGTTTAAGAAGTTGAAGAAAGTTTTTTGCAATGATGGTCGAATAGCGGATGTTTTACAAGCACGATAACTAGGCATTGGAGCTCGGATGAGCAATATATATATATATATATATATATATATATATATATATATATATATATATATATATAACATCTACATAAAAACGCCTGAGAAACGCTGACTCACCTCGCTAATTCAATGCCTGATAATCATTGTTTCTGAAGATTTTGGATGATAATTGATTCCTTATATTATTTTGATTATTTGAACTACTGTTCTAATCTTGAATGTTATTCTTAAAGCTTTTCTGCCGATGTAAACTCCGATCTTCTTCAGATGTATCTTGCTGAACTCGGGGATATTTCTATCGACCTCGGGAATTTATACGGAACTTCAACTGCTCTCGCTTCGTCAGCAATGACCGAGTGAAAGTTTTAAGTAATTGGTAATTGTATTCTTAATACCAGCTGCATCGAGGATTGAACCCTCAACCTCTAGAAGTATAACTTAGTACTGAATTTTATTTAGTATTTTATTCCAGCCTTGCAAAGATTCTGTTCGAAATTCCGTACAGATTCTTGAGTCGAACAGAAACATTCCCAAATTGAACAAGATACTTCTGAAGAAGGCCGAAGGTTATATCAACCGAGATACAGCGAAAATAACACTCAAGATTAGAACAGTAGTCCGAGTAATACAAATAATGCGCACTGATAATCTATTCTGATTTCTATTAGTCACCGGGAATTAACAAACATTGCAGCTTTCTTTGTCGAATACTACGTGTTGGAAATCTGTTTTTATTTGTTCATGTCGATTTCCACGGGGCTGAATCTGACCGATTTTAATACAAAGAAGCAGATCGATACCTGCTAAGTGCTCTCCAACATTATAAAATAATAATAAAAAAAATACGAGAAAATCACCAACAATCGAACAAGGAGTGGTTGGTTAATTCCTCCGGGCGAGGTGCTCGATTTTTACTTATGAAAGATAAAAGAATCATTCTTCAAAGAATACGAAACTAATTCGTTTCTATGAGGGTGTGGCTGATATTTATTTATTTATTACTCTTGGTTAGTCATTTATTTGTATGTAATGCCTTTATGGTGATTTACTTTTTGCGATATTGTCTCAAATCATCCATTAAAGTATTGTTACACGCGCATTTTCACCAACAATATACGATTATATTGCAGACAACACCCTATTGAATATCTCCTCCCATAGTTCACCAAAATGCTTCTTAAATTCTTACAGTTTAGGCTCTGTTCAGAGAACTTTTCCTGCCTTGACAGTCTACAATGCAAACTTCGAAATCTAGTGAGTAACATCTTTTCTACACCCTACTATTTTATTTTACGAAAAGGGGCGCTGCTTGACTTTCTAAGGTTATTTTAACAGCAGGTGCCCGATTGACCTTCAAACTATAGTCCCCCTCTGCTCTCTGGAAAATTCACTCGTCTAGTTACAACCAATAGTTTCCTCTTCACTCCATTTACAGAACACGAAAGAGAAACTTCCATCAGCAAAATGTCCTTCCTAGAAATGTCTGTCTGTGGAACACAATTCCGCAGGACTGCTTCTCAGCTGACTACAGCATGATCATTTTCAGGGTTAATCTAAACGAATTCTTGTTAAGCCGACCTCTTAGATAATTAATTCTGCCAACCGTCCACCTGACACACTTATCCTCGATTGGCCTTTGGGCTCGATAAGTAGTGACAACCTAGTAAAAATTCAGTAATAATCAATTTTTACTTGTTCTGTAATTGGTCAGGCAAATTGTTTCGAAAAAAATATTATTTCTAGCGCGACACGGGCACAGTTGTTTCTCATTAAACTAAACTCAACCAAGAAACCCCCGCTTCTATCAAAATAATGTCCACCTTTTTTTCTTGGATCGAAATCACGTTATATAGAACTAAAATTGTAACTTACTGGCCTTCCACTCGACCATTTACAAAACATCTTGCATTCAACAACAATAGACATTTAAATCACAATGACATGTTTAGCATAAATAAAAGTAGAAAAGTAAACTGTTGTAATTTTTGATCCCCCGACAAAAGGCGGGTGAACCTGTAAATTCACCCTTGTCCATTCGTCCGTTCGTCCGTCCGAACTTTTCTCAATAACTACGGCTTGGAATGTTTTGAACCTTTGCACAAACATTATATGATATGAGTAAAAAAGTAACAGAACGGATTTTCCGGGAAAACTCCGAGTGCCTTTGAGGTTAAAATGGCTAAAATTGACACTTTTGTGCTTATTAAAAAATTGATGCCTTGGATTTTTATAAAATTTCTGAAAATTTGTAACTAACAGCTTTCTATATAATTTTGTTTGTCTATACTTCGCGATAACTCTTAGGTGTGCCCCAGGGGCTCTTTAAGGGCTAATAAAAACACTACATTTTTGGGACTGTTTTACCATACTTGTCCAAAATTTTCTGTGTATGTCTATTTATAGTTTTGCATGGTGCTAAACTAAAATTGAAAAATAAAATATTAGGGTTTTGGGGCTAAATAGGGGGGATGATGGACTTAGTCATTTCTTTTTTTGCATGGTGAAGAACTCAAATTTACATATGTTAAGGCCCAACACTGCACCGTTTGTTCCTTTTCACCAGGATTTGACGTCCCCTGGAGAGTTTTGGGGCTAAATGAGGCGGACGGAATGCTGAACTTTTATGCCTTGTTTACTGTGCACTCACGAGGGATCTTGCATGCTTCACTTGTTTTTAATACAATAAGGTTAGATATTTACTTGCTGGCGCGGCGTACCTCAGTCCGAAATATACTGCGCCAGTTTCTGGTCCCGCACATGTCAGGCTAATTGTCAAGAGCAGATTCATGACTGGTACTTTTACCCAGTTTCCAAGCAACCGAAGAAGCAAAGAGACTCATGCTCATCAATATAATGAAAGACTTTTACTTGCTGTCAACCTTACCAAGATGTAAAAAAAGGTCGGAAAAGTAGGGATGTCAAACAAACTCCCCTAAAAACAACTCTTGCTTGGCAAAAATTTTCTGGCATCTCCATCGGCATTCCTTGGCCCGAGCGCCTCAGGCAGAAAGCAATAAACTTACTCCACTCAAAAGCCAGATAGCAAGGGCTAACAGGGTGAACCTTCTAGCTAATACACAGGCGGCGTACCTCTGTCCTTTACAAAAGAAGGAAAGACAGAGGTCTCAATTGGTTATGGTGTTGGTCATTTCATGTTTCATCACAGAGCCCAGCAGTGAAGATAGAGGGACTATTGGACAAAGAAAAGGTATGAAGCATATATTGTTCTTATAAAAATATTATACCTTTATGTAAATATGAATTGTAATATACACCCGCGTGATAACTCTCTGATACAACATGACTTAGTTTAAATGTCGATATCATATCTCTTTGCTAAGCAACAATACATGCAATATTTATCATCTCCTATCCCCGACTATGTAGCATCACTGTTTTGGTGCCGATCCACCTCTCTATACAACATTTGTATTAGAACTTTGTTTTTATACGAATGCCTCAACACTTCAAAATTCTAGACGCCATTTGAGGTTAAAGGTTACTGTCATTACCATTTGGATTATTAACAATACTATAAGAGGATTAAAAAAAAGTGAATGGAATGGACAAAATCTGATTAATTACAAGAACTGTTCGAAGAGTATTGGGCTTGAAAAGGATCAACTGAAGTCTGCAGGGAACCAGTCGTATGGTAATGTATTCCACATTGGAAAGTTATTGAAAATAGGATTTGTGTTCAAGGTACACAGAGGGCACACATTATTGCTATCTGCTGTGATGAAAGAAGGCTAGATTATTTAGTGAATGCTATACAGGGAGGGAAACCGTAGAGGATCTCAGTCGAGCACCTATTATGGAAATGACGATAGAGTTTGGCAGATAGACGCTTATCAGTATTTATCTTCTGAAATTTCATTTTTCCCAGGATATTTGGTTAAATATATTTTATTTTGATCAAAGGAATATACAACATTGAGTATACTGGACAAAATTTGATTACTTTAAAGAACGGTTCAAAAAGTATTTGTTCAAATTGAACATGAAAATGACGAAGTTGTAATCCGAAGGGGACCAGTCACATAGGCATTGTTCCACATCGTAAAGTTATGAAAAAGGAAATATATTCACAGAAATTCAGTTTCATGTACACTGAGGAAAAAAAAGGACAGCTCATTGCAATGATGAAATATAACCGAGTTCTTGTTAATATTTTACAAGTGTCTACATGGAAATAACGACAGAGCTTTTGCAAATAGATCCTCATTATTATGTATATTCTAAAAGTACGTTTCCCAAAATAAATATATTTTGATCAAAGAAGTATAACATTATTATGGATCTCGGTTATCAGTGTCTCGGACATAAGTGTTCCACGTCTTAAGTGTCCAAGGTCAAAAGTATCTTAGCTCTTAAGTGTCTTAGGTCTTAAGTGCCTTAGGTCTTAAGTGTTCTAGGTCTTTAGTGAACCTTTTCATTTGTGTACCAGTAACATAAAGAAAGAATACCTACAAGGATTCATGAAAATTTGAAAGTTTTTAGCGCTTTTTGATTTATCATCGAAATAAAGTTCCTAGTGGTTCCTAGTGCTTTTCGATTGATAATCGAAATAAAATCAAATAAATTTGATCTTATTAAAATGCATGGAGTAAAAGTGGATCATGCAGTTTATTATAGATCATGATAAAACTAATTGGGATAAATACTTGTTCTATTCTGGGTGATTGAATAGCGGGTTCCTCTCTCTTTGTCTTAAGCTGACCCAATTTTTCCCTTTGTATCGTTGGCCATCTATTATTTAAGCATAGAAATTTAAGTATTTATTCTCATCGTCACTTTTCTTTCAATTTTCTTGCCTCTTATAGATTAATATATATTTTTTTTGTTATTATCGGTTCCCCCTATTATTATTTAGTAATATATATATATTTTTTTACACAGTGGTCACCACTTATCAAGACCCGGAAGCCACTCAGGGATAAGGGTTATTGCAAGTACATTACGTTAGTGTGGAGATTTGATGAAGTGTTTACTTAAGGGGGCGGTTCATTAGGAATTTGTTAACGTTGGACTTGAAAACATCAAAGTTGAAGTCAGGTGGGAAGCAGGCAGACGGAACAGAGTTCCACAGGCCTACAGTTCTAAGAAAGAAGCTTTGTTCATGGGATCCACGTTTTGATTTAGGCATAGATAAAGAGTGGGGGAAATTTTTCACAATGGATTCAGCTAGACGGGTGTTTTTCGTGAAAGATTGGCAAGGGGGGGACCAGAGATTGGAGTTCAGACGAGCACCTGCCATGGAAATAACGATAAAACAAGGATAGGCTCGCAACGTCTCTTCTGTGGGAGAGAGGTTGCAGGGTAGAGAAAAGGGCATCCCCCACTAAGCCACGAAGTCTATTTTGTACTCTGTCAAGGCAGGATAGGCTGTTTTTAGCAGCTCCTGCCCATATATGGCAGCAGTATTCCATCCTTGGACGTACTTGGCTTTTATATAGATAGAGAATTGCATCAGTAGTGAGATATCTTCTGGAGCGGTAGAAGGATCCCACCATTTTTCCAGCGACCTTGACAACAGACTTGATGTACGTGTTCCATTTCAGATCAGGAGTAAAGGTCAAACCCAGAAGCTTGTCAAAACACGGGGCCTCTCCCAGACGAGAGCCATCCATCCCAATTGATGCCAGATGGGGATCAGAGCGTTGATGATGTAAGGATAGGAGCTTGGTTTTAGATGCATTAAAGGTAACCAGCCACGTCTTCCCCCACTGAACCACGCGCTCGATATCAGAGGAGTGAGAATCAGAGAGAACTTTGTCATTTACGTTCCTCTTATTATTTAGTAATGTCATCTTAAATATAACTCTAGCAGGTACTTTTATCATTTTGGCGCCAATATAACCTATATTCAATATAACTTGCATTGCTTGAAAGCTTGATATGGAATATGTTCAAATAGTGTTTGCTCGTAACTTTTTATTTTGACGATAATATAAATTTTATTGCTTGAAAACTTGGTACGGAATCGTTTTAATGGTAATATAACAAGCATTGCACATTTTTAATGTAATAAATGGGACTAAGTATCCTTTCATAATTTTTACCCTTTACAAAACAGTGGTGGTTGGTATGGACTTTCTATTTCAGGCTGTGGTGTCACTGTTCTGTCCTAAGGTGGGATAAACACTTCAACAAAACAGACATTATCGGAACACATATGTAAAGGTGCGTTCTATTACTTCATTAAAAAGTTGAAACTACAGAACCAATGAGAATGATTGGCACTTATTGATCCATGTTGCAATAATGACGTTTTTATTTCGAAAGACATAGAAAGAAAGTATTTCGCAATGTGGGCCTCAGTCGTTTAAGTCCTCAGTGAATGTCTTCACAAGTAAAAAAAATGATAAATCTATGTCAACATATAACAAAATCACTTGAAAAGCGCAAAGTTATTTTATTTTAGTTATTTATTTTTCAGAGCAAAAGCGTAACGCGCTGCTTACAACATTGTAGTCATTGCGTATTTTAAATGTGGGCATCACTCGTTTTAGTCCGCACTGAAAGTGTTCACAATTAAACAAATGATAAACAAATGAGTAATCTAACTTAATATTTTGTAATAAGAAAAGTATCTGATATTATTACTGTAAACCGTGTTCACAAATAAACCCCAAAGTTAAGAGTTTTAAATAAAACTAAGTTCTTGCATTTTATTTTAAAAGAAAACTCAAGCATTCGAGAAAAAAGAAAATGATTAATAGAACACTGTAATTATACAGATAATGAGTATCGGTTTTCAGAACCGAGACACATCGTAAGCTTTTTGTTTTTGTTTCGTCAGGAACCATCGTTTCATTTTGTGTCGTCGCCTGTTTGCGATCTGTTCGTTTAGTGGTAAATGATAAACAAATGGTGAATCTAAGTTAATATTCTGTAATAAGAAAAGTATCTTATATTATACAAGTATGAATATATCTAGGGTTGTTGCATAAGTTCCCGCCGTTTCATAAAAAAATTGTACTAAAACATGTTTTGATATTCGGCAAAGTGTTATATATCATTAGAAAGCACGTATTCTGTTTAAAAAAATAATGATCATCGTTTTTTACTCATATAATTTTTTCTCGTTTTTTGAAGCGTAAAATGGATTGTCAAGTAGATAAAAAATCACATTTCGACGCTTTTTTAAAAAGCGAGTGAAGAGACCAAGGATACTTGTGCCATATATGGACAAAACGCTATACCAGATTCAAATACGGTAATTTTGACCTCAATGACGCTCCTTGTTCTGGAAGACCAATCAAGATAGACGAAGACCAACTACGGGATCTCTTGAAGGAAGGTATCCATCAAACATGTAGAGTATTGGGTGAAAAGATAAAGTGTAATATTGCGACAATTTTACGCCACCTTCAGTCGATGGAATTCACACAGCTTGACAAGCTAACTTGGAACTTGGATCCAATACTTTTGCTGTTAAAATTCTTTGATTTTCTGAAAAAAAAAAACGGCGGGGACTTATGCAACAACCTTATATATATTTACTCTAAAGCATCTTGCCTTACCAGAGGGGAGACCAAAACTTACTGCTATGGTTTAAAATGATCTGAAATAACTGCAAGGGAAGACTTTAATCCAAAAATGTTCATATATTACATCTCCTTTCTTTTGGGAATAAGGTGCTATTATTTATGTCTCCAATATTGAATAATCCTTATACATTTTTAAATTTACTTGTGTGAAAGCCAAAGAGGGGAGATATGACATATTAGAAATATTTGGAATGAAGTCTCTCCTTTCTGTTATTTCAGATCATTTAAAACTATAGCAGCAAGTTTTAGTCTCTCTTCATCAAGACCAGATGTTTTAGGAAAGTATCAAATATTTTGTAATTCCTATGCAAAACTAGGAGAACAAATTACTATGATTGAAATATTTTATGGTTGAAAAAATCCCAAAAATACGCTATGGATGCTAGATGACCCCCTTAATATATATATATATATATATATATATATATATATATATATATATATATATATATATATATATATATATAGCTACTTCATTTACTCACATAAAATTAATATACGAAAGTATAAATTTATGCGTAAACTTTAAGCATTTACTTCAAAAGTGCTCAATACGTAGGTAGAGCTAGTTAGTAATTTATAAAATATATATGGCGATTAAGCTATTATTATTATGCGCATAAGCCTGACGAATCCCAGAGTGGATGAAACGCCGAATATTCAGTGTAGGTTAATCGCCATATATATTTTATAAATTACTATATATATATATATTAATTGTGCTAAGCCAATATTTTCTTCATATGTAAAGCTATTATATATGAAATTATATAAACATAAGAAAAACCCAACACGAATTAATCTATCTTTCGACGACATCAATCGTCTCTTCAGGGGTTTAAGACTAACTTACAATCAGTCTTGACCCCACCTCCAAGGAGACGATTAATATCTGCGAAAAATAGATTTATCGGCATTGTTTTTTCCGATATTTATATAATTTAACTATGGATAACTATCATATATATATATATATGTATATACTAGCAAAAGTACCCGTCGTTCACTGGGTTCAAAAACAGCCTACAGAAAATGGACTCTGATTTATGAAAGTATGATAGGTTATGAAAAGGTCGGGCAGTAAAGAGATAGCTTCGAATTTGGGGGTATCAAAACCAAAGCAAAATATGATGAAAGTAAAAAAAAAATAAATAGATAAACCCCATAATTTATTAAACCATACCTGTTCACACTGAAACACTTATCACAATATTCTGTGAATCTATATTAAAAAACCTTGTTAAACTTTGTGACATATTTCCATTCCTTGGAGGTCAGGCGAGAACGAACACCCATACTTTTATTATACCATATTTCTTCAAACTGAAACATAATTATCAAAGTATACTTACGCAGATAGATATGAAAAGTCTTTATTAAAGTGTGTGCCTATTTCCATTCTATGGAGGCCAGGCGCAAACTCAGACCCCACAATTTTATCATACCACCCCTATTTAAGTTAAAACATACTTATCAAAGTATTATTATGTACATCTATATCAAAACACTTGTAAACTTTTTTTTTTTAATTTAAAAATTTTTTATTTTCATACTTTGTGGACCAGGCGCATACGCAGACCCTACAATTTTAATGAATCATCATTATGCCAGATCAAACATATCTATCCCTGTGTCTCGATACATCTTCTACCATTATATATGATCAGTTTTCTATAATAGTCAACCATATAGGAGACTATTCATGACCAGACACACACACACACACACACACACACACACACACACACACACACACACACAGACGTTCAGCTTTATATTATATGTATATATATATATATATATATATTTGTTCTTGTGTAATAACATTTATATTAAAACACTTTTTTCTATTTATTTATGTGTGTGTGTGTGTGTGTCTGTGTGTGTGTTATTTTACAACTCAAAACATTAACTAAGTCCATAACAATTATATATATATATATGTGTGTGTGTGAGTGTGTGTGTGTGTGTTTGTGTGTGTGTGTGTGTGTGTGTGTGCGACTTAACAAACGTTGGCCCAGTTTCTCAATTGATGACTTTCACTGTTGTATATTAACACCAACTCGACTGGACACCATTCAGACAGAGGTCAGTTTCCGGCCAAAGTGGAAAACCATAAAGTATGATTGAGCCAATTTTGCGGGTTTATAGATTCTTTATTTTCTCTCTTTAAAACGTATACAGACCCGTCTTTAAAGAGGTTTTTGATTTTATATCACAAAATCCATTCTTTCATTTTTCCCCTCGTTTCCAAAAGAGAGCAGCGCCTTTTGTCTCAGCCACCAGCCACCAAATAAATGTCTATACAAGTGGTGTTTTAAACACCTCGTGATAAGCATAGCTAGAAACTCGACAGAATAACATAATTATGAAGATCGTATAACTGGAGCAACTAGAGAACAGTTATTTTTATTACATATATATGGAAAAGACACGAAGGACATTTCCGAAACAGAGATCTTACTATTATATATGGGGACCCTACGCCAGTAAGCAGAAATTATGTTAACTAGTATGAATTTTAAGAGTGTTTCATTAAGCACCTAGCGAGTGAGGCGATAGGGGTCAAGTATAAGCTCCATAAACAAAACACGCTTGAAGCAGATATCAAATTATCAGATGGAAATTATACCACATGTTCGACGCAGAGTTTTAACGCAGTTTTAGGCGAGGAATCGGCCACAGCTGACGTGCTCCACAGTGTAGAGATGTAAGTGAATTTCCTCGAGTCTGTTCGGTCGTCTACCATCTTAAGACTACGCAAGAAGATTAAGTGAGAAGGAATTAATTTAGGCTATCTTTTCGAAGGAATTCATTTTGATATCTCCCTTTGTAAATGAATATCTCTCTCCAATAAAACTCTTGAAAACGTAACAAGTCTCCATAGTTTCCATGCATACCTTTTTATTAGTCTTCAGTTAACAGAAGATTGCCATTACTAGGGAATCAACGATGGAATGTTAGCATAGAAATGATGAAGAACAGACCGTATGTAAAAAAGTACTTTTATTAATTGATTTGTATTTCTTTCTCGCTCACCTTCGATAATCCACATGCGCACGAGTTAGATGTTTATTTTAAATTATTATCCATGAAAATGTTTCACGAGTTTCGCCCGGCCCCTGCGGGGGCTGGGCATGAATTTCAAAGACCATATGTGGGGGCAACCCCACATATAAGACCATTGCTCTTGTAGCAATCAGTTATGGGTCAATGTAGGGGAAACCCTTCATACCAATTGTCACTATCCAGCTCCCCTGCTCCCCGCTTCACTCTTCACATGAAAAAACGGCCTTGTGCCTAATTTGCTCAATGGGGAAGCAATAAATCCAATGAAAATTATTCACTGCGGCGTTGTGGTCGATTATGTTGCCACTGGTCAACTCATGAAAAAAACTCGGTGTACATTGATAAATGAAGGTTTGAATTAAAATAATATCACTCATTATTTTTGGTATTGCTTCTCGCTTATCCTCCCTCGGATCAGTTTAAATATGCACTTGGATTCAGTTCTAGATTGAGGTACAGAACGGCTTGTATTGCTTAAACACGAGTCAGCTTGTGTCTTTCAATCTTAGGCGTGCCCCTTTTCTTCCCGCGATTCTCATGGACTACTTTTGCTCTCGATGAGAAATCAACTCCAAAAGTTCTTGGTCTTTTTTTTTCTCATCAAATCTTTCTTGGAATATATGTGCTTCTCATGAATTGGGTTCTCTCTATCGTTCTAAAGACTTCCTCACATCTGAGGCTATTTCTTTATATCTACAAATCTACTATCAAACAATTTATGAAGTATTGTCATCATTAGGGATACGACAACAGCATATTCTTTTCCTTGTTTTGATTCTCAGCTATATATCCATTGACATCTTGTAGGTTTTTATGTGGTTCTCAGTTGATTAATCGTTTCTGTGTCAGATATATACTCGAGAGTCAAAACAATGAAAATAATATGCTGTTGTCCTAGCCCTAGTCATCACATACGAGCTATGTATTTCTGTCTCATTTGAGAGTTTTAATAGGATACAGAAACGTATCTGCAATTTAATTGACCCCACCCTATCTTTTTCTATGCAATCTCTCTTTATCAGATATTACTAGTCTCAGCCTTTTCTATAAATACGAGTGGTGGGGGCGATTTCAATTTTTCTCGATTCCGATACAATTACCGATTCCGTATTAAATTCCCGATTCTAATACAATTACCGATTCCAATTTTTTTTATAAATCTCTAAATATTTAACTATGATATTTTTCCCGATTCCCTTCCAAACACAAGCTACAGGTGTAAATATTTTCCTAATATACTTGTGAAGAATGGTCTATACATTTTAGTTTGACTGGTAGTTTGAAATTATAAACATTTTTTTTATTATTGCTGCTAGCAAAATCAAACAAAAGAAAAAATCAAATCCAATAGAAAAATACAATTAAAAGAATCGTTTTTGACATCGGAAAATAGGAACAAATTTTTCCGATTCCGATACCACCCCCCAAAAGTTCCAATTTCTCCGATTTCCGATTCCAATTAATCGTTCCAACACTAATGACTACTCTTATGACATGTGTTCTTCAGATCTATTACCTGTTTCGTTTATTTTCGCTTGTTTTACTGAAATATTCTAGTGGTCTCTATCAACGCGCTAGTTTTATACCTGATTGTAATACAGCTTCCTATTCCAGTAGCTTTTTTTTCCAAGAATTGGATGCTGTAGAACGCTTTCCTGCTGATTGTTTTTTTCTTTCATTTTAATCTCAGTCTTTCTAAGACTACCGCCAAGATTAATCTGATTTTGCGATAGTCATCTTTCGTTCTTGTTAGCTCCTTACGTTAAGTGGCTTCACGCTTTGTCAGCATCGAGTTCCATGAAAAGTGTAGGATTATCCCTCAGCAACAGAACCTCACAGCTTGACAAATTTTTTATTTACGCATCATTATCTTTAATACCAGCTGCTTATATACCTTGCCAGAAGTTGCTACTATCAACTTCTCAGAAATTGTGTTGTATATTCGATAAGTATCTTAATATTTCACTAGCGAATCCTGTGGAAATTCCACAGGGGACGCATTCATATGTAATAAATTTATGTTGGCATTCTGTAGATGTTCATTGTAAATGTAGACGCTCTGATATTATTGTGCCTTTTTTGTTAAAACTGCAAAAGTATTTATCTAAGCTAGCACGAATGCCCGACAAAACTCGGTCGTAAATTACGCTTAATATGATATTTTAATTCTTGCAGATTTCGTACATATTATCATAGAGTTAATGTTCTAACGATTTTTATATATTATATTTTTTTTTACATAGAGGTCACTGTTATATATCGTTATCATATAGAGGCACCATTTACGTTTGGTGTATCACATAAAAAGATTCCGTGTGCGCATGATTGTCTCTAATATAAATGGTTGTGTGTTTGATTTTCATAAAGGGAATCGTGTGTGTGACATGCATTTTCAGAACCTACCTCTGCTTCTTCGATGTTGAACCATCTGGAAATTTCTCATCCTGGAGGGAGACTTGATACCTGTTTGACGAAGATTTATCACTCCAAGACGATGAATGGGTTTTATAGTTTTTATTTCACTTTCCCCAGAGGTCCTGCAGAAGTGGAAGTGAAATCGGCTTGTGTGGGGTCTTCTTCACACACGTCAGGGTTCGTCTCCCCCCTCCCCAGTTAAGAGGGGGAGACAACGGAAAAACCGTCCGTCTTCTTCAAAGCCCAAATCAAATCTCACAGATCTAGCCAACCTGCCTGACCACGTCACATATACGTAATCTGGTCAGCTGACCTTCGGTTCTGGTAAACGTGTCTACCTCCACGTTTACTCACCTCTCTCTCTCTCTCTCTCTCTCTCTCTCTGTAACAGTCACCACTTATCAAGGCTGAAGCCACTCGGGGATAAGGGTTATTGCGTGTACAGTAATCAATGGGATAGTATCGTAGTAATCGTTAGTATTGGAGATTTGATAAAGTGTCTTACTTAAGGGTGTGATTTATCAGGAATTTGTTTATGTTGGACTGTTAACTATTCTTTAATTAGAAAATTATGGACTTTCAATAAAATATAGATGAAATAATTTTAAAAATCTACTATTAATTGAATATTTATTGAATTAAATTAAAATAGTAGCCCATAACTAAGCTTCTTAGTAAATACTTACTAGCCATAGTCCTATGCATAGATTAAAAGTTATCTTTAATGAACATCAACCCTTATCATCTTCTTTTGATAGGAGATAGTATTGCAATAACTTATGCACAACTGAATCGGTATTCATTGTAATACAAACTTCCAGATATTAAGAGAAAGGCGAAGCCATCTTCCTTCGTTAGAAGTCTGAAGACAACATACTCAATGTCTAAAATTCCATGCATTCATATACAGTGAAAACATGCCACTTAATCATCCATCTATATTTAACAATACTTACAGAATATGTCATAACCGTACTTCAAATCAAATGTTTTCTTGTATCTATATTGAGCATATATCTTACTCAGTTTGGGCACCAAATTTTAATTTCTGATATTAAGTAGATCATACCTTAACATGTTATCCTATTCCTGAACTTACAAAACTATATCTAACCATGCATTAACTCGTCTCTCTCATAGCAATGCTGTTGCAAATTTAGTTGCTTCCACTGCATGAATTCTTACTTATCCCCTCTCCAATTAACAATGAAAATTGAAAGCATAGTAATGTCCTTTTAATCACTTTGAGGAGTATAATTTTTCAGTAGATGTTAACCTAAATAAATGATTAACATTAACTACCAATGCAGGGTCGCAGAAATACCTGGATTAGGACCCAGGCGCGGGGTGAACCCGCTCTGTGCTGATATACCCGTAGATCTTCCCAGGTCATTCGTCTAGGAGAAGGAAAACTCTGAAACTAAATCTAGGAGAGGGAGGCCTCTTCAGTCCTGGACGACAACCTTTCTAGTGCTGGTGACTCAAACAAATCACCGGTTGGCAAACTTAAACTGCTTAAGGAGTAGATAGGCTCTGTCTATCGCCCGGCTCTTATACTCCTTCTTTGCCTATTGGCCAGGCGTAGAGGTGCTATCACAGGGACTCGTCAGAATTGCCCAGTGATTGACCTTGTTTCCTGACTAGGGCAATGAACGCCGTTTTTCCCCGCTCCCGCCACATCCATCCCCTAAACTGGGCACTGTGGGGGTGCTTCAGTACCATATATGTCGGTGCAGTTGGACTGGGCTGACTTTGCCTAATGGATTGAAGGTACCGGATTGACAGTTTCCTGGCTGCTGTTTTCGACTGATAGTACAGGAGCCCTAACTCTTTGGTAGCGCTTAGAGCGGCTGCTCCATCAACAGTTGTATAATAGGAGCGGATTTCCAGCATTTGGGAAAGCGGGATTCGTTAAGGCATTTGTTGTGGGGTTTGGAGAGAGCTGGAGCAGCCTCGGCGGAGCATTTTTTTAGTAGTTCAGCCGGGATGGGATCGAGTCCGCATGCTTTTGAGGTGTCTGGGCTTTTTCTGTTGTCATGCACCGGAGAGGGGGTAATTTTCAGGTCATCTGGTGTGGCGTCTGTCCGCAGAGGAGGGTCGGGAAGGGGTGGTGTGCCGGATCCAGTGTGGAGTTTGAGGCGGACCGACTGGTAAGCGGATTAGCCTTGTCGGTTGCCGTGCAAGCAGCCTCATGATTGTTTGATGGTGGGGGAGTCGTTGACTGCCCATTGTTTGTTGCACTGTTGAGGATTTTCCAGGAATCAAGGGTTCCTATTTTCTGTGCTTCGATGCGTTTTTTGGTAGTTTCGGTGTAATCTGTCTTAGCTGTCGCTATTACTCTCTTACAATTATTTCTAGCTTCTGTATGCTTCTGTCTGTTTGAACTGAAACTTATGTCAGTTGATTCTGCGGAATGCGTGCTGCCTTTGAGCAATGGCAGCTGCACAAGCGGAAGCAAACCATTGGGGGAAAGTGGAATTTTCGTGTGAGAACATGTGCTTGAATTGGAGTTTTGAACCATTCAGTGGTCTCATTTGCACACTGTTCAGCTGGAAGATAAAAGATATTTCGCCATGGGGCATCTCTGATGAGTTCCCTGATGGCTTCCCAGTCAGCCTTTTTGTAATACCTTGTTGTTTTGAGTAGTGACTCTTCAGTTTTAGGGCGATAATTTAGGGTGATTTCAACCATTATTACAGCGTGATCAGCATTCCAGTCTGAGATAGGGAATGGGATATAAAGAAGTTATCTGTTGTGCTACCAGCTACGTCTGTGTAATAAGAGAATCCAAGCCAGTTACTGTGGTGGATATTTAATCGCCAAATACATGTACTTGTGCGCTAATATCGAGGGAGAGTACTATATCTATGCTGTCAGAGACTTTGTTTATTAAGGTACAGTCCCGTATTGAGGGAGAGTGGTAGAGAAAATACAAGTTGCTAATATTATGTTGCATATTTAGTCTGAAGCACATAAAGGTCTGGTCGTCTGATTCTAGTTTTATTTCTCTAATCAAGGGGGAGGGTGTTACGAATATAGACTCCAAGCCCATGCATATGTTTGTCCGAGTCATTACGGCAGAGTTGGAGATAACCAGGCATGTTAAAGTGATTAGAGGGAATTTAGAAGCGAAGGTTAGTTTCACTTAATGCTAAGATATCCGAGGTGTTTACAATGAAAAATGATTCAACATCATCTAAGTTAGTTCTAAGCCCTCGGATATTCGTAAATGTAAACCTCAAGGAAGGAGGCCGGTTGGTTTTCTTTGAGTTAGGTCCTGGTTTAAACGTAACTTTTGCTTAGCTGTCATTTCATGTTATTTAATTTAAAAGTTTCAGTTAGGGTGAGGGAGTGAGGCATGCTGGACAAGTGGTTGTACAGAATATCAGACATGCAACACAAGTAGACTATCAGCCTCCCTCTTTCACAGGAATGTGCCCTCAAGAAAGCCCACCGAGATGAGTGCAGGCTCCCTTTCCATGCGCGACTGGCACTACAAACATCCCGATATTATACAACTATTGATATATTATAATGTCGCGATTAAAAAAAAAATATCCATACGACTTGGGTGCATTAGCTTGAATCTAAACCGAAATAAAAACTTATCAAGCACACACACACACACACACACAGACAGACACACACACACATATATACATATATTTATATATATTATATATATATGTATATATATTATATATATCATATATATATATTATATATAATTTATATATATCATATATATATTACATATAGGTATATATATATGTATATATATGCAAATATATCTGCATATATATGTTTATATATGTATATATATATGTATATATGTATATATATGTATATAAATATGTATTGATATATATGTATACATACATATATATGTATATATATACATATACATTTATATATATATATATATATATATATATATATATATATATATATATAAACTAACTTGGTTTTCTTCAGCCATAATCCAAACTAAAACCAAAACTTATGAAGAATTCTTGATAAAATATTTATATAAAAAAATACATTACTCGGGTGTCATCAGTTATAATCGAAGCCGAAACCAAAACTTATAAAGAATTCTTGATAAAATATTTATGAAAAAAAAAAAAAAAAATAGACGACTCAGCTATAATCGAAACCGAAACCAAAACTTATGAAGACTTCTAGCTAAAAATATTTTTGACAAGAAATTGAAGTACATAACAATTAAACGACCCGGATGTTAGCGTGACACAGAAAATAACACACTCGCTATTGTGTTAATATATAGATGCCGTGTGAGACAGTGTTACCATTTCATCATCCATAAGCGATTAATTAATCCAATAGAATAAAATATTTTTATACATATATTTTATACTCCTCCTCTTCGCTTGCTCCCCCTCACCGTGTTTTATATAATGACGTGATCGTCTCGTTCAGTGGTTTCTGATCGTTTCCTTTGTTAAATTAAGGCGTATAGAACTTCTTATGCCCAGAGTGGTAGTACCTGTTAGGGTCCCAACTATGGGTTAAATAGAAACCGACTTAACCCCCTCCCCCCAAAAAAACAAAACAAATATGCTCTATTAAAAAATCGTTCTTCAAAATCACTACATTCGGCATTAAATAACCTAAAAAGGGTTGATATGCGGTAAAACAAAAACAGCCAACCAACTAACTACTACTACTACCACAACTAATAACAATCTACTTATAATATAAACGATACTTTCGCTGTATGTGTGCTCGCATTTTGAATTTTTTCAAGGAAAATATTTACATGCAAACTTCCGGCGTTAAATGGCACAAATGAAAAACAAATACAACACTTTGAAAGACAAGGAGCTATAAAAATAATGTTTTTGTTTGTAACTAAGCAGTTTTAAATGAATAAAAAATCGTAAATATTTATATTGCGTGTGTCAATATATAGTTTTTAAATTAATAATTATTAATAATATTGTGGAGCCTGCGTCGTGTCTCATATCGAGTGCAGAAAGCAACTTGAAAACAAGGGTAAATGAGATTATAAGTTGGAGTGTGGGAAGTGATGATTGTCTCGTGGTTCACGACACGGACTGACGACCTGGGTGTCTCGTTCGAATCCAGTTCGTTCTACAAAAGTTACTTTTACTTACGATGTTGAAAACCTTCACACGGTCCTTCCGTAATCCTCGATATTTTTCTAGAAAGAATTTGGACTAGAAAAATATCGGGGAAAGCAATGTCAACAATAGAATCTCCGGATTCATACGATATGATGATGATGATGATGATGATGATCATCATCATCATCAATACTATAAACGAAGAATTTGATTATTTACGGTTCAACAAGTAGTTGATAATATATGAAACAGAAAACAAATTAACTGAAAAGCAGCCCTGCAGTATTGTGTTCCCAGACAAAATGACCACAGATCAAATTCTTATTTTTCTTCAGTTACATATGATTATATATCATTTAAGAAATATTTTAATTAGATCCTGGGATCGACTTTTACTCCAGACCTTGCATAGAATATTTAAAATGCTAACAATTTACCCAATTAGTAAAATATGCCTAAAACTAAACGTCGATTCCATGAGCAAATTTTCTTTCCAAACATTGATTGACATTAGAATTGAAAATGACCACTTTATAGTCAGCTGAGAAGCAGTCCCTAGGTATTTTGTTCTATAGAAAAAAATTCTACGAAACAAACTTTGCTCATGGAATTTTTATATAGTTTTAGGCACAGATAGAGAGTAAGAGAACTTGCGTAACGTTCCTGTAGCTAGGCGAGTATTTGTTTCGAATGTTTTCTAGGGGAACATAGAGTCAATCTCAATCGAGCACCTGCTATGAAAGCGATGATAGAGCAAGAGAAGGTAGAGAAGCGAAAAGGTCATCGCTCACTAGATTTCGGAGACTGTTTCATACCCTGTCAATGCAGGAATAGATACACCTAACAGATCCTTTCCAGATGCGGCAAAAATACTCCATATTAGGACATATTTGGTTTTTGTCTAGAGAGAGGATTGCATCGAGAGTGAGATACTTTCTGGACCGGTAGAATGCTCCAATATTTGAATTTGGTGCTTAAATTCCAGCACTGGCCTTTTTGTCAATTATATGCTCGCGATGACTGATGTAATAGCAGGGATTTCCCTTCCGAATAAAATTACAAAAGCGAGTAAGAATATTTTATTTCGTGAACTTACAAAGGCACTTGGTTTCTCTATCGAACAACAGACTTGCAATCAGAACGACTGTCATTTCAACCCATACATAACATTAAAGATTTGTGACCTTAAAACTTTGCCCGAAACAAAAACACTCCTTTTTCAATCTGGGTCAACAACCTGCTCAGCAGCTGACCCAAACATTAAATCCTAATTTTATTTTTTTCTTATTTTCTCATAGTATATGTATGTATGTATGTATGTATGTATGTATGTATGTATGTATGTATGTATGCATGTATGTATGCATGTATGTTAATTGGGGGAAAGCTCCAGAACATGACCACTTGAAAACTACCGCCTGTTTAATATACGGACATTAACCTGACTAACCAGGAAATATTACTTGTGGTGAACAATGATTTTATTAATGTAAAGATGTCCTCTCTATCGTCACGCAGCTTCACTTTCAAGAAGTCATTATTTTTTAACGGTCTTACCAGTTTCCTGGATGGTCTCTTAGCTTAGCTAAATATTTTCCCACATTGAACGACTGTCGCTTGTAGCATATATATATATATATATATATATATATATATATATATATATATATATATATATATATATATATATATATATATATATTAGTGATGGGACGATGTCAATATTTCCCCAATTCCGATACAATTACCGATTCCGATTCTTTTAAATCTTTAAATATTTAACTATAGAGTTGTTATTTCCACCGATTTTTGTAAAAAAAAAACATGTGAAATGTTCAGATATTTTCCTAAACATCAACTTGTGGATGATGATCTATTTAGCTTTACTAGTAATTTAAAATCAATAAAAATTTATTATTTTATCATTATTACCAGCAATGGGAGATTTTGGTTTAAACAGTATCAAATAAAAAAGAAAATTAAAAGAATCGTTTTAGCATCGGAAAATAGGCATCAATTTTTCCGATTCCCGATTCCAATTAATATATATATATATATATATATATATATATATATATATATATATATATATATATTCCTTGGATTTTACTTGTACAAATGGAAATCCTTTTAACTTTCTTGAAGTTTTACATTTGGATTTTACCGTCACTGGATTTTTTTTATCTTCCACCAGACTATCCATTCATGTGTAATCACCTTTTTCTTTACCATACTCCCTCTGCTTAACTTATTTTGTTTTCAAGTAGGATATTTGACTTACTTGTTGTTTCATCAAATACTTCTGCATGCAAAATCCGATCCCGCATTTCTCTAATTCCTACTCTCTGATGAGAAGGAGAGTATTTCTTCGAAACTCCGCGGATTAAGGACTATCCATTTATCTAGTGTTTCCTTTTCAGATTAAATATGTTTTTAACTCATTTCAAAGTGTTTTTTTTAACATATTTTATTAACTGTTTGCTCATATATATATATATATATATGTATATATATGTACCTTTAACTAAACGTAAAGCATTGTACAAGTTTACACTAGCACATGTAACATTGAATATATATTCATAACTTTTGTGAATAAGTGATATTCTTCACTTGCATTAAAGGAACTAGTTTGACACTGCATAAGCAGTTGTAATCGTTAATATTAGTTCTCCCAAATGGATCCTCATTAATTTTAGCCGCATGTGAAATTCCGGGAAGATATCGTTGCCCAGGAGAAATATGAATGTCGAAATTTGGATAATCGAATGAAAGCTGCAGGGATGATTATAGGGAATTCAGTTTATGCAAGAAATCGATATTTGAATATTATCAGAAGCATAAGCTACTGATTTCCGTAATGTTGTTTTCCAGATGCCTCACCGTTGGCCAATGGTTAATGACGTTGCCTGTTCAGCCATTACAGTGTCCTGAAGAAGAGAGACGTTGACTGCATGGAATAATGATGGCATGCAAATGTCTGGTAAATAGTCTATCATTCTTTTGAATTCGAAATTTTTTTTTTTACAATATTTAATTTGCGTTCTGAAAATTTTTATATGAGGATTCATTATTAATATTATTTAGATTCTTCGGACAAGTGTTCTCAGTTGCGAGTGTTGTTTTTACAACGTTTCGGTCAATGTAACCTCTGTCTATCTTCAGGTGTATCTTGTCGTACTCAAGAATCTTTTCTGTTGAACTTGGTAAATTTGTATGGAATTGCAAATGATAACATGCTGACGTTTCATCTGCCATGGTTGGATAAAAAGATCTAAGTAATTTGCCGTTGTATTTTGAATATCGCACGCAATGACGATTAAAATCTCAACATTCAGAAGAACGTACTATTTCAACAGAATTTTATCAAAGAGTCCTTGTACTGGAAAAATATCCAGTAAATAAAACGTTGTTTAGTAAATCGTTATTTAAAATTGTTTTTTGTTTTTTTGCATTACCATACACCAAACATGGATATAAATATCACTAAAACATCTGCTGGGTCATAAGCTTCATTTCGGTACTTTACTTTCCTGGGTTGATTGCCGGAAGGCTGAGATAAACCGCGTCACACACACACACAGACAGTATATCGAATTTACTAAGGGAGATAATAACTTCCGATGAATACCGGAAAAATATCCAGTAAATAAAACATTGTTTAGTAAATCGCTATTTTTTTTGCATTTTTTCATTTTTTTTTTCATTTCCATACACCAAACATGGATATAAATATCACTAAAACATCCACTGGGTCATAAGCTTCATTTCGGTATCTTACTTGCCTGGGTGGATTTCATGTAGACTGAGATAAACCGCGTCACATACACAGGCAGACAGACAGACATTAGGAAAAACTATAATAAGATACTTTATTAATTACGTTATGTATGGAGCAGTGGGTGAAGATACAATTGAATAAGATCGGAGGTTACATCGAACGACAAATTGTGACAATAACACTGAAGATGAGAACAGTAATGCGGAAGAGCCAGATAATATGGATATTTAATCTGCATTATAAACATTACTCAGACTACTATTATCATCTTGGTTGTTAGATATTTAAATAACCCAAATAACGCAAAGTACTTATCCGCATTTAAGAAAATCTGAAACATAATAGCAGTAACTCGTTCTGTATGGACTTTTTCTTAAAATAAAAATAATTAGAGAGAGAGAGAGAGAGAGAGAGAGGGGGGGGGGAAACAGTTGAAACTTGGAAAAAATTAATAATTTTATTTGACCCTCGACAAAAGGAGGACGGACCTGTAAATTCATCCGTGTCCGTTAGTCTGTTGGTCCGTTCGTCTGTCCACATTTTTCTCAATAACTACGGTTAAGAATGTTTTGAAATTTTTCACGAACATTAAACATGATATGAGTAAAAAAAAATAAATGAACGGATTTTCCGGGAAAACTCTGGTTGCCCCCCTAAAAGTGCCTTTCCAGTTAAAATAGCTAAAATATACACTTTTGTGCTTATTAAAAAATTGATGTGTTGGTTTTTATAAAACTTTATGAAACGTTGTAACTAACAGGTTTCTATATAATTTTATTTGTCTATACTTCGCGATAACTCTTGGGTGTGCTCCTGGCCTCTTTTAGGGATAATAAAACCACTCCATTTCTGGTACTATTTTACCATATTTGTCTATAAGTTTGTGGGTATGTCTATTTAGTGCATGGTGCTGAACTCAAATTTGAATATGTTAATGCGTTTGGGGATTTTTGGGCCTAAACGGGGAGAGGCAAATGATAGACTTTTTTTGCATGGTGCAGAACTCAAGTTTACATATGCACCGTTTGTTCATTTTCACCAGAATTTGATGTCCCTTGGAGACTTTTGGGGGAAATGCTGAACTTAGTCAATTTTTATGCTTCATTAACTGTGCACTTATGGGGGAGCATGCATGCTTAACTTGTTGTATTTTGAAACGATTTTATGATGTTTCTCTTAAATGCCATCTTTCCAGAGTGAGAATTAGTAATAACGGCTCAAGTGCTATGTATATAAACCTAGCATTAGCAGAAATGTGGTTAGTTTCGTTATGAAAGTAGGTGCTACCAGGTCACGCTGTTTGAAGATACTGATCTCCTGACCCAAACTGTACAAAACATTAATATAATTATTTATTTCTTTTTTCTTTGCAAAACTCAATAATGTCCGGCAAAATCTAAAGCAAAAGCAACAATTTTTTTTCTAAAAACAAACAAAAAACAACCATATCAAGAACAACGGATAAATATTTGAAGACATACAACACTTGAAGCATAAAAAAAAACATTTACCAAAATGGCCGGATTCAACATTATATAAAATAAAAAGGGTGGTTAAACAAACTACCAAACAAACCATAAATATTTGAAGATATAAAAAACTTGAAGGATGAAAACAGTTGTCAAAATTACTGGATTCGGCTTTAAATACCATTAAAGGGTTGATATGACGTTAAATAAAACTAGCAAATTGTAACAAGAGATCGTCGTATTAATAACATCACTAGCGGCACCCGTGGAAATTCCACGGCGAACTCATTCATATGTAATATATTGATGTTGGCATTTGGTTGTAAAATACGCTTAAATATAATATTTTAATTTATGCAGATTTCGTATAACAGAAGTACAGAAAAGGACCAATCACTATCCTTTGATTGCTTCACTTACACTTGATTTTTCTTCACCTTATAATGCTTAATATTTAGCAAAGAGGAATTATATATCACCAATCCTATGGCTCGACCGAGGATTAGACCTCGGTCTTCCGGCATATTAGCAAACACCATAACTATATATACAACATCAAATGATTTCAAATGATTAAAGACGACCATGTTATAATCGACGTGGATTCAGTCTTGTTCAAAGTCTTCCATAAATTAAACATTTTTTTTTGGGGGGGGAATCTGTTCATTAAAATTCTGTTTAATTTTCAATATACACGGGAAGAAGAAAAGTCTTTTTTTTATTGGTGGTAAAATGACGAAGTCGTGTAGTGAATGTAGGGAAAAAGCAAAGATGAGAGCTCTGTCGAACACTTCCAGAATACTATGATAAAGTACAATAAGATTTATTACGTCTTTTATGCAACAAAGGTTTGGGGAAATCAAATTTAGCTCGATTCAGAAGCGACGCTTGATAATAACGGACGTAACGTCACTTGGTCAAAAAGAGATAGAGAGCGATAGAGAGCGGGGGGGGTTAACTAGGAGAATCAGTCAGTCGGTTAAAAACCCTATAAATGCGAATATATTATTTTAAGATGTTTTGGTTAAATATGATTAGATAGTGATTTCCTCTACTTGGTAGTTAATGGGAATAGATCAAGCAGAATAAACCCTCGGTGTATTTTAAAAGGTTGTCTTGACTTTTTTATAGGCATGAAAGATCTTCATTGCAGTTTATTTTCCCTCAGTTTGGTATCATCACAGAAAAAAGCGCGCACATGAGCCAGTTGCACAAGGTACAGTTGTAAAATTCCATGTATGGCACAAAATTTGAGCGCAACACTGGCACTATATCTCACTGCCACAGTTGTTAACACGCTCTTCAGCATGGCTGGGTGGTGATTTGGTCATAAGCGCAGAGATACACAGAAATGCGACCCCAGAATTCCCTTTCCTTGATCGACCTCTTTTCGTCCGGACAACATGGGGTAAGCACGTATATTTCTGTCTCTTCGTAAACGAGATGGGGTACCTCCCCCTCAACACTATTTAAGCATAGTTAGTTTAATGATTGTAGGATATGCAAATTGTATATTGTATTTCAATATATATTTTTGTAAAATAAATAGTTTAGATTATATAATATATTTGCAATTTTGTCGCGTGTCTTTATTTGTGTCTGCCATAAATTTCTTCATTAAAAAACGAAGCGGTCCGGAGGACAAAGAAAGAAGATTCCAACCAGAATTCCACCAGGCTGAAGATGTCATCTTGATAGAATGAAGAAGACACCCACCCACATCCAACATCTCAGGTATGCTTTTCTTCTTGATACACAGACCCTAACGACTGGCCATCTTCACATCTTTATGGGACCGTTTCTCAGACATTTAGTGTAACACGCGAGGCCGGTCACACGTTCGTCGGTTTGATGGATGATACTAAACCAGGAATACCGGTTTCAATGACAGATTTGGCTGGAATCAAATAGAAAAAGAGATTGGTTTAACTTCATAATGGGGTAGTTATTTAAATCGGGGCGCCTCCGGCAGTAAGCAATGGACTTACTCCACCGGAAAGTCCAGTGGCAAGGCCTGGGAGGGTGGACCTCCTAGGTATTACCAAGGCGGTGTACCCCAGTCCGACAGGTGCTGGGCCGGTTCCCGGCCCCTCACCTGTCGGACTGAGTATCAAGAACGGATCCTTGACGAGTACTGCTACCTTGTTTCCCTGCAGCCGAAGCCGCTAGGAGACGCATCCCATTATGAGTTTCATAATGGGGTAGTTATTTAAATTGCTGCCCACATCAGCAATATTTGCCACAAGGCCGGGAAAGTGGGGAAGTAAGCAGGCTACCCTAAAGGAGAGGCACTCCTGCAATTGTAAAAATTGCCCGAGTAACCCCGTCGGCATCTCCCGGTCGGGGCGCCTCAGGCAGTAAGCAATGAACTTACTCCACCGGAAAGCCTGGTGGCAAGGCCTGAGAGGGTGGACCTCCTAGGTATTACACAGGAGGTGTACCTCGGTCCGACAGGTGCTGGGCCGGTTCCCGGTCCCTCACCTGTCGGGCTGAGTGTCAAGTGACGAATCCTTGACGTGTACTACTACCCTGTCTTCCTGCAGCCGAAGCCGCTAGGAGACACATCCCATCATGACAGATTCATAATGTGGTAGAGATTTATTTGCCGCCAACCTCGGCAAATTGTGGCACAAGGCCGGAAAGTGGGGATCCAGCAGGCTCCCCTAAAGGAGGGGCATTCCTGCAATTGTAAAAATTGCCTAAGTAACCCCGTCGGCATTCCCCGGCCGGGGCGCCTCAAGCAGTAAGCGATAAACTTACTCCACCGGAAAGCCCAGTGGCAAGGCCTAGGAGGGTGGATCTCCTAGGTATTACCTAGGCGGTGTACCTCAGTCTGACATGTGCTGGGCCGGTTCCCGGCCCCTCAGCTGTCGGGCTGAGTGTCAAGTGGTGAATCCTTTACGAGTACTTCTACCCTGTCTCCCTGCAGTCGAAACCGCTAGGAGACACATCCCATCATGAGAGTTTTATAATGGAGTATGATCCACACAGTCGGGCGATTCTATTTATAAGCGATGTTTCTAGGAACTGACGAATCAAATTAATTCACGTTTTGCTACCAACCAATCAGAAACCAGAATTGCTCCATAAATATTAAACCTTTTCTGTAGCAATTGCACATATGTTTTTTCCATCTCGACACGGTAAGAATCTTTTGCTCTGTGGAACTGTCTACTGCAAACCAGTCACCTTTCAGGACTTGTGTAGAACAACGAACCATCTGAAACTGTTCTGAAACTAAACATGGCTTACGCTTCTAGAAATATAATCACAAGAACTTTTAAATCGATCTATTGGGCCGCTAATTTACTTCACTGTTTGTACGTCCATATTATATTCTCATATTGAAAGGTTTATATCCTATAGTTTTAATACAAGACGGTCAACTCTGAGCGCTTCTCTCTGTACCACAAAGCTAGTTTTTGTTGTGAGAATATCTCAGACATATTTAATCCTGCAAGCTATTGTTGTTACAGAAATACAAAGAAATAAAGGGATAAGGGAGTATGAATATTTATATATCAAAAAAAATTCTTGCATCATAGCACAGTATGTGGAAAGTAAAACAATCAAGTTTAAATTAACTGTCCATAACAGTTTAAAAACGAGTTCAAAATAATTGACAAGGATGCAAGATGGAGAGTTAGATGACTTAAAGAAGCGGCACATATGCTAAAAAAAATTGCAAAGCTGACCGAGCATAGATATCAGCAGTATATGGACACCACTAATTATAAAGAAAAACAAAAATTGTACAGCCCCCTCCTTAAAATCCCAAAATTAAAAGGGAGATAATTCAATGTCAAACTGTATTGATGTTACCTCCCCTTGGCAACCAAATTTCCTTTCACACATCTACGCCGAAAAAAATTAAAAACAACTCCAAGAATACAAATGTATGGAGCCAGTGACGTTTCTTTTTTTTTTTATCCAAACTGGCGATCAACATGCCTGACGAAGGCTGGAGGCTACATCGACTGAAACATTGCACAAATAACACTCAATACGAGAACAATAGTCCGATGAAAACAAGTAATACAAATAATCAGCCCTTATCTAAAAAAATCAGAACTGTAATGTAAATAATAATTTTTATGAGGTTCATTTAATTCGTGAACGGTAATAACTGGGACTAGGACAACAGCATATTCTTTTTATTGTTTTGACTGTCGGGTCTGTATCCGTTGATGTCGTATATGCTTTTATATAGAGTGATGTGGTTCTCGGTTATTTAACTGTGTTGGACAGAGTTAATCAACCGAGAACCACATCACTGTGTCGGATATATACTGGAAAGTCAAAACAATGATAAGAATATTCTGTTGTCATAGCCCGAATAATAACTTATTCTCATTCATTTATATTTTAATTGTTATGTCCATTTATTACTTGTAAACGACATATGTATCCTTGAAGCATAACGTATGGCCCCGATATTTCCGCAAGAATAGACCTGGCTGTGACATCACACGTGACGAGGTAAAGTGATTTTTTCCAGAGTTTAATTCATGACCAGAAAATATGATAATCTCAGTTTGTGCAACCTTATACACTTGTTAACATGTAGAGGCCGTCACAAGGAAACAAAGACAAGGAATGAATTTGACTCATTGTTTTTCCAATTGAAACAACAGACATTTATTTACAGGTACTCTTAGCATAACACTTTTCTCTTGTTCAAAAATCTTCTCGTACTCCAATGTGCTTAACAAAACTCTACCATGTCGAATATGTTGTACTCTGTGTTTGTCCGGCCATGTTTAGCAAACATCTTTTTCCGTCGCTCTCTGCCCACGTGTGTAAGACATCTATCCGAATCTTTTTATACTCCTTTTTCTTTCCTTTTTCCTCGCTGTGGCATTACCTTTGCACACGGGTCGGTCATTTGCATACCACGCTCTGTCACATTTGTAAGGAGGTTTAACAATGATCTTTCTTAGAGTGCGTTCGTGTTTAACGATCTTTGAGACCGATAATTACAATTCACATCAGGAATACAAACCGGACAGAAAATAAACAATTAATGTTTCCTTAGAGTATCTTTATACCAGAATCATCCAAGCCGAATCTACGTACGACGAAGATTCAAGCCAACAATAGAGAACACGCGTATCCTAATTATTGCCGATAACGTTTGTTGCTGCTTTGTTTGTAAGAAAAAAATCTCTATAGAGCTCATAAAATCGTGCTTAATGGGTTTTTCTGATCTGCGTGATGCTCTTTTTAGTTATTGTACCTATTTACTATGCCTTCCCACGGGACAGAGTTAGACACCAGTGTCGTTTTTTAACGTGGAGAAAAGGTACAAAAATAAAAATTGTCTCAGTCGTGAAGGATTTCTCTTCCACCGAAAGAGAACAAGAAATGGAAGTGCAGCATCTGAAGAACAGATGGTATTTATTTGCTCCCCCACCGAGCAAATTAGGCACAAGGCCAATTTTTAATGTGAGGAGTGAAGGGAGGGGGAAGGGAAAAAGGGGACCAGCTCCCGAGAGGTGGGAAATGGGAGCTGGTTAAAGGTCAGGCATATGGGGTTGCCCCCACATCTGGTCTTTGCTAGTCATAGCCAGTCATAGCCAGCCACAGCCTGCAGTATCTGCCGGAACAGATGGTATTTATTTGCTCCCCCACCGAGCAAATTAGGCACAAGGCCGATTTTTAATGTGAGGAGTGAAGGGAGGGGGAAGGGAAAAAGGGGACCAGCTCCCGAGAGGTGGGAAATGGGAGCTGGTTAATGGTCAGGCATGTGGGGTTGCCCCCACATCTGGTCTTTGCTAGTCATAGCTAGTCATAGCTAGTCATAGCCTGCAGCATCTGCCGGAACAGATGGTGTTTATTTGCTCCCCCACTGAACAAATTAGGCACAAGGCCGTTTTTAATGTGAGGTAAAAACCAGCTCCCCTTAAAGTAGGCAAAAAGGGGGTACTCTGGTTACCAAAAATAATAATTGTCCCAGTATAGAGGGGTTCCCCCCAATTGACTGGTACAAATTATCTTAAGTGCAGCATCTGCCGGAACAGATGGTATTTATTTGCTCCCCCACCGAGCAAATTAGGCACAAGGCCAATTTTTAATGTGAGGAGTGAAGGGAGGGGGAAGGGAAAAAGGGGACCAGCTCCCGAGAGGTGGGAAATGAGAGCTGGTTAAAGGTCAGGCATGTGGGGTTGCCCCCACGTCTGGTCTTTGCTAGTAATAGCCAGTCATAGCCAGCCACAGCCTGCAGTATCTGCCGGAACAGATGGTATTTATTTGCTCCCCCACCGAGCAAATTAGGCACAAGGCCGATTTTTAATGTGAGGAGTGAAGGGAGGGGGAAGGGAAAAAGGGGACCAGCTCCCGAGAGGTGGGAAATGGGAACTGGTTAATGGTCAGGCATGTGGGGTTGCCCCCACATCTGGTCTTTGCTAGTCATAGCTAGTCATAGCTAGTCATAGCCTGCAGCATCTGCCGGAACAGATGGTGTTTATTTGCTCCCCCACTGAGCAAATTAGGCACAAGGCCGTTTTTAATGTGAGGTAAAAACCAGCTTCCCTTAAAGTAGGCAAAAAGGGGGCACTCTGGTTACCAAAAATAATAATTGTCCCAGTATAGAGGGGTTCCCCTCCATTGACTGGTACAAATTATCTTAAGTGCAGCATCTGCCGGAACAGATACTACACTTTGATGGTATTTATTTGCTCCCCCACCGAGCAAATTAGGCACAAGGCCAATTTTTAATGTAACAGATACTACATTTTGATCTTGACCAAAAGGCTTTTTATTGATTGTAGTTAATTAGTTTAATTAGTTAAATTTGTAAGATTATAACACAAGTGCTCCGTTTGCTTTGCAACTCGAATACCGATTCGTCAAATCTGTTGGCCATGTGTGGACTTCTTCAAAGATGCAGTTTTAGACGACATAGATTCTGGAAGAGAGCACTAACAAAGGAATCGATAGACACTAGACTAAGAAGTAAAACTAACAACTATGGATGTTACACGAAAATAAAAAGATGGCAAGTAAATTGTTGGCCTTAAAGGCATATACTATTAAAATAAAACAAAACAAATAGAAAATTGCGCAGCACATACAATAGTAACATTAAAAATAAAAATTCTCAAGACATTCGAAAATACTATTAGACCACTAAAAAAATATGGAGAGAATTGACAATTGTCTTTTGTTTTTTCGTCTCTTCACGGATATTAAAGATCGTAGTGTTTTTTTTTTTTTTTTAGAAGACTTGTTTATAACTGTTGTTAATAAAATGGCGTTTTCTTTTTGATTCCGTTTCAACCATGTTTTGCTGTTTTTTTTTCCGGTTATATATTATTATCGTGGGTCTAAAGTCATTTAAAAATACAGAAATTTATATAAGAGAGAATTAGAGTTAGAGATGAGGGAAACGGAGAAAGTAAGAGAGTAAGAAAGTAAGAAAGTAAGAAAGAGAGAGAGAGAGAGAAAGCATAAAGGGGGAGGAGAGATAGGGAGAATGGCGAGGAGAAGGGAGAGATTGATTAAGAGATGGGAAAGGGAGAAGGAGAGAGGCTTAATTCTTGGTTTTTGGAGTAATTTGGATAAAGGAGTAATTCCAGAGAAGACTTGTATAAACACTAAATAATTGGTCGTTGTGGATAACACACTAGGCCATCCACGTGTCAGTTATTTTATACGAGTGTATACTCTCCACTAGTGTCAGAAATTTATGTTCATATCCATCTGTAATATAAATCTCACCTATCTGTTTAAATGTATGTATGTATATATGTTTCCATGTCTGCCCTAAACTGTCGACAGAGCTGACGAATTTTCACTAGATCAGTATCGTTTTAAAGCTCGACCCTTCAGGTGACAAGTATCGAAAAATTGACCCAAACCATCATTTCCTTCGCTCTTAACTGGGCACTTTTAAACAAGGAAGGGTTGCTTTTTTCGCCGATATTTTCGAAAGTCATCCCCTCTTTTCGATTGACTAGCCTTAATTTAAACCTTCGTCACTTTCGGTGATGGATACAACAGCAAATACGCAACATTCTTTTTTTCTCACATTCTTTTCCCCTTTCGCGGTAAGAGTTCGAGCCTGCCTGCCAGCTACCACTTTTTTTTTTTGCTCAACAGACCCCCCCCCCAAAATATCCGGGCAACGCCAGGCACCCAGTAATATAAAATAACGTTCAACCGGTAAAGTTATAAAAGGAAATAAAGAAACGGCTCATATAAAAAGTAAAAATGTATCAGTTTGCATAGAAAGAACAAAACGAAAACGTCTCATTATGGAAATAGAGTGAACGGTTTCTTTCCGAATTCATTAAAGAAAACACAGTTATCGGACATGCAATCTTCATTTATCTTTCTTTAAACACTTGAAATTATCCCGCTCGGCAGTTTTTACTCGACAACCTTCAGGTAACTAGACTGATGTATATACTAATAGATACGCATTATTCTATATTAGAGAGTAGGTGATACGTCGATAATCGTATTTATTTTACTTGGGTTCCAATATCTATGTAATTGAAAACTGAAAACTGAAGCCCATTTGCGCACAGTGAGGGAATATTTAATTATAACAAATGAACTTCTCCAGTAGTCACTTATCTAAGTAGTAGCCAAGCGGAACTTTGCTTAACTTCGGTGATCGTGCGTGTTTTAGACACACTATCGTCACATCTTTGTGTTTAATTTCACATGAGTTCCTATTTAGTTGACAAAGATAGATGCAAGCTCGATTTTTAAATTTAGGAAGGAAGCACTGTCGAGTGGAACAATGAAAAGGATCTCTCATTCGCTAACAAAAAACAAAACAGATTACGTATAGTATCAGAACATATACTATACTTTACTCCTAGACAAAAGGCCAAGGTTCCCAAAAGGGTCTTGGTCATAATATGAAGTTTTCCAGCCCGGCATTTGAATTCTGGATACTGCTGGGGCATTTTTTGCAGCTGTGGTCCATAAATTAATAGTTTATTATTAGAACAGGTGTGATAATTTGATTTGAGCTACAAAAGTTTTCGATAAACATTTCTAAAAATCTTGGCATTTTGTACCTGATTTTAGTCGATTGTGAGACTATCGGTTTACATCTATGCCATGGAGTAAGCTGATCTAACAATTTCAGGACTAATGAACGTACCCAGAAATTATCAATATAAAAAATATTTAACACATTACCAGGCAGCGATTCGTAGCAGTTAAAGCCCCCGGAATCATGACTTCTGTAACATACTTTTATTCATACACATTTTGTGAACTATACCACTTTGTTTGCTTTGATGATTACAAGCTTGTAAAGCCATAACACTGGCGACGAGTAATATTTGCATTGCACACAACACTGGTATCGAGAAATTCAGAACTAGTATCACTACAATATTGATAACAAAGGAGTCAACATTTACATTGCCACAACATTGCCGAATTACAAATCACAATATTAATATTGATCATTTTTTTCAACATTACCTGAACCTGTATCACGAACTCTGGAAGCACTGATTCAGAATCTTCACTCTACAATGCTCTAGACAATGTGCGCGAAACTGTTCAATCCATCATTTTTTACTTTCGAGCGTATGTCGCAGGATTTTTGACGACAATAAATTCGAATTGATTACAATTTTTATAAACACAGTGAAAACGAAAAACGCTTTTGTTTCTGATATTGCGTTGTTGGAATTCCAAAGAAAATACTTTGTATAACAAGACATCAATAGATTTATTGTTTACTAAATTTAAAATAAAAGCAAAGTTTAAAAGAAAAGTTTCAACCGAGAAGGAAAAAAGCAAAATGAAATAATATGAAAAGGTGCGTCATTTTTCTTTTGTTAACTGGAAACAAAGAACAGTTGTATACGAACATATTATTATGTTTCTTTTACACAGAGAGATCGGTTTATCTCAAAATATTTCGAACCGTGTGAATAGTAGGAATATATTTATACTTGAAACGGACGTATGTCGAGTGTCGACATATGGAAGAATTTACAGGCGTTATTTTAGAGCTTCTTAAGCATAAGGAAAGTGTACATTTACGTTAGAAAGGTAAAAAAAACATCATATCAGAAAAATCGAAACCAAAAAATTGGAGTTAAAGAATAGAATTGAGAAAGAAAAATCCGAATAGGAATCCTATCGAAATAAAACTGAAACAGAAAGTTTCCAGTTACTGAAAAAAGATTTGACATAAACACAAGAAAAAAGAGGCTCGAAAAATATAAAGACTTAAAGACTCAAAAACAACGGCAGAAATTATTAGAATTATCAAATTATTAGAATTATCAAATTATTAGAATTATCAAATTATTAGAATTATCAAATGCCTGACAAAATGAAGCGCACGAGATTTCGTCTCTCAAAATCCAGTATGGAATACCATTGGGACTTTCAACTATGATTCGTACTTCATAAAAACATGTGTAATTCAAACCGTAAAAAGTGGATTTAAAAAGTCTGTTACTCTTAAGGATATTGGTCACAGTGGAACATACCAAATTTGTAAGCTACACGTTTCCCCGAAAGACCATCAATCTAGATTTAGTGAATCGATAAAATTATTGACCAAATATTTAGTTAAAAAAATATCTCTTTCAAAGTGTGGTGAAGGTTTTTGACCTGTAAAGAAAAAATAATGAGTGCTATACGATATTTCTAAGCGTAGCAAATAAACGCTAACCTGATTTCCTGTTGTCAGAGTTAATTTCTAAAAAACTTCAAATGTTACGTATATGGACAAAGACTGGTGTTAAAACACATACTCTGTAATTAGAAGGAGGTCTCTTAACCAACTGAAAAATGAGCAAGATCAAACACTCCATAAAATAGATGAAGACTGTCAATGGTTTATTAGTATTCGTTAAGATTCGATCGATATCGAATAGTCTGGAATGTCCCACGTACGAAACAAGAAAAATGAGTGTGAAATTCTTGGACGAGGACGGACTATTCATATGTTCATATTATTTGGAATCTTTGGACTGCTTAACAACGATTGCCTATTAAGCCGACATAGTATTGATTTATTTAACACAATATGGAAAACATTATTTTCTTCTTCTTCTTCTTCTTCTTTCTTGTATATTATTATTATTATTATTATTATTATTATTATTTATATAATAAAAGGGGTGCAACTATTCCCCTCTGGACAAAACTACCGTAGGTTGACGACAACAGATGGCACATATAAATTTATTAAGTTTACGTTATTATTCCTTGCCTTGTTTTGCTATTCGTAATCTACAAAAGAACTAGCTAAATCTTCACCCACACATCGACAAGTCCTCCTACACCGTGTGCATATATACTTTATCTTACAATACTGGAAGTTATCCGTCATTAACTGACTACGGAATTTCTACAATATCGCCTATTCCAATCACCTACATTGTAGTCAAATAATGATTTCTCACGTCCAGAAACACGATAAATCTGATTGGCTGACAAGTATACATGCTAAAATTTCGCTATTCGGAGATTCCACCATTAAACGAACAGTTCGGCAGTATATTACAGACAACCATTTCCGTGCATACACATTATTCATAACGTTCACTTATGTACATCAGGGAATTATTCCTATTTGAACCACTACACTTTTTTGTAGTTTGCAATTTCCTATTTATTTTGTTATTGCATTCTTTTTTTTCAGTAAAAAATTAAAATTTCCCAGTTTTACGATATGACCAGAAAGGGAATGATCCCTGCAACGCGCTGCGCACAACATTGTAGACAGATCGTATTTCTCAATGCGGCCTCACTCGTGTACGTCTTCAGAATTAAACAAATAGGAGGAAAAATAATATGTTTTGGAAGTATATTTTTGACACAAATAAACATAAGTAATATTGAGAGGAAAAGGCGATAATTTATTTATAAAAAATAAACAAAAAAAGGTATTTCCCAGTCTGTTCTTTTTCGTAATATAAGAAAATATCAATTACTTGCACATGAAAACAAACAAAGTTAAAAATGTTATTTAGAATTTGTTCCATGAATTAAATCTGGTGTACAGTAAATAAAAAAACGCGCAATATTAGAAAATCTTACTTTACATATACATGATTTCTTTTTATTAACTGAATCTTAACTAAGAATGATAATTTGCTTACTTGTGCAAACGTTCTCTGCGGACTTACACGACTTATTTTGTTTATTTGTGATAAATTTATACTGCACAAATATTATAGATTTTCGTCTGTAATTCATGGAATTATTTTTATTTAAACTTCTTTATTGTTGTACGTTCCAATTTCCTGTTTATATTGTTATTGCAGTTTTTTTTCAGTCAATAAAATACAAATCAACAGTTTTACGATATGACCAGAAAGGGAACGATCCCTGCAACGCGCTGCGCACAATATTGTAGCCAGTGCATATTTCTCAATGCGGCCTCATTCGCATACGTTAGGCCCGAACGTCTTCAGATTTAAATAAATAGGAAGAAAGTTAATATTTCTTGGAAGTCTATTGTTTTTATCAAATAAACAGAAGTAACGTTTGCAGCAAAAAAAAAAAAAAAGAAAAAAAAGGATCATTTATTCAGAATGAAAAACAACAAAAAAAAGGTATTTCCCAATAAGTTCGTTTTCGTAATATAAGAAAATATCAATTATTTGTAAATGAAAATAAAAACAGTTCAAAGGTTTAATTAGAAATAATTCTACGAATTACATGTTGTATATAATAACAGATGCGCAATATTAGAAAATCTTACTTTACAATAAAATAATAAAAAAATAGCTTTTTAAAGCGCCCAAAAGAGTTTAAATTAAAAAAAAAATGTAATGCAGTTTGTACATTCATCTTAGTTAATTTTTAATTTTTTTTTTCAGTTCATATGGGTTCCACGTTGGTACAGTGGTAACGTCACCAGCTTTGAATGCTGTAGCTTCGGTTTCGATTCTATCTGATGGCATTTAAATACTTTTTTTTATTACTTTTGAAATTACGACTCGATAATAATATATAGGAAATCTTGACAAATTAAATTATCATATTTAAACGTATTTTAAGACTGGACAAAGCCGGGCGCCCTCACCACCTTAGTCGATTATTATAATGTACACAATATATCGTAGTTATATCAAAAGTAAAAAAAAGATATGACTTGGGTTCCATCAGCTAGAATCGAAACAAGAACCTGCATCTCATCAGCCTCATTCTTTAGCCTCTAGCCACGCAGATACGCAAATGAATGATCAAGATATTGTTGTTACCTCTGAATGTAGATTTGTACATGTAAACATACTTCTGCCAAAGTCAACTGTTTTGTTTTTAATTTTGACGCTTTAGCAGCAATTGTTACCGTTTAAAAACAAAATCAAAAGTGTATTATAAGTCAAATCCACTATATATCAAATTTCAGCTTTGTAGAACAAATATTCAGACAGGAGTTGTGTAGAGACTTTTCTTACACATACCGTCAAGGTCTCTTTATATATATATATATATATATATATATATATATATATATATAAGTATATATATATATGTCCCGATTTCAAATCTCGCTAGATACAGCCACTCTGATGAGTCGAAGACGACGAAACACATGTCAGTGGATAATTATATTTTAAAAATAATATATATACCGCTCCCCATCTGGGGGTACCAAATTTGTTAAAAGGGAAAATTATTCCCAACTCGCATTTAGGTAAAAATGCACTCTCGTAAATAATTGAATTCATTCAAAACATATCGCTAAAACCAAAACAAAACAACATCTATATATATATATATATATATATATATATATATATATATATATATATATATATATATAGTCTTGGAAGTTTTTAACCTTTAAAACTATACAAGCAACAATTATTTTTTATCATTCGTTAGAAAATCATTTAGTCAGTAAATCATTCAATTACCTGCAATCACTGCATCAACTTGCTCTCTCGAATTCACTATAGTACCAGTAATACTTTATTTTTAAAGGGATCATCAGTTGTTTACCATGAAATACTGTTTCGGGGATTTAATATATATATATATATATATAGTGTTGGAAGTTTTAAACCTTTAAAACTATACAAAAATATTTTTTATCATTCGTTAGAAAACCATCTAGTCAGTAAGTCATTTAATCACCTGCAATCACTGCATCAACTCGCTCTCGAATTTATATATATATAAAATATATTTTAGTCATCGACATACAGACCTGTTTCGTTGTTTCACAACTCATCAGTGCCGCTAGACTAACACCTCTCCCAAGCCGAGGATCGAACCTAGAACCGTCGTGATGACAGTCGGCAGTCCTACCCCCTGACTACGGAATCGGTGGCCGAAATTAAACTGTCGGAATGCGTATTTAAATAGACATCCGTCCGCTACTCGTAGAGGGCTCAAACGTTTTGTTTGTAAACAAATTGCGAGCTTCGCATTATTTCAGCTAAATTAAGTAGCGAGTAAGATAATTTACGAGAGTGCTCTACCAAAGAGGGGAGCTTTTTATAAAATATATATATATATATATATATATATATATATATATATATATATATTTATATATAGGTACTCATTGATCCGTGCTGAAACAATAACCTTATTATTTAAAAAACTATTCTTAAGATGGGGAGGGTGTTTTGAACCTATTATGTACTTTAACCTTACAATTGAATAAAAAAACATATCATAAAACTTTAATTAAACTTGGAAATACGATTTAAAAAATAGCGCGGATCAGTAAGTGCATTAGCACTTATATATATACTTATATATATATATATATATATATATATATATATATATATATATATATATATATATGAGTATATATGAGTATCAATATTTATATACTAACCAGAAGCAAATAAACAAAGCTCAATACAGCCAATATAGTTAATAGTGCTTGCCATAAAAGTACACAATAAAAAATATAAATTATAATTTACAAGAATTTATTGTTCAATTTTAAATATTTAGCAGCTATTTTTACCGGAAAAACATGAACGAAAGGTCTCCAAAGAATTGAATCATTTGACCTGCCTTGTGCTGCTCTGAACCTTGTGTGTCTGTGGAAATGCAGTTTGAAAAATGAAAACAGACAGGCACCGAGGCATAGTGTGTTTAATAAATTAAATTAATCATCACACATGAAAAAAATCAGCAAGCCAACTTTATCGATGACTAACAAAGTCGCTAAAAGTAAACTATTACTGACAAACAGCAGGGTACATTTACTAGATACAAACAGATTGGAAAATTTTACTCTGCGTTTTATCAATTAATTCTTTTTGCCAGAATACAAAAACTAAACATAAAAGAATTGTACACGATTTTTTTCTGGTGTGCTTGATAGAAATTAAATATTTGCGAAATTTGAGTTGGAATCAGCTATACAGAATAAAAAAATATCCGTCCGTATCAGAAGTAAAAACTTAGAATTTGATAGGCGATTTGCTGATACCTTTGCAAAAATCCAAAGTAAAAAGAAAGGATTACTACCAGGTAGAAAGCTATACAGGATTGTTTACAAGTCTGTCTACAAGATTGTCTACAGCGCAAGGACGTCTAAGGATGACGTTCCATATTGCATATCAGCAGCAGAAGCTAGGCTCGCAAAAACTATCAAGACGAGTTTCAACAAATTGCTACCAATTCATCAGAAATCGAAACAAAATTTAAATGTCTAAAAAGGACGTTGCAAATCAGAGTAAGAATTTCTTTTCGAATACTTAAATAAACAAGTCTTTTTATTTTTGGACAATAAAATTGTAGATAGAAGAATTGTGAATAAGCCCTCTGTACTGAAACGACTAACATTTATCCATAAGAGACATGTAACTGAAATCATCAAAAATATTTCGATACTGTAAAGAACAATATCATAAAATAATTAATAAGTGTCGGGTTTTGACACATTCAATTTACCAGTTCCACAAGCAATTTCTCCCTACGCAAATGTCGAAAAATAGAGATAAAACACCGATTCCAAGGGGTCATTTTGTTGGATATATTTGAGTGGAGCTGTTAAAGTCGAGGGTTACCTTAAAGAAGAAATCAATGGAACATTGTGACTTTCGACAAGTGAACCACAAAAGAAACATTGGTAACCTACGAAGTATCGGTTTAAGAGTAGGATAGTTATAGGATCAATTGATCTACGCATTTCATGTATAATGAACTTACTCGGAGACTATAAATGTAGGTACATTTAATACGTTACTGGATAGCGATTCGTGGAAGTTATGATCCCCAGAATCATAACATTTACTTCTGCAACATTATAACAACCTTCTGTCTCGTAAGACAATGATGTCGTCTACTGCACTGCAGCGTCTGCAGTGGCTGGAGTTGCCTCTCTAGATGCAGGTTTGGGCGAATAATCAGGAGCCATAGATTTACCCAGTTTTGACAATCTTCTACTCGGCGTTGCAGAAAGTGTGACGTAAAGGCAATACGGTCGGAGCCAGCGCAATTGCAGGAGTTGCAGGAGTCGCCGAAAAGATATTGCAGTGCTTCACTATTAACCTATCAGGATTTAAAACCTATTTTTTTGTCAGGGGCTACTCCCTTAGCCCTTGCCTTTCCCAAGGCAACATACTTTTGCTAATACACTTTTTAAAAATTATACCACTGAAATTATCTTGATTATCACCGACCTGAAAGACTACAGCAGTTTAAGAAATATGTTCTATCAAGTCCAGCTTTGAAAAACTATTATAACTATCGAAAAAGACTATCAATATTTCTTAAATGACTATCTAGGAAAATAAAACGCCGTAAATTAAGAAAATGCAAGTAAATACTACTCTCGGGATAAGTATTATTCAATATGTCTTCCGCAACTCTTCCTGATTGGCTAATTTATGATTTTGGCAACTAATCAGAATTGAACATATAAAACGTGATCCAATCAGAATTAAGTATTTATGTTTATTGTTTTGCTGTTATTGTTGTTGTTGTTATTATTATTGGTGTAATAATTGTTATTGTTGTCGAAATCGTCTACTTTTGATTGAGGTCCTTCTCGTAGTTCATGTTACTGAAAAAATGAAGTTACCCCCAACACCAAGGTTGACAGGAACCAATGGTTGCTCCAACTCATTGAAGCATGTCGCCATTAGTTCCACATGCGCCAATGCATTGTTTTTATCCTTACTCCGCATTGGGATAGATGATTGAACAGCCTTGCTTGGCGTAGAATGTATACAGATGCAATGGGAAAAACGACCCGAGTCCGACGGACCCTGATGCAGTTGTGTTTTCGGGAGTGTTTAATTACGTATCTATCTCTACCAATCAGCGTGTGCTGTTTACAATAACAAAAGAGCGGTGATTTGCGAGCGCGACAGCTCTTACCTCAAGAGCCCCAGTATCTTAACCTCACGAGACGTCTGTTCTTACTCCGATTAAACTTGATATCCATTGCCGTACATTTCGCCTATTTTGTTGGTAAAAGTATATAAAAAAACGATACACATCGTCTTTAACCGGTCATCTGCGTTTGTCATTCTTCACGTTGACACACCGGTTCTCGCCAGATCACCGAAGTAAAGCAACGTCGAGCCTGGCTAGTACCAGATGGATGACCATTTGTGAAGGCGAGGCGCTGAATGTACCGCTAGGAAAATACAAGATTGTGAAACTGGCGCGCTTATCCTACTCTCGAGGGTATATGGCCCTCTCTTAAGCCGTGGTAGGCAACCCATCTAGTGATGGCATCACAATAAAAAAATACCCTTTATAGCCCTAGCGAAGCATTAGGTATTCAATTATGGACAAGATTTGAATTACACTACAAACTTGTGTAGTGAGTTCAATCTCGGCTGCGGCCGCGTGTTGCTTATTTTTTGCTATTACCGTAGTCTTTGCCTTGTGTCTGTCTTATTAATTGTTCGGTCGAATGCCATCTTCACACTGCTTCTCACCCCTCTGCAACAATAGCAATATGCATGAAATAAAGTACAATACTTTATAATTTCGCCTTCTACAAACCGGCAAACCCCTTGCACCCACCTAATAGTATCAGGACAGATACTGCACTTTGCTCCCAGTCAAAGTAACAAGGAAATCAGTCATACACGCACGTAGCGTTAAAGTATATTTGAGTATTACTGCAAAATTCCGACTCATCCTCTTCAAACCCTTACTGTTTTTTTTTATCTCTTAAGGAATCACTTTGTTACAAGAAGAAAATAAACTGAGTTCAGTGCGAGTTAGTGGCTAGGAATACAAGAAATTGAAATGGGAAAAGATCGAAAAATAATAGTTGGCGACGGAAGAGCCAAAAGCGTACCATGAGAAACAACAGCGTTTGAATCTAAAGAGAGAACAAAAAGAAAAAGAAAGCAACATCGATTCCTTTGCTGAGGAAATGAAGAGAGGATTTATAAAAAAAATTATAAACTTGTCCCCAACAGCTAAATAACTGAAAATACAAAAGAAACCAAAAATAAAAGCTTACAGAAGGGCGTAGGATAAATTTAACGAAATGATACTAAAAACAAAAACAAAAAAAAAACTAAAGAAAATATACAACAACTCCCAAAACACAAAACCATCTCTTTAAACGAACTTGGAAAATAATGAACATAAAAGAACGAGAGGTTAAAAATAATCCAAGAAAAGATGATAAAAAACGAATTGAAATCAGAAAGCAGAGGAACACGTTAGAATTCACATTGAAACGAACATGTCTCGTAGTTTGCTTGTGTGCGCACGCATCGGCGTCGGGAAACGGCGCTATGTTAGAAATAAAAATACAGCACAATCTGGGAAAGAAACAATGATAGTAATAAAGATGGTAAAAGAATTGAAAAAAAAAATAGCAAAAAACAAACCATAAAAACAAAAACAAAAAAGATAAAACAAGACAAAAATCGAAGAATTTTGTGGAGCGCGGAAGAAAAAAGAGGAACAATTTAGTGTATAGACCCCCCCCGCCTCAAATAAATGGGGAAAAACAATAATGAAAGGACAGATATATTAAAGATACGTCGATCTAAATGAAATCGCCATTCCAAACATAGACGCGAAAAATATTATTTCAAACTTAAACCTGACAGACGGATGGGTATTCTATTTTAAACTAAAAACTTAACAGATTGTAAAAAAGGTATATTTCAAGTTGAAACCAGGAACAGCGAGGAATATTCTATTTAAAATTCGAACTTTACAATTTGATGAAAATGCCGTTTCAAATTAAAACCTGGCACAAGAAATGAAAATTCTATTTTAAATTGAAATCTGCCAGATCGATGAAAATACTATTTAAACTTGAAACCTAACAGTCTGACGAACTTTTTTTAATTTTTTTTATTTCACATTGAAACCTGGCTGGCCGATTGAAATGCCATTTCAAATTGAAACATAACAGACCGATCAAACTTATATTTCGAGTTTAAGTATAATGGACTCATGAAAATTCTTTTTTAAACTTTGCAGACCGAATAAAATGCTTTTTATTACTTGTAACTTAAACGTGACACACAGATAAACATTCTATATCTGGTTCAAACGATGAAAATTTTATTTCAAACTTACATATATTTCAAACTTACATACGATGAAAATTTTATGTAAAACTGAAACATGGAAATGACAATGCTATTTCAAACTTTACTACAAACATGGCAGACAATGACAATGATTGGAAAAAAATCGATTTGATACTTATCATTACAAATTAATTCCAGCCCCTTTTAAATCTCATGAAAGATCCACCGCTCGACAAAAGAACTGTACCTACTTTCCAATAAGCATGGAAATATCAAACATGTTATTCGAACGAACCTTACAGCTTAATAAACTAACAAAATCTCATATGTTTGTACCCAAAAGTAAATTGACACAGTACAATGCGATTTTAAACTTAAGCCTTATAGGCATAGAAAAAACTATATTTTCATCTTAACAGACTGAGTACCATGCTAATAAGAATTTTATCGTTATATACTGACTATATGGCTATTTAAAACTAATCATAACACATTAACTGTCAGATCGCAAAGAGGATATTTTGTTGGATATATTTGAGTGGAGCCCTAAAAGTCGAGGGTTACCTTAAAGAATTCAATGGAAGATTGTGACTTCTGGCTGAAGTTTTCCTCCCTCTTGCCGGCTGACAACTGAAGCAAGCGGACGCCTTGTTGATTCTGCAAAAATATCATTTGGGAGTATGAGGGATTGCGTACAGTGTAGCAAAGTACAATGTGACAAACGATTAATATATCTGTTAATCTGGTTATCGGTCTCTCTCTCTTTATATATATACATATATATATATATGCATATATATATACATATATATATATATATATATATATATATATATATATATATATTTATATGACAGCAAAAAGAATTCTTTTGGACCATAGACGTCTTTCGCCATCTTCATCAGGGGCAAACGATGGCATTTTTTATCTTTTTTAAAAAAGCGAATATGGGAAAGAAATTTAAATTAATGATAAAATGAAAGCAATTTATTTACAATTATAATAAAATATATGTAGAGAGAAAGGAAATTTTAATTTCTTCCCCATATTTGCTTTTTTAATGAGGATGGCGAAAGACGTCTAGGCCCCAAAAGAATTATTTTTCTTTCATTTGTAAATTCTGTATCACAAACAAACTGTTTTAATATATATATATATATATATATATATATATATGTGTGTGTGTGTGTGTGTGTGCGTATGTGTGTGTGTGTGTGTGTGTGTGACATGCATATGAAAGTTTTCTTTTCCTGTTCGTTTTTTAATAAACTCTTATAAAATAAATGTCTCGCTTTTGTTTGCATAAGCAAATTAAAACGGAGCTTGTCATAACAATGGTGATGAAAGAAGCGACGCAGAATGATCACAGTGTAAACGACAAGTGGTCCGTCATGTGCAATGACTTGATTCATAACCACACGCGACTGTATAAAAGGATTAAAGCAGTTGAGATAAGTAAAACTATAACACAACTAAGTGACAGACATAAAGTCTAATAAGGATATATGATATTTGCTGTTACAACCGACGAATTCCTCCGACACTAAAAGATTACTAATCGCAATCTCATTAACACGTAACAATAGTAGTATTTTAGTCATGAGCTTCTCTGTGATGGTGACGTATTTTCTTTTTTTTTTTTTTGTAATCGAATGACATGAACCCCTCCCCCCAAAAATCTCCATTAATTACTCTGGACATCATCTCGTGTTTACTTATTTAAGATCATCTAGACGATATTTTAACGTTTATATCTTTTTAGTCACCATTCGCAGGGTGCACTGGGAAGCCCCTGAAAAAGACTTCTGTTCGGATCGATGTTGAACATATGCATTTATCTAGCTTCTTTTCTTCGCGTGTACTTTCTGTTATAAAACAACTTCCTGAACACGTCAGCTTAAACTTCAACTCTTAGATTTCTAGTTAAAATTCAAGTGTTTTACTTAATCAAACTTTCATGTAGAAAACCTTTTCAGTATAAAATGTGTTTAGTAGAACGCATGATAATATAGAAACGTTTAAAATGTATAAGTATGCTACTGGAAGCGCGATCTTTTACAAAATGGAGTCTTACGCGGTTCCACCATGTCGTTTGTATCTTTCAAACTATAAAGTATTAACACTTTTTCATATGACTGTTTAACTAGCGGGACCTGTGGAAATTCCACAGACGATTCATTCATATGTAATATATTGATGTTGGCATTCTGTAGATGTTCAGTGTAAATGGAGACGCTCTGATATTATTGTGCCTTTTTTGTTAAAACTGTAAAAGTATTTATCTAAGCTAGCACAAACGCCCGGCAAAGCTCGGTCGTAATGTACACTTACAGATGATATTTTAATTCTTCCAGATTTCGTACATATTATCATAGAGTTAATGTTCTATCGATTTTTACATATTATAAAGTTGCGATTTAAAAAATAACCTATATGACTTGGGTGCATTAGCTTTAAACGAAACCGAAATAAAAAACTGAAATATATATTCGAAACCGAAATAAAAAACTGAATATATATATATATATATATATATATATATATATATATATATATATATATAACTTGAGTTTCTTCAGCCATAATCGAAACCGAAACCAAGACTTATGAAGAATTCTTGATAAAATTATTTATAAATAATTGATTACGGGAGTTACGATTCAGTTATAATCGAAATCGAAAACAAAACTTATCAAGAATTCTCGATAAAATTATTACTTTAAAAAAATAGATCACTGAAGTGCCATCAGCTATAATCGAAACCGAAGCCAAAACTTATGAAGAATTCTTGGTAAAATTATTAATGACAAAAAATGGAAGTACATAACAATTAAACGACCCGGATGTAAGCGTGACACAGAAAATAACACATACGCTATCGTATTAATACATATATATATATAGTAATTTTTGTTATTGATACGTAATAGTAAATTGATTTAATACCAAATTAATTTTAATATCATCATCTTAATATAATAATTTTAATATATATATATATATATAATGCATACTAATGCTTAAGATATATAGTGCATAATTACACTTTATTTATACAAATATCATTCGCTACATATCTGCATACATGTTTTAAATCTAAAAAAAAAAAACGAATTAAAGTTCCTATTTACTTTACCTCACCAGGAGGACAGGGTTAGACACCGATATCGTTTTTAAATGTGGAGAAAGGAATAACAATTTAAAAGTCGTGAAGAATTCCTTGTCCACTGGCTGAGAACCAAAGTTAACATGTAGTATCAAAACATATACTACATTTTGATCTTGGCCAGAAGAAATTAGGAAAAACACTCAGATATTCACATGTGAAACCAGTTCAGTTCAGTAACCTAATTACGCTAGAATTCGAAGGAAAAAACAGGTGCAGCATGTATGCACATATGTAGCCAATAATATTTGTACGAATAAAGAAAAAATATACAATAATATAGTTCTATTTTTTACTGAACACTATTTTATAAACTGCGGATTTTATTCCGATTAACATAAAAGAAATCGCAGCAATAGAATCATTATCTATATATCTATAAGTGAGAATTCGCGTGCGTGTGTGAGGACACTTCTCAACCTATATACTCAATGGATTTTTGACCTACAGACTTAAAATTCGGTATATAGAATATTCAGACATGTGAAAAACATTTTCTTCCGTTGTCATTCGGAAGAAAGAATTGTTAAGGGGTTAAAATTGAAAAATTGGTACGTGGGAGGAAGTGGATTTTTTAAAATCTGTTTTGAACTATTCCACGACTGTGCATACGCGGTCCTGAAATATGGCAAATGACTTACGTTAAGAATAAGTTGGTTAGAAAAAATTCTTTGAAAGTCATGTCAAGCTGGTATAATGGTTATCGTACTTTTCTAACTGTCTTTAGGTTCTGGTTTAAATCTCAGTTCGAGTATATTTTTTTTTACTTACAAGAAGTAAACAGTTTCGAAAAAAAAAATTACTTGCATGCACGTGTTTCAGTTTCTGTCCATTTACCCTTTAAGAAGAATTTAACGTTACATTTAGTACCTACGGTATTTCAGTTTATAGTAAATAAAAAGTCTGCATTAATTAAAATATAATATTTATGCGTATTTTACGATCGGGCACCGAGTATATATATATATATATATATATATATATATATATATATATATATATATATATATATATATATATATATATTATAATAATTTTTAAAAAATCTTTGCAGACACCAGTGTTTCATCCTTGCGTGAATCATCAGTGCAGGGTGACATGATTACTTCCATGTGGGAAATTCGAACCCGGCAATGAAACCATCTCTGACTCAATTAGCAAGGAACAAACCTCACGGCCACCCTCAACCACAAGAAATATCATTTATTTTCTAATGTCGTAACATTTTTAAATGTCGTAACACACACGCACACACACACACGCACACACCCATACGCATATATATTATCGTCTATTAAGAAACTTTAAATTTTTAAAACCTACCATCTATATATTAATTTGCTTGTACGTACGGTGTCACGTCATCATCATCGCAAACATTAATTAATGAAACGCGTCACCATCATCGCAAACATAAATTAATGTGAATTATCTCCCTTTATTGTTCAATCTTTATCAGTTTAAATATAGTATAGTATTTTACTTACATTTTTAACGATGTCTTCTGGAACACTTATGTTTTTTTTATTCAATAATAAATATATTTTTACATTTAACGCTACGAGTTCGTTTTTTTATTGTGTCATTTTATCTTTTTTATTATTTTTATTTACTTTTGAGTGAGCCTTACATAAAGAAAAATATGTTTAGAAATAAATGTTACAAAAGTCAAGAATAAAAATCACCAGTCACCATTGGCAAATAGACTGAGTAACACAGAGTCAAAACATTTTACGTCTTGTTCTGTTTTGTTTTATTTTTACGGCATATCAATCCTTTTTCGTGTTATTTAATGCTGAATCGAGTCATTTTGTAACATTTATACAGCTTCACGTTGTTTACATAGTTATTACTTATGTTTTGTTCGTTTTATTTTGCTTCTTTTACAGGCAGTCATCTTCTAATGCCCACCGAAGGGCATACATATTTAAATACTATAAAAAATGAACACAACAATTTTTAAAAATATTTGTTTCATTACTTACGATTAAATTTATTTAAATAGATATTTGGGTTTGTATGACTGTACACATAGATTCGAAAAAGTTGTCAAAAAACAAATATATAACAAATAAATGTTATCAAAGGCAAGATAAGTTACTTTTCTACCTAACTGGATATATTTTTCGTGTTTTTATTAATGTAACATGTTTATTCAGCTCGAAAACCATACAGTGTTTACCGATGTATTGGAACATTCAAGATGGAGTCTGATTCTCTCTTTAACACGGTAAGTTTGGGAAAAGATGTTATAAATAAAAAAACCGGATAAAATACTGTTAAAAACTCGCTCAATACATGTAACTGTGACATAGGTTTACATATATTTGGCGGGTTTTTATTAGTATTTTGCATAGTTTTTTATTTATAACACCTTTTTCCAAACTTACGGTGTTAAAGAGGGTGTGAGACGCCATCTTGAATTTTCGAATACATCGGTAAACACTGTATGTTTTTCGAGCTGAATAAACATGTTACATTGAATAAAAACACAAAAAATATATCCAGTTTGGTAGAAAAGTAACTTATCTTGCCTTTGATAACATTTATTTGTTATATATTTGTTTTTTGACAACTTTTTCGAATCTATGTGTACAGTAATACAAACCCAAATATTTATTTCCTATTTAAAGATTTTCAGTATATTTTATTTAACTAAAGAATGTTTCTATTATTTTTATTACATTGTTAGGTGAAGTTTCAGAATAGTTAAAACCATATTAAACCATATTAAGAATGGCTTTCAGCATGATTCTTACAATAGCGGTATCAAAGATTTTTTTTCCTTATCTTAAAACAAATTATTAAAAAAAGATACAATACCATTACATTTTTTTTTCATTAAATCGCTATTTAGGTGAAGGTCCAAAATAGGAATTTAGGAAAACTGGTCCCTTATTGAATAAATATCGATTGAAAACACATTTTATGATCGTTCTTGAAGGAGATATTGTTTTTTTAAATAGACTATAGCCCCCCCATAATATTTTTTACAAATATTTTTACTTGTTTAAGGTTTTTTTTTTTTTTTTTTTTTTAAATAAAATCGCTTTTCTAAGTGTCCGTTTTCTATATAACTGGCTAAGTTCTTAGTGGCTTCACTTATTTTAAAGCGTTTATTATGTTCATAAACGAGACCGCATATTTTTTTTTATATTAATATGAAAAGAATTTACTTATTTACTGTTGTTTATAAAAGGGTAAAATCGATTTTTCTACCTCGTCGACTGTTGTTTGTTGTTTAATTTATTTGGAATCGTTTATTCGGTAAAGAAAAAAAAACCCACAGAAAACAAACAAAAAACATGTCGAGTGTTACGTGAGATCGAGAAATAATGTCCGGTATATCACATCTTCTTGGTAATCGCTAAACAATAGAAAATTAAAGAAATTACTGAGGGAGATTTGGTTTTAAAAAGAAAATAATAAATTTTAATATTTTTTAAAATATAATTTAGGGGGGGGTAAAAACTATATCTCCCTCCGAAAAACAACCAACAAAAAATGAAATTAAAAATGAAATTAAAAAGATTCTTGATAAACGATAGCGGAGTTTTCAATAAAATTGATAAATAAATTTATTTAGTGATTACTTTTTCTCTTAATGATTGATTTTAGAATTTTGAAGTAAAAATTAAAAAAATTAAAAATGAGTTAACGAGAGATTGTTAGCACATAGCATCTCTCGCGCCAAAAAATATTTCGCTTTTAATTTATTAGTTAATTTTTGCAAAATTTGACAGGACGACAATAAATGTTGATACTTGATAAAATTATAATTTTAAATAACGTATGAGTGTATTTGGTATGAGAGAAAACAAAAACATAACAAAAAAAAACAAAAAAAAACTATCATAATTAAAATCCAAAACAAAAAGTAACGAAGAATCGAATCGCTCCGTTTTTTAATTTTTTGGTTTTGCTTTTTATTATTGTTTTTATGACCCCAAAAAACATCGTTAAAATAAGAACAAAAAAAAAAATTGTAATTAACTTTGTATGAACATAAACGCTTTAAAATAAGTGAAACCACTAAGAACTTAGCCAGTTAGGTAGAAAACGAACACTTAGAAAATCGATTTTATTAAAAAAAAAACAAAAAACATTAAACAAGTAAAAATATGTTTTTTTAATATTATGGGGGTGCTATAGTCTATTTTAAAAAAACAATATCTCCTTCAAGAATGATAATAAAATGTGTTTTCAATTGATATTTATTCAATAAGGGACCAGTTTTCCTACCGAGCGAAACGGGGACGAGTTTTCCGGGGTCGAGTTTTCCCGAGACGAGTTTTCCGGGCACCCCAAAATAGCTAACCCTTCTCCCCATAACCGTTTTTTATGCAGTAAAATACTTTGTTTCAATAATTATGGTTTAAATAAATATTTATTCCTTATTAAAAGATTTACAGAATATTTTATTTAACTGAAGAAATATTTATTGTTCATACATATATTTTCCCTTATTTTTTTACATTGTTAAGTGTAGTTTCAGAATAGTTAACCCCCCTCCCCATATTAAGAATGGCTTTCAGCATGATTCTTACAATAGTGCTATCAAAGTTTATTGAGAGCTGCTCAATATTCTGGCTTAATGGATCATTTAGCAAGGAATGAAGATGGTTATTCTGGTGTACTAGTTATTCTACCATCTACATTTACAGGAAGGCCTAGGAATCTACAACAGCTTTATCAAGATGCAATGGCAGTTTTCTGTGACCTATTCATTACTCACACGTGTAATCCAAAATGTCCTGAAATATTAAACAACTTGGGGTCATCAGAACTTTCACAAAATCGATGTCAACAATGTCACACAGTTTTTTAAAATTCACAGTCTAACTCCCCAGAACCTGCTGACTGACCACTATTCTCACTCCAAGCAGTTGATCGACGTCCCTGTCACCGCCTCAATCATCACCAGCACTTCCTGACAATATCAACAGCATCAGTTACGATCGCATTGACCTTCAATAAAAGTTCCATACATTAATTTTTGTAATATAACAATAAGGAATTTCTTACTGATGTGTTTTAAAAGATTTTAACTACCGTGGAATTTCCACGGGTCCTGCTAGTTTACAGAATTTTATTTAGGATGTCCCGTTTAAGTTTGGAATAACATTTCCATTGGTCCATCACGCTTAAATTCCAAATAGAAATGCAATGGACTAATGCACAATTTATATATGGAATCATATATCAAACTACATCCAAGTATCTCTACAGAATTCTCTCCCCGTCGATCACACATTCGTTAGCTTTTTATTTTGTGGCGTCTCCTCCTGCATTCTCTCAAACTTGAATTGGAAATACGAGTATCATCAAAAACCGCGCTGATTTAGTGGCCGTGCGATTTGAATATCGTTTTCTGTTTTTATTATATTGAGAGTTTGTAACCCCTAAAAACGATTCATCAAAAGGGTGCAAACTGATCAAGTAGAAATTTATTTTTTAGTTTAAAAAGAAAAAAGAAAATGGCGGAATTACGTTTTTTTTTTTTGCTTCGGGATTTCATTGACTTCTTTTCGTCTTTTCAATTTGCTAAGAGAAATACACAAGACAAGAAAGGAAAATCAATTATTCTGCTTTAGTGAGTTGATTGTAGAAATACAATATAGGAAATAACAGATCGTTTTAAAAGTCTTTTTTCGATTCAACAGCGCTTTTCATTACTTGTCAGGTTGCTTGCATTTCTTTCAACTCCAACAATTTCCTATTAATTCAAAGGTCTGATTTATTTTTTTTTACTTCACCCTTTTGTCGTCATTGATATGCTACTAGATAAATACCCATCTACGTTGGGTCCCTAAAAGATACTTGAACTTTAATATTTCTCTATTGGAATATATGATATTTTATTTTATCAAATTAGCAATGGATGGGTAAATAATTTTAATAAATTATCTGATCACGTAGAGTGTCCTTAAAATCAACCGTGCATTATATTAGCAAGAATGTTCGTATTCGGAAGCGCAAGAAAGTAAAAAAGCGGCAAATTATAAAGACAGTAAACGAAAAATATATAACAATATAAGTGAACACATTGTTCTCAATAACAAAAGAATTTACAACGTCAGTCGTATAAACGTGTGATTCATATCTTACTTTATTTTTGTCATTAATGATATGCTACTAGTTAAAGTACACGCCGACAACAGACAAATGGAATATTCTTGAACATTAATACAAACATATATATTTTTTTCTCTGACACCTTCGTCCATTACGTGCAAACTTTCCTCACTCCTCCCTTCTCCATTTCTCTCTTTCAGTAAATTCATCTTCTATATATTTATGTTATATTTCCCTTCTTTTTGATCCCTCTAATTTTTCCTAAAAAATACGTTTTTTACCTCGCCTTCTTCGAATAAATTTGATTTTTGTAATTAATTTTAAATCCATAAGATCTTTAACATCGCGCCACTCCAGTCATGGCTTCTAAAATGGAAAATGGCCCTGAACCATTTTTAATTTCTTAATTTTTAATTGTTCTTGCCTGATAAGATCTATTATGGTCGAAACGGTCTGCACATCGTAGCAAGATATCAATGTATTTAATAAAGAATAATATATATATATATATATATATATATATATATATATTCACGTTCACTTTTATATATATATATATATATATATATATATATATATATATATATATAAAAAAGTGAACGTGTCTGTGTATCTGTGTATCTGTGTACATTTCCCTAAGCAATACCTCTGTCAATTTTAAGTCTACAGACTCGAAATTTGATATATATATATATATATATATATATATATATATATATATATATATATATATATATATATATATATATACGAAATTTAGATATAGGTTCCTTGGACATGAATCTAACTTAATAACTTGATGCCCAAAACTACAAAATATGTTAAGGGGTCATAACAGGGGTCAAAGGTAAAAAAAAATTTACCTCTGTGGTCTCTTCCAAATTACCCAGACAATTTCGGGTCTAAATATTTGAAATTTTACATAAAGGGTATTCAGAGATAGGGTAAGCTTTTCATCAGTTTGGGTCGAAAATTTTTAGTTACCAATATATAAATGTATGTATGTATGTCTGTTTGCATGTCTTCCTTAAACTTTCAATAGAGGGGACGGATTTTACCAAGATCAGTATCGTTTTAAAGTTGGATCTTTCATACGACAAATATCGAAAATTGGCTGAAAACATTAATATCTTCCCCTTCAACTAGGCACTTTTCTACAGGGGGGGGTCACTTTTTTCGCCGATATTTTAGAAAGTTATCCTCTCCTTTAGATTGTCTAGCCTTAATTTTAAAAAAATGTCACTTCCGGCTTGGCGGTGGTCGTAACAGCATAAACGTTAGGTTTTACCTCGTTCTTTTCCTCCTTTGCGATACGGGTTCGAGCCTGCCTTCCTACTGACACTTTTTTTTGCCCAACATACACATCCAAACACCCGGGCAACGCCGGGCGCCCATGTTAGTATATATATATATATATATATATATATATATATATATATAAGTATATGTATATGTATAGTTTCTTCGTTTAAATTTCCTTCAGAAAAAAATCAATTTTCAGAGTAGAAATTTATTTTTTGAATAAAGAATACATTTTATTTTTTCCCTTAACCCGTAGATTTTCGATTTAGGCTCATATCAGAGGAAAACTCATCAGCAAATATTAAAGCTAATTCGCAATAATATTGGTGTTTAGCACATACAAAGAAAATATATTTAAAAATTAATTACATCTTTTTGGGGGAACTAGATAAAAAATTAGGTGAAATGAGAGTAGATACAATGAAACGATATGCAATGAAATAATGAAATGTATATATATATATATATATATATATGTGTAGTAAGTTATAAAATATATATAACTTACTATAACTTACTAACTAGCTTTATCTACGTATTGACCACTTTTGAAGTAAATACTTAAAGTTTACGCATAAATTCATACTTTCGTATATTAATTTTATGTGAGTAAATGAAGTATATATATATATATATATATATATATATATATATATATATATATATATATATATATATATGTGTGTGTGTGTGTGTGTGTGTGTGTGTGTGTGTGTGTGTGTGTGTAAAGAAGATACAGATGACAGGAAGAGGATTAATTAGATCATGGCATTTCGAAGCTTCTCGTCAGAAAAGAGAAAAAGCCGGCAATGTACAAAGGTAAAAAAACAACACTGACTTTGAAACATTCAAATTAGAAATCGAAAAAATTATTAGATAAAGATTGAAAAATATTATGGGTGTATTGATATGATGTGGATAAAATATGGAAGAGACAGGAAAACAATGAATCTAAAAATATACAAACCGATATACAATATATAAATCAAATAATAATAATAAAAAAGTTAAGCTTAGAAAAATATTTTAAAAATATTTCAAAAACATTAAAAATATATTTAAAAACTTCCACAAATGTTTAAAACATTAAAGTTTCAGAAATTAAGAAAATACTATATATATATATATATATATATATATATATATATATATATATATATATATATATATATATATATATATATAAGGTAAAATTAAAAGCCAAGAACAATGCGAGATTTTTTTTTTATATAGAGTAAAATTAAATGCAAACAAAAGAAATAAAGTTCTTTTTGTTGTTGTTTGTTTTTTCTTTTTCACACAAATTTTTTTAACTCTAAACAACAGTAATTTTTTTTTTCTGTTGTATTCAATGGTGATATAAATCTCAATATATTTCAGACTTATTAGTCCATTTTCAAGAGAAGACAGCGGAAGAGTGTTCAAAATTGGAAAAGTAGCCGCAGAGTTTGCCACGTGATACCGCGAAATATAGAACAAAAAATGACGTTAGGAGAACGTTAAAATAAATCAGTTGATGTTTGAAATACTTGTTGCGTTTGTGAATCAAGGGAGATGACTATTCAAGCAAGGTTTTTTTTTGTTTTTTTTTTAATTATTGTTTTTCTTATGTTTTAAACTTATATTATAAAAGCGGAGCTCAATTCCAGTCTATTGTTTAGTGTGGGAGTATTTTTTGAAATAATTAAAGATTCGAGGATACGAAGTTGACCTACGTTTCTTGAAGAAGCAAGAATGTTGATGTGAAAATCTGGTTCTGAATTAATGCAAGTGCGAATATGTTTATAGAACGACGAAGCAGTAGTGTTTAAGTGCTCTTTCATACGGTGATGAAGCAATCTGGTAGTGCTTCCGATGTAAGATGCACTGCATTTAGCGCATTGTAGGTCGTAAACAACGTGGTTCTTAAAGCATAAACCTGTGTGTGATATTGGGCAATTAGAGAGTGAACAAGGGGAAGGTGTATGCGATGGATGTTTTCGGTTGAGCTGTTGTCTTAAAGTAGATCCAGTGTGGATGAGTTGAATGTTGAGCCCCTCGCTGCGGATGGCTTTTCGGATTGAAGATGAGATTTTGTCACTGAGGAAGGGTAGTTTTAGAAAACAATTGTTAGAGAAGGGTCGGGTGTTGCGTTTTTTCTTTTTAAGTGAGGATAGGATCGTATTAGGGTAGCCGTTTAGTGAAAGGGTCTGTAGGAAATTGTTAGTGTGTGTATGTTTGTCGGAGATGTTAGTGCATTTGTCTTGTATGCGTGAGATTTCGGCATGTGCGTAGTTTAGTTTGTCCTTGAGAGGTAGCGCAGATTTGAAATGTACGAAGAGGCGTTTGCTGGCGGGTTTTCTGTAGAATTCAGTGCATATGGCACCATTTTTTTTTATTTGTATTTTAAAATCAAGTAGAGAAAGAGATTCCGAAGAGTCTGGGTGTTCTATAGTAAATTTTAAGTTTGGGTCGGCGTTATTGAATTTGTGGAAAATGTTAATAGCTTCTTCGCGGGAGTATGTGATAATTAAATTTCATCGATATATCTAGTAAAAAGGAGATAAGAATAGCAGGTACTAAGGGTGTGTCTTTCGAGTTTGTCCATATAAGCAATGGCAAGAATACCGGATAGACTGGAGCCCATGGGTAGTCCAGATACTTGTTTGAACGTGTTTTGTAGGAAAGTAAAGTAAGTGTTGTCTACTATAATACGGAGGAGTTGTAAGAGATCTCCTGGAGTAATTCCGAAGCATTGTGGGTTTTTAGATGCTATAATGTCTGCCATGAGATTAATGGCTGGATGTGCAGGAATGGAGGTGTATAAAGAAACGACGTCTAGGCTAAATGGGTATCTGTATAGTTTGAGTAGATGGTGTGGTAGATCGTTTAGTCTGTTAATTACTTGGTTGGAACTACTAACATGGGCTGGGAAGGTAGAGAGTAGAGGTTTAAGTAGGCGGGATATTAACCAAGAGATTTTATAACGGGGACCGTTAACGCTTGAAACAATGGGTCTGATCTGTGTGTGTGTGCTATTTTTGTGGGTTTTAATAAGGTGATAAAAGGTAGGTAATTTGCTGTATTTAGTAATAAAATTTAGTCTGTGTTGTTTTGGGAGATTTCTTTTAAAACAAATTTGAGACCATGTCTTGTTAATGTTGTTCTCAATACGAGCAGCAGTGATATTATGTGCTGGGGTGTAAAGGTCGGTATTGGAAAGATGCTCTATAGCAAGGTTGTTATAAGATTCCTGTGATATAACGCAAAATTCTCTGCCCTTATCAGAGGGTAAGTAAACTAAATCTTTGTCTTTAAGGGATTTAAGGGTGAGGTATTGGTTCCTGGTAAGATTGGGGGTAATATGGTGTTGTTCGCGTTCAAGTATTCTGAGGATTTTATGCTTTAACCTTGAAAGTTTTAGATCTAGTGGAATATTATTAGGAGGTGGGTATAAAGGGTGATCAAGCTGAAAAACAGGAAAAGAGTTGTTGTGATTACCTGAGAGGTTGAGGGGGGTGTCCTTGTTATCGTGCGGGGCAAAAGCGTGCAGCCATTTAAGGTGGTAAGCAGTTCTGCAGAACTGCGTTTCTATGTTGAGTTTAGCTTTATCCGTCAGTTTCATTGTGGTGATAAACTTAGGGCCAAGTGAAAGGAGATCCGTTTCAGTTGTGGAAAGAGAGTTAGTGAGGTCAGTTACGAGAAGATGATCTTTAAGGGACTTGTCGGTGGAAGAATCTTGTGAATTATGTATGTGTCTGTTGTAGACCGGTTTATTAGTTTTCTGTTTAAGCCAAGTAAATTTGCGTATGAGACGTTTCTGTTCATTGTTGAAGCTGGAATGGTATGCGCGGTCGATCAGAGATTGGATGTTGTTTAGCGAATGACCGTTAGGGGTAGATGAAGTGAGTGAATTCCGGAGGTTCTTGACTGAATTAATATGGCCATGTAGAGTCCGGTGGTGTTGCTTAATGATTATTTTGAAGCAATAGTCATATATAAATTGTCGTGAAGTGTGTAGAAAACGGAAACATGTTGGCAGATTTATGTTCCTGATTGTGTTAGGAATAATTTTGTTTTTACGGCATTTTTTTAAAAAGTAGATTTGGCAATTGACTCTAGCGCGTTTTTCCGTAGTTTTGAAGATGCTCTTCATGAGTGCAAACTCTGTCTGGCTGAGACTGAGGGATATAAGTAGGTTGTAGTTTGCTTGAAGCATTGTTGAAGAAAATTATAAGGTAAAATTAAAAGCCAAGAACCATGCGAGATTTTTTTTTTATATAGAGTAAAATTAAATGCAAACAAAAGAAATAAAGTTCTTTTTGTTGTTGTTTGTTTTTTCTTTTTCACACAAATTTTTTTAACTCTAAACAACAGTAATTTTTTTTTTTTGTTGTATTCAATGGTGATATAAATCTCAATATATTTCAGACTTATTAGTCCATTTTCAAGAGAAGACAGCGGAAGAGTGTTCAAAATTGGAAAAGTAGCCGCAGAGTTTGCCACGTGATACCGCGAAATATAGAACAAAAAATGACGTTAGGAGAACGTTAAAATAAATCAGTTGATGTTTGAAATACTTGTTGCGTTTGTGAATCAAGGGAGATGACTATTCAAGCAAGGTTTTTTTTTGTTTTTTTTTTAATTATTGTTTTTCTTATGTTTTAAACTTATATTATAAAAGCGGAGCTCAATTCCAGTCTATTGTTTAGTGTGGGAGTATTTTTTGAAATAATTAAAGATTCGAGGATACGAAGTTGACCTACGTTTCTTGAAGAAGCAAGAATGTTGATGTGAAAATCTGGTTCTGAATTAATGCAAGTGCGAATATGTTTATAGAACGACGAAGCAGTAGTGTTTAAGTGCTCTTTAATGCGGTGATGAAGCAATCTGGTAGTGCTTCCGATGTAAGATGCACTGCATTTAGCGCATTGTAGGTCGTAAACAACGTGGTTCTTAAAGCATAAACCTGTGTGTGATATTGGGCTATTAGAGAGTGGACAAGGGGAAGGTGTATGCGATGGATGTTTTCGGTTGAGCTGTTGTCTTAAAGTAGATCCAGTGTGGATGAGTTGAATGTTGAGCCCCTCGCTGCGGATGGCTTTTCGGATTGAAGATGAGATTTTGTCACTGAGGAAGGGTAGTTTTAGAAAACAATTGTTAGAGAAGGGTCGGGTGTTGCGTTTTTTCTTTTTAAGTGAGGATAGGATCGTATTAGGGTAGCCGTTTAGTGAGAGGGTCTGTAGGAAATTGTTAGTGTGTGTATGTTTGTCGGAGATGTTAGTGCATTTGTCTTGTATGCGTGAGATTTCGGCATGTGCGTAGTTTAGTTTGTCCTTGAGAGGTAGCGCAGATTTGAAATGTACGAAGAGGCGTTTGCTGGCGGGTTTTCTGTAGAATTCAGTGCATATGGCACCATTTTTTTTTATTTGTATTTTAAAATCAAGTAGAGAAAGAGATTCCGAAGAGTCTGGGTGTTCTATAGTAAATTTTAAGTTTGGGTCGGCGTTATTGAATTTGTGGAAAATGTTAATAGCTTCTTCTTATATATACGAGAGGCGTGCAATAAGTAATGCCCCTGCCCCACTTTCCATAGAAGTAGAGCAACGAAACTTGGCACAGTTATTAGTCTTTCTCTACATAGGAACCACCCAGAGTTATGCATTTCTCCCATCATTTGATGCAGCTCTGGAGACCGTTTTTGTAGAACACCCCAGGTTGCTCCTCGAACCACGACGTGACTTCAAAAATCAAGGCTACATCATCTGGGAAACGCTTTCCTTTCAAAATCAACTTCATGGCTGGGAAGAGGTTACAGTCAGAGGGTACAAGGTCAGGAGAGTAGGGAGGATGGGGAAGGATTTCATAACCACACGCCCGTGCCTCTGATCACTGCATTGACTGGGCTTTGGTCTCTGGAACATAGTGATGGACCCCGGTTTCATCCTGTTTAATGTCTTTTGAAAAACTTTGACTCATCTTCTTGGAAAAGTCATCCTCGAGCACTCGATGCGTTCTCGCTTCTGGAATGGTGTGAGCAGACACCTTATGCATATGCAAATGACCATGAATGATAGTTTCTACAGACCCTGTACTAATCTTAACATCTTGGGCTATTTGGCGAATAGTAATGCGCCGATCTTTCAAAATGGCAGCCTCAACTTGACGTACAGATGCCTCATCAATGGCAGAAGGGGGCGATCAGGTCTGGGAGCTGTTTCCACAGATTTCCGGCCATGTTTTAATTCACGATGCCAGCGTTTTACAAGGCCATATGATGGGGCATTATCACCATAGGTTTCTTTCATTTCACCAAAAGTCTTCTGTGGTGTGCGTCGTTTCAAATACAAAAACCGGATCACTGTTCGACAGTCAACAGGCTCCATTTCACACATGACTCATTTCAAACACCTGTAATTTGCCACATATCCCGTATAGATAGAAATCATTGCACATGCAAAATTTCAGCTAGATCAAACAACTGGAAGTGGGTCAGGGGCATTACTTATTGCACAACCCTCATACATTAGCCATGACGCTCGCATCCGACATAACAGGCAGTTAAAAAGCTGTTAAATATAAAGCCAGTAAATAGAAAATATATTTACATATAAGTAAACAAATTATTCCAATAAATACAAAACTGCACAATAAATAAAGTTTCAACTGTGTGTTCTAGGCACAAGATATAAAGTATATTACGTGTATTACATTGGGAATAGTGCACATAACTGTTACAAAAAAATCAGTTGTTAATATTTTTTCTACGACAGACTTTTAATAAATAAGAAATGTATAAGCAGCTTAAACGGAAAATTAAGCGTTTTATCATGAATAGAAAAATGAACAAAGCTAACGTAAAATATGCATGCGTTAAATAGAAGGAAAAACACAGTCGTTTCTGATATGCAGCGGACTAACTCGTATAGTCTGATCTTTGTCCAGCAAGCAAATGACTGACATCTCGAACACATCTAATACGAGAGTTGTCACACGATCACGTGTCCCAATGAGGTCGAAATTTAACCAAGAAATTGAAACCGTTTTATCAAGAGACATAACTCTTGACTAAAAAAAAAAATAACTCATTCCCAAAGGAATGAAACTTTAGTCCATATAACTCATTATGCAATAAAATATTAATCACAGAAATATTATTGAAAATTGTTTATTTAATATTGTTGATGTGTATACTTTATAAAGATGAGATAGTTTTTCGTTATTAAATTAAACTGTAAACTAAATATAGCTAAACATTTTAATGGTTGGTTGGTTGTTTGTTTTACGGCATATCAACCCTCTTCAGGTTATTTAATAATCTTTCTTTAATATTCTATATACCTATAAAATTAAGTTTACTTCTCTTTCTGACATCGATATTAAAAGCCTACTTTTTCTAGCGAAAAACTTATTAAAAAATTAGTAATTATACTCAGTTATGGATATGCAAACGACTGCGTGAAGATTAAATAATTTGCACATTCCTTTGAAACCGAACGGTAATTAATTAATCATTCAATTTCTATGATTTCTTATTAGATAATTGGTTTCATTTCACAATTGCTCTGCATTCTATTAAAGCATAGTTTCGACATTCTGCATAATTGCGTTCAATTTAAGATAAAATAATTTCACCTCTCTCGCTCTCTTTATCTCCATATATATATATATATATATATATATATATATATAAAGCTGAATGTCTGTGTGTGTGTCTGGTCACGAATAGGCTCCTATATGGTTGACTATTTTAAAAAAACTGATTACATATAATGATAGAAGATGTATCGAGGATCAGGAATCGGTATGTTTGATCTGGCAGAACGGTGGTTCATTAAAATTGTGGGGTTTGCGTTCGCACCTGGCCCCCAAAATATGGAAATAAAAAATGAAAAAAAAAAAAAAAGTTTAAAGGGTTTTTTATATAGATGTACATAAGAATACTTTGATGAGTATGTTTCAACTTAAGTAGCGATGGTATAACAAAATTGTGGGGTTTGCGTTTGCACCTGTACTCCATGGAAATATGGCACAAACTTTAACAAAGACTTTTCATATCTATTTGCGTAAGTATACTTTGATAATTATGTTTCAGTTTGAAGAAATATGATATAATAAAATTATTAGGGTTTCGTTTGCGCCTGACCTCCATAGAATGTAAATATGTCGCAAAGTTTAACAAGGTTTTTTAAAAGGGGTGAGGGTCCACAATAACACCTTAACTTTAATCTTAATTCACGTTAGCTTTTATTTATTTTTTTTTAGTTGAATCATATTGTGTAGAATAAATTCACTTCATAAATTCACGTTCTTATTAAAGTGAAAGAAAAAAAAGTCGGAACTTTAGACAATTCTCGACAAAACTTTTGCATAACTCCGTTTTTTTCCTTCTCCACTTGCACATGGCACTCTGTCGAAAATAGATAAATAATAAAAACTAAGAACTATACTTGTTATCGTGTCAAAAGAAGGAAAAAATCCTGCTCACGTGATTACGTGTCTTTTTAAAAACATTTACATAACCTTTTTATTTTTATTTTTATTTATATATCTATTTAAGCTTTTTTCAGTTTACTAGAAGGTATTCAGTTGATTACAACCCTTTCTACGTGTTCTTTACATTACAATAGTACAACCCTGAATCCGACAGCGCAATACTACACCGTTCAAGACTGTAAAACTGAAACGAAGCTGTTCTGCTTGAAAAGGGTGCCATTTTCTTCTTATTCATATTTATATCAATTCATTGCTTTAAAAAACTAAAGTAATTACGTGTTTACATTTTTAATATCCCAGTTTGCTGTTTCGGATTATTTTACTAAAGTAAGTAAAGCTTCATTATTTTTCAAAACTGTTTTTGTTTCTTTGTTTTTCGATATTTCGTTGATATTATTTAGTAAGAGTGTTTAGAAGAAAAGCCAACAAACGACTACCCGAAAAATAAAATATACAAGAAATAAATGCTACCATAGTCAATAAAAGTTCACTTCATGTTTTTTTTTTTTTAAATTCATGAACCGGTTTAAAAAAATCAAAATGGCAGCGACTTTGAAATGGTGAGCCCCGTTTTCAATTTGAACGAGGGGCACCTGAGCATTCTGTGTTAACAATTTAAGAGAGTTCCGTCAACGTAAGAAATATTTATAAACATATTTTAATGTTTTCCGTTATTTTGTGCTTGAGGAATATTCGATTATGGCATGTGTAGTTTATATAAAAATTCATTTAAGCAGTTACCGCCTCAAATTTCGTTTTAATTTCGTTTCATAACTTTATATTGGATAATAATTAGGGCTAAGACAACAGCATATTGTTTTCATTGTTTTGACTCTCGAATGTATATCAATTGATATCTCATACGCTTTTATCTAGAGTGATGTGGTTCTCGATGTATTAACTGTGTATAACTGTAAAAAAACAATGAAAAGAATATGCTGTTGTCATATCCCTAATAATAATAAACAGAGAATTGCCTCTATAATAATAAATAAGTAATCTGCTTGAATCAAAATATAATATTTATGCGTATTTAACAACCGAGCAACGTATAATCATTAAATCATTTCCCATACAGATTTTAAAATAGAATAATTTTTATAACTAATCACTATCTCAATGCTACTAATAATGATGATGGTCGCCTATTTTCATATTATGTAGCATTTTCATTATGAGTAAATATGGTGCGGGGTTAAGGATGCGATGCGAACGAACATAAAAAATTACTAGCTGATATAAGTCACTCTCCGTTAGTTTATCTTGCTATTTCTCTTTGTTTCTTAGCCATCGTGTATAAACGGAATGTAGTAAAACCTATAGCGTTGTACTTGTTTAGCCGTCTTCAAATTGAAAAAAAAAATGAAAGTGAAGCATTCATGGTCCCCCGTGAGTACACAGTGAACGAGGCATATAAACCATGACTAAGTTCAGCATTTCTCCTCTCCCCCCCCTTTAGCTCCAAAAGTCCCCAGAGGACGTCAAATCCTAGTGAAAATGAACAAACGGTGCAGTTTTAGGCCTTAACATATGTAACTATGAGTTCTGCACCATGCAGAAAAAGAAATAGTTAAGTCCATAATTTTCACCCCCACTTTTAGCCCCCAAAGTCTCCAAGGCCTCAACACATTTAAATTTGAGTTCAGCACCATGCAAAACTGCTAAATAGACATACACAGAAAATTTTGGACAAAAATGGTAAAATGTTCCCCAAAAATGGAGTGTTTTTATTAACCCTAAAACAGCCCCTGGGACACACCCAAGAGTTATCGCGAAGTATAGATAAGCAAAATTATATAGAAAACAGTTAGTTACAACTTTTCAGAAAGTTTTATTAAAACCCAAGGCATAATTTTTTTTTTAATAAACACAAAAGTGTAAATTTTAGCCATTTGAAATTGAAAGGAGGGCAACCGGAGTTTTCCCAGAAAATCCGTTCTGTTACTTTTTTACTCATATCATGTTTAATGTTTCTGCCAAATTTAAAAAAAAAAAATTCCAAGGCGTAGTTATTGAGAAAAGTGTGGACAGACGAACAGACGAACGGACAAGAGTGAATTCACAGGTCCCCCCCTTTTGTCGGGGGACCAAAACTTAATGATTACTGCTCATTCGAAACAATAAACTAGCGAACATATGTTTAATACCAATTTCTATTAAAAACAGCCATTAATCAACGAAAACTCCAGAAGGGATACTTCAGCTGATTCAGAATTAAACACTCAACGTACCTATATATTACGCTTAGCTACCATAACATTTGAGGCCAGGCGAAGCAAATGACAACTCAACTGATAAATACAGATACTCACATACATTCACACACTGATAAAGAACGCATGTGCACGATTTCTCTTAAACTCACACACGTATGTTCAGATAGTGACAACGGTTGCATACGCACACATACATCGACAGAAATCAAACGTACAGATATACAAAGTGCTAACAATATACACTAACAGCATTCTACAAACAGAGGGTCTTTTAAGCTTTCTAAACTGAAACTTTATCCAATCAAAATATTAATTTCACAATTGTGAGTGTGGATGTATTACTGATGCAACGATTTCAATATCTTTCCGATACAATTACCGAAACTATTCTAAATTCTCTTTTCAAATATTTAGCTATATAATTTTTTGGAGGGTAGGGGTGAGATTACCGGAAAAATCTATATATGGGCATATATTTTCACGAGCGTAAAAATACACATGTGTGGGGGTTATATGCATTTGGGTTTTACTTTTCACTTAATATCAATAACTATTTATCATTTATTTTAATAATATCGGTTATAGGAAATTAAGTTTGTAAACAAAAACAAATTAAAAAAAAATTACAATTGAAATAGTCGTCTCCGGCTTCGGACAATAAGCACTATTTTTCCGATTCCAATACCAATTCTGATACCTTAAAATGTTCCAATGTTTTCAATTCTCGATTTCGATTTCTAATCAATCTAACAACACTAGTATGTATGTTGTGTTGTTGTATCATAAAGGGACCGTGTGTGATTATATCTAACCAGGGTTAACGTTGTGTGATCGTCTAGTGGTCAGTCTATTTAATGATATGTTCATTTGCCGTTGTGTGTGTGTGTTTGTGTGTGTGTGGTACATGTATTTTAAGACATACCTTCCTGCGTCGGATGTTTGTCTATCTGGATTCATCTCGTGTCTTGGAGGGAGACTGGTTCCTGTTTGGACGAAGATTCAATCACTCCAAAACAATGAATTGGTTTTATAGTTTATTTCACTTTCCAGATGTCTCGCAGAAGGATGGAAAGTGAATCTTTGACTTGCGTGGTTTCTTGTGGTCTCATTTCTACACATGCCAGCCCCCCCCAGTGAAGGGGAGGAGACGTCTGTGAAGCCGTCCAAATCAAATCTCCTCGATTCAGCTAACCTGATCACGTGATTCACACGCAATCTGATCAGCTGATTCTGACTTCCGGTCAACGTGTGTACAATATAATTTACCACCTCCCTCTCCCTCCCTCTCTCTCGATCCATTCTCTAACATGTATACATATAAGTATTATGTTTGTTAGCCATGTTTTTCTATTTTCCATTCATAAAGCTCTATTAGCGAATTGAGCTCAAGCCAAATCATGATTTGTATTCATAGAGCAGTTTATCATAACTTGCATCTACATAGATTTTGCTTTTTCGCCACTAAAACCATTTATGCATTTTCATCGTCATCTTTAGCATTTATAAAATACGCGACAGTTGCCGCGTCCTAGAGAATCCAGAATACACGCTACAGTAAATAAATAAATATATAAATAAATGAGCAAATAAATAAATATATAAATAAATAAATGAATGATAAATAATTCAATATTTTTTATTTATATTTTTTTTATTTATATTTATTTATTTATCTACCTGAATTTTTTTTCAACTGCAGAGTTTACTTATTCCAAAGGTCCTTTCGGGTAATAACCCATCATCAGTGGAAAAACAAATCCTCTCTCTAGGCTGTGAATTGTAAATGGAAATGGTACCACCCACAGCTGAAACTAAAAATTGAGGTAGATAAATAAATGAATATAAATATAAAAAATAATATAAAAAATTATTGAATTATTTATCATTTATTTATTTATTTATTTATTTACTTATCTGCTCATAGCGACTGTACATTCCTGCATTGTAAGTCTTCAAAAATACCTGTTAAACTAAGGTTTTTAATATAAAATCTACATAGCATAATCGTGTAGGCATACTGGTTCTTATAAAGTCACAGTAGTTAAACAGCCGTGAGCCTTACCAGATTATTTTTATGAACATTGCTTCAGACAAGGTATACATCCAGTAGATGTAAGGAGTTAAAAAAACAAATAAAGTACTACGTAAAGATTTTTAAAAATCCAAAATAACTAGCACCGCGTAAGACTTTGATGGAGAGATTTCCGCTTAGAAAACAGCAATTCTTCCCCTTTGTCAGAAACATCATTCATAAAATGTGAGAGCAAAAGCACAAAATAAAGAGAAGAGAGTTACGAGGGTTCCGAAAATAAACCGAAGATAAACTTTTTATACTCTTTTGGTGACCATTTGGCAATACTAGCTATTGTACGTATTCAGGTATGTGGATATGTATAATGCCTTAGGAAGGTAAACGACCCTTCCTTGCCCAGTTCTATGGCACGAACGGGCAAGTATAGTATCTGTTCGCCTCATCTTTATATCCCAGAAGGTTTTCATACGGCAGGTAGTTTGAGCTCCTCAGCAGGGTAAAGAAAAACCATCCAGAATAACTAAACTGATATAAAGACTGATAAAAGGACCAGTTAATCCTGTAAGGTAGTCGTCCAATGATGGTGTCACACACAAGAGACTCGCTTCGAATTTGTGACGAGCCAACACGGTAGCAGTAACATGTAAAAACATATCATGAGAATGCCTATGTCAATGCGCAATTTGGTTTAATAAGAGATAGCGAAACATAAAAACCAAGCTTACTTCATTAATAAAAAAGAAAAGATCAACGGGTGCTGTTGTGCAACTCTTGTATTTCTCTGTCACTTTTTTTGACCTTTTGCCATCAACCCTTTAAAAATTATCTAATTCCAAACATCTATTTAAATTCTTATTTTTTCGGAATTTTTGAGAAGACCGTCAATGATTTGTATACATTGCAATATCCGGACTCCTATTTTCATTTTGGATTTTTTTCCATCCTTTCAGCCGATGTAAACTTCGAGCTTCTTCAGACAAATATTTATGTCTTGATTAGTCATTAGTAGGGCTAGGACAACAGCATATTCTTTTAATTGTTTTGACTCTCGGGTGTATATCCGTTGATATCTTATATGCTTTTATATACAGTGATGTGGTTTTAGTTAATGAACTGTGTTTAACTGTGTCGGATATATACCCTAGAGTCAAAACAACGAAAAGAATATTCTGCCGTCATAGCCCTAATATTTAGTACTAAATGTCGCCTTTAGAGCGACGCTTCAATATTTATTACAGGTGACGATAGTTAAAATGATAAAATACCCCTTCTATTCGAGCCAGGTTTACGAACGATCGTATTTTTGTTGAAATCTCCAACTTCGTTTCAAGCAAAGTGAATGTGCACTCTGATCTAAATTTACCTAAAAGCATATTCCTATAATCTGATCCATTATTCCCTCCTATTACTGTAATGACTTCTACACCGTTGGCACTAAAGCAACTACGCTGATAAGCAATATTGTCTTTCGGTTTCTGTTCCACAGATGTGATGACGTTGACAAGTAAGATATTATCTCTTCTTAGAAATGCTTATCTTATTCTTAGATAATGTGAAAAAAACAAACATTTCCTCTTGTTCAGAATAGCTTTCTGACTAGCTTGACCATATATAATTATCCATCCAAACGGACATCAGAAATCAGAAGCCAAAAAGAGTAGATAATTTTAACCTTAGCCATAACCCCATAGCATGAATGATCTGCATCCAAATTTTACTGTTGTGATTGTATTCCTTGGCGAATGTTAAGCTCTTTCTTTTTCCAGACTATTACCACACCATTTCTTCCAATGGCTTTAATATTAGTTTTGGTTGACTAAAGTACATATTTCCTTAAATGTGACAAATTCAGTACAATGGTTGCTAGTAATTTAGCTTTGGCATCGAAGAGTTTTGATTTTAAAAGGTGTTTTTCTCACTTGGAATCTCCTCAATCTTGTCATATAAACGAAATGAACGACTTATTGTATTCGTACACACTTTAACGACACTAACTTCTAGACACCACGAAGTTCATTAAGCTAACCCCAATGATCGTTACTGAATAGTCTCCCTAATAATCCTTCTATTAAACCCACTGACTTTTATGAGCGGACAAAGCTGCTGTAAACGAATAGAACGAAATATCTGTCAATGACAGAATCTCATATGAACCAAACTCAGTGGTACATTCAACTAAGTTTATCTTCTCTTCACCCCCCTCTCTCTGTCTTTCACAGTCGTGGTTTTGCTAGTGCCAGTCTTTCTATAAATACTATTATGGCATGTGCTATTCCGAATTGTCTAATCTATTCAGCGCTTCCTTTGTTTCAGCTCGTTTACTCGCTGATCTAATGGTCCTCATTAATTGAATGATGGTTTAATGCAGCTTCCTATTCCAGTAAAATCTTTCAAGGAACCGCAGGCTTGCAGAACGCTTTTCCTTCCAGTATGTTTTCCTATACTTTAGCCTTCATCTATTCAAGAATAATCCCAATGATATTTTCTGTTTTTGCAATTATCATATTTTGCGATTGTTAACTCCTTACATCAAATGCTTTACGGCTTGTCTCAAACGATTTCCAGAAAAAAATATTTCTTCAATTAATCAAGTTTGTCTGAAGGTCAACCATACATTTACTTTTCGCCATTTTATCAAATAGCAATCTGATGTCAAATTTATGAACGGAGCTGTAACTGTAATTCAAAGAAAAGAACATGCAACACCCACGGAAACTAGATAATTATTTCGTGACGAATAGGACAATAATAGACAGTAAACATGCAAGAAATTCATAGCGGACTAATGTAAGCGTCCATGTATTGTAATTATCAATAACGATCACGACAAGAAATATTAACAGATGATTTAATACATGCATTATAAACTTTTGCGTTATAGAATATTGCTTTTCCTTTAGGGAATCTTTATTAGACATATACAAAGAAACATTTCGTATAATGTGTTTATGCACACACACACATACACACACATAAATATATATATATATATATATATATATATATGTATATATATATATATATATACTAGCATTTCAGCCCGGCGTTGCCCGGGTGTTTCGATGTGTATGTTGAGCCCTCCCCCCAAAAAAAAAACAAAAAAAAACAAAGTGGTAGTAGAAAAGCCAGACCGGAAGTGACGTAGGTTAAATTAAGGCTAAACAACCGAAAGAAGAAGATGATCCCCCTGTAGAAAAGTGCCCAGTTGAAGGTGAAGATATTAATGTTTTTAGCCAATTTTTCGATATTTGTCGTCTGAAAGGTCGAACTTCAAAACGACACTGATCTTGTGAAAATCCGTCGCCCCAGTCGAAAGTTTTAGGCAGACATACAAACGTGCATACATATATACATTTATCTATTGGTAACTACAAATGTTCGACCAAAACAAATTAAAAAGCTTGTCCTATCTCTGAATACCCTTTATATAAATTTTGAAATGTTTAAACCAGAAATTTTCTGAGTAATTTAGTAGAGACCGCATAGGTCAATTTTTTAAAATGATGACCCCTGTTATACCTCCTTAACATTTATTGTTTTGGACTCAAATCAAGTTATTAAGTTAGAGCCATGTCCAAGGAACCTCTATCTAAAATTTCTAGTGTTTAGACCCAGAATCGTTGAACTTTGACCCCTTAATAGCTACATTTATGGCCAAAAACGGATTGCAAAGATTTTCCAAAATCTCAGTTTCCTGTATATCAAATTTCGAGTATGTAGACTGTAAATTGACAGAGTTATTGCGTAGGAAAATGTACACAGACAGACAGACACCCCGCACACACCGACTTTCACCTTTATAGATATACTAGCATTTCAGCCTGGCGTTACCCGACTATTATGAGGTGTATGTTGAGAAAAAGCGGTCATTTTCTTAAAACTTTGACCCCTATTATGACGCCTTAACATTTATTGTTTTGGGCTAAAATCAAGTTATTAAGTTAGATCCATGTCCACGGAACCTATATCTAAAATTTCAAATGTTTAAACCCAAAATTGTCGGATGAGTTTGGTAGAGTTTTCAAAGGTCAAATCGCTGAACTTTGACCCTTTAACAGCCAAATTCCTGGCCGAAAGCGAATCACACAGATTTTCCCAAATTTTAGTACCCTGTATATCAAATTTCGTCTGTAGACAAAAAAATTGACAGAGTCATTGCGTAGAGAAATGTACACACACAGACAGACACACACAGACAGACACACAGATACACAAACACGCTCACTTTTATAGATATACTAGCATTCCGGCCTTGCGTTGGCCGGTTATTTGGATGTGTATGCAGAGCAAAAAAAAAAAAAAAAAAAAAACCCGGTCAATTTTTTAAATTTGACCCCTATTATTACACCTTAAAATTTATTGTTTTGGGCTCAAATCAAGTTTATTAAGTAAGATCCATGTTCAAGGAACATATATCTAAAATTTCAAGTGTTTAGACCCAAATTGTCGGAGGAGTTTGGTAGAGTTCTTAAAGGTCAAATCGTTAAACTTTGACCCCTAAACAGCCAAATTTCTGGCAGAAACCCGATCACATAGATGTTCGCAAATCTCAGTACCCTGTATACCAAATTTCGAGTCTGTATACTAAAAATTGACAGAGTTATTGCGTAGGGAAATGTACACAGACAGACAGACAAACACATAGACACACAGACACGTTTACTTTTATAGATACACTAGCATGGGTGCCCGGCGTTGCCCGGTTGTTTGGAGGTGTATGCAGAGCAAAAAAAAAAATAAATAAAAAAGCAAAAAGAAAACGATCATTTTTTAAAACTTTGACCCCTATTATGGCACCTTAAAATTTATTGTTGTTGGCTGAAATCGAGTTATTAAGTTAGATCCCTGTCCAAGGAATATATATCTAAAATTTCATGTTTAGACCCCAAGTTGTCGGAGGAGTTTGGTAGAGTCCTCAAAGGTCAAATCGTTGAACTTTGACCCCTTAACAGCCAAATTTCTGGCCAACAACCGATCACATAGATGTTCCCAAATCTCAGTAGCCTGTATATCAAATTTCGAGTCTGTATACTAAAAATTTATAAATACTTATCAAGGCTGATCGGCCACTCAAGGATAAGGGTTAAAGAGTGTATAGTAGTCAAAAGGACAATATAGTAATCGATAGTAATGGAAGTTCGGTAAATTTGTTAACTTAAGTGGAACGGCTCATCAGAAACTTGTTCACGTTGGACTTGAAGACAACCATATTATAGACAGCTGAAAAGCAGGAAAACGGAAGACAATTCCACAGGCGTGCAGTTCTAAGAAAGAAGCTTTGATCATGGAATCTATGTTTAGGTTTAGGTACAGATAAAGAGTGGGGAAAATTATTGATAATGTTTTCAGCTAGTCTAGTGTTTCTTGTGAAAGTTTGGCGAGGGGGGACCATAGATAGAAGCTCAGTTGAACACTGTTCCCCTTCAACTAGGCACTTTTCTACGGGAGGGGGGGGTCCCTCCTTTATATTGTCTAGCCTTAATTTAAAAATGTCGCTTCCGGTTTGGCGGTGGTCGCAACAGCATAAACGTTAGGTGTTATCCCGTTCTTTTCCTCCTTTGCGGTACGGGTTCGAGCCTGCCTTCCTACTACCACTTTTTTTTTTTTGCTCAACATACTTATACAAACACCCGGGCAACGCCGGGTTGAAATGTATATATATATATATATATATATATATATATATATATATATATATATATATATATATATATATATATATATAACATCATCAAAAAGATTGTTAACCAGACCCATAATTGTTTCCCCGCCACTTTAGTTCGCCCTGTTTTTACCACTCGGAAATTCTTTTCTTCCTTTCAGAAAGATGTTTGGCCAACCATTCAAAGTAGTCTTGTCGTCTATAAATTTAAGTGTCAGTGTGAAGCTGACTACGTGGGCAGAATGAGTCACAGATTGGAGGTCAGAATTTCCCAACATGTCCCTTTATGTATACGACAGGGTAGGTTAGGCTCCGCACGATCCCGTGTTTCTGCTACTGCGATCGGTAATAATAATAATAGTAATAATAATAATAATAATAATAATAATAATAATAATAATAATAATAATAATAATAATAATGTTTGATCCTTGGCCCTGCTTGCCACAGTTAACAGAGATACTACGCTATGGTCACAACCCAAGTGTCATAACATTACACTTAAAGGAAGAATTACAGAATAGTTAATATTCGAGCAGAGGCAAACAACAACAGCAACAAACAACAACGCATAAATTATATAAAACGCATTACAATACAATTCTCTACACAAGATAGTTTTAAAACAAATTGTAATTTCTTTTACTAAATGAAAAACAAATGTACACATTATTTCGCCCCGTTGAACAAGATCCCACCATAATCATTTACAAGTTCTTTAGTGTAAACTATTCTGTATGTTTAACAATAAAAAAATCTTACGCATCTTTTCTACATTTTAACACAGATCGGTTTCTGTACAAAAAATATCACTCTTATGCGTTTTATATAAATTATGTATTGTTCCATTGTTGGTTTTAAGACACGTTTCACCTGAATTATAAAAACAATCTTTTTATTATATTTTATTTATTTTTAAATTTATTGAAATCGCTCCGGAAAACGCATGAAATGAATTGATGTAAGAAACTAAAAAAATAAAAAAGATTGTTATCGCAAAGAATGAGACATCTATTGGCTTTAGTATTGACAAGGCTAATACGTTAAGCAGGAAGAGAACAGTCAGAAACTAGATTGTTCTCGAATGGTGAAGTTCTAGAATAGAAAGGTGTATTACAATAAGGTAAGAAAACATCAAATTGGTGAAGACCACTAGACTAACGAGTCAAACAGTTAAGAACAAATGAAGCAGAGAAATAGATCAGACAATTCTGAAGAACACCTGCCATAAAAGGATTTATTATAAAGACTGAAACTAACAACATCTCGTATGTGTGTTATATATATATATATATATATATATATATATATATATATATATATATATATATCGTTTCTGAAACGACCGTACAATCTAGTTGATTTTGTTTGTTTTTTTTCCTTTTGAAACTGCTTTTTAATTCAAAATTATGAATCCTTTCACTCAATATTAAAATAGCTCTAGGATATCTATACCTATTGAGCTTATTATTTTTCTACAGTACAATGACTAATGTTTTCTCTTAATAGTATTAATACATTTACTAATACATTAAAATAAACTCTGCTTTTCAGACTCTTTTTATATACACAGGCGGCAAAAAAAAAAGAAAGTCCGCACTTGTAATTTTTTCAAAAACTGCAAATTTAAGCTAAATTTAATGTAACTGTTTAAACAAACTATACTTCATTTGATTGGCCCTTTAATCTTCTATAATTTTACCTCTTCATATTTGCCTTTTAATTGAAATATTCTAGTGTTCACGTCAATTTAAAAAATAACTTCAAATTGAGGAGGCAAAAAGAAAGTCCGCACAATGAAAATTGTTATTTGAATGTAACTTTAGGACATTAAATCAACAAAAATACAACAGGAACACAATGAGCTTGCTAATATTTAGTGGCATAGCCCTTCTAAAACTTGACAGCCTGCAATCTTTTGGGAATTCCTTGCATTAGACTGCAGCAATACTCCGAGGAAAGGGCATCCCACTTTTCTTTTATTTTTGAAATTTTATCATTGCGTAACTGTTGCTTGATGTAATGCTATACGTTTTCCCATAGGATTGAGGTCTAGAGATTGTGCAGGCCAATCCAAACACGGAATATCATGTTTTTCCAAGAACCTCTTGACATTGCCAGCTGTGTGAATGGGAGCATTATCCTGCATGAAGATGAGATTATCATCCAAATTCAGACCAAGGTAGGATAGAAAATGCTCAGTCAACATATTAATGTACTTGGTCGAATTAATTCGACCTTGCAAGCGAACTATAGACCTTGGGCCATTGGTACTAATAATGCCCCACACCAAAACTGAATCTCCACCACTTTGCAGCGTTGAAAATGAGCACCTACGATTAAATTCTTCGCATTTCCTCTGACGGACGTACTGCCTACCATCACTGCCTAGCCTATTGAACTTGCTTTCGTCGCTAAAAAGCACTTTTGACCAATATGAAGAGTCATGATCTTCATTGCAGGCGTCGCTTTCTGTTCTTTACAGAAATCATTGGCTTGCGTCTTGCAATATATTCTCGCAAATTAAATTCCTTTGATCTGTTCTTGACAGTAGAAAAAAAGCACTTTTTTTTAACAAGATTGCGCTGTTTTTGGATTTGGGGAGCCGTTTCAAATCTGTTTCTTAGGCTGCGGATGTTGATAGCAGGGATCTGTTAGAAGTAACTATAGTACGAGCAGATTTAGGGGCATCACAAACACTGCTAGTGTTTTGGTGCTTTTCACAGTCTTTCGTACCGTTTTCTCAGCACATTTCAATCTGGGGCCGATTTCTCGATTGGATAAACCAGAAAGGTGGAGATAAATGAGCTCCTGACAATCACTAAGAGAAATTCGTGGCATATGGACTAATTGTTACATAGTATAACCTGGAACAACAACAATTACGATTAGAGATGCTTTGTTGCCTGTTGGTGAATATTCTAAAATGATTTAGGGGCGATAATTTAAACTTTCTTTTTGCTGCGGACATTCTTTTTGCCTACTGAATTTGAAGTTATTTTTTTTAAATTGACGCGAACACTAGAATATTTCAATTAAAAGTCAAATATGAACAGGTAAAATTATAGAGGAATAAAAGACGAATAAAATGAGGTATACGTTATTTAAACAGTTACATTAAATTTAGCTTAAATTTGCAGTTTTTGAAAAAAAATACAAGTGTGGACTTTCCTTTTGCCGGCACTGTGTATATATATATATATATATATATATATATATATATATATATATATATATATATATATATATATATATATAACGAAAGAAAGAGAGATAGAGAGAGAGAGAGAGAGAGAGAGAGCAAAGAAGAAGAAGAAGAAGGAGTTAAGCCAATCAAAATACAGATATGTTTCTTCAATTTATCAAATGTGAAAAAATATTCACCAGTCCAAATATGACAACACTACTCCTCCATGGACTGATGGTAGATTTGTAGAGATAGAAAATAGTCTTGGGCGTGAGTAAGTGTTTAAAATGATAGAGAGAGTTCCGAATTTACGAGAAGCAGAAAAAGCAATGGATTTAATATATGAACTTCAAGCAAGGTTCAATAAGAAAGCTTAGAAAGTTTTACAGTCGATTTAACATCGAAGATAGATGTAACATGCTACATATCAACACCCGGGTCCCACGCGTTGTATGCAGGCAGTCACAAGAAACCAAAGACAAAGAAAAAAAATTTAACTCACTTTTCTTTCATTTGACACAATATACATTTATTTACAGGTGCTTCCAGAATAACACATTGTTTCCTGTTCAAAAGTCTTCTTCTACTCCAATATGCGTAACAAGAATCATGGTAGCCTGTTTTTGAACGGCTACGGGTAAGACACATCTTTTCCTGTCCTTCTCGGGCCACGTGCGTAATACGTCTATTTCTGCCTTTCTCGGACCAGGCTTTTTTGTATAATCTTTTTATTTTCTTTTTCATCGCCGTAGCGTCTCCTCGCACACGGGTCGGTCTTTGTACACGGTGACTGTCGAACACTTGCTGCTACTGTCAACATTGTGTACGCATCGTTACAAAGAGCCACCCATGAAAATCTCAGGAATTAAAAGGGACCACTACGATTGAAGGACTCAAGTTGCGTCTTCATTTCGTCCATTTTTTCTTTATTTGTTTATTTCTATATTGCGTCGGATTTTCAGTTGTTCATCTACTATTTTTGTTTTATTTTATAGTAATTAAATTTATTTGCAGATGTATAAGCCATTTTTATTTTTTTTCACATTCTTATTTATTTTACTTCCTTATTCTATTTCTTTTCTTTCCTTTACTCTCATAAGTCCCCCCACCTCCACCTGTTCTTTATTATTCCTTTCTCATCTGACATATCTAAATATAAAACCTATTTCACAGAAGAGTTTAAAGAAGCGTAACACGAATCTTTCCTTATTCCAATTGGAGCATCCTGGAACCGGATGCTTTCCCAACACCCGAAAACTTACGAGGCTATAATTTAATAAAACCGAATCGGAAAACGGATATTAGCAAAACGTGATCGAGAGACCAAGTGAGCTTCTCGAAAATTGAACAAACTGTTATTCACTTAAAATAAGCAAAATCCAACTTTGAAACGCCTCTTTCCAGATTCCCGAATAAACTGAATCAAGAAAACAAATAAAAAATAAAAAAGCCAGAAGAAGGATCATTGTAATATCAGGAATGATTCGATAAGTGCGGCCGTGCAAACATATTACACGCATTAATGTAATTCAATTCTATTAGTGCCCGTGCCCGGTTTGTTAGACTTTGTAATGAAATCAGTTGTGTGAAATTCAAAGACCCACCTCTCAACTCAGCAGAACCTTCCCCAACCCCGGACATTATCGAACTTCGTCAGCGTCAATAGCACCATCTGTTGAAACGACGAAGCTAAAGAGGCCGCAGGGAGGGAGAGAGAGAGAGAGAGAGAGAGAGAGAGAGAGAGGGAGGGGAGAAACAGATTCGTTATAAAGGACAAGCAAAATTTTTAAAAGCATATAGGAAACAGAAATTGCTCCTTTTAATACTTCTATATTTGTTGCAATCCGTTCTTTGAGGAAGAGAAGGACAGAGAGAGAGAGAGAGAGAGAGAGAGAGAGAGAGAGAGAGAGAGAGAGAGAGGGAGAGAGAGATAGCGAAAGATATTGTTCCTTTTAATACTTCTTTATTTGTTGCAATCCGTTGTTTGTGAAAGAGAAGGGAAGAGAGTGAGTGAGAGAGAGAGAGAGAGAGAGAGAGAAAAGAGACATTGTTCCTTTTAATACTTCTATATTTGCGCGATCCGTTGTTTGACAAAGAGAGCGAGAAAGATAGAGAAAGAAAAAGAGAAACAGAGGGGTAAGAGGGAGAGATAGAGAAAAAGAGGGAAGCGAAAAAGAAAGAAAGAACTAAGAAGAAAGAAAAGTATAGTAAAGAGAAAGGGAATGAGAGAAAAAAGGTGTGAATTATCGATACTGAAAATATGATGGGATACACAAGAACCGTTGATGAGAATTCCTTTAATCCTGAGTTTTCTTTTAGACACTGCTATCGTTTATGAATGGGTCACACTTAAGGTCAAGAGCCATTCAACGATAATGGTTAATGAGACGGAATGACTGTTAGTCGAAAAATGAGGAATGTTATAAAAGCACTAAAATTAATAAATAATATAGAGTCCGTTTTATTATATATATATATATATATATATATATATATATATATATATATATATATATATAACGTGGCCCACTTAAAAGTAGGTCAGAAAAATATAGTAGAGAGGGGGAACATTCTTTCATTGTTTAAATTACCTGTAGTGTAATAAAAGATGCTGGAAGTGCTCCCCGTTGACACGCATGCATTTATGGGCATGTTTAACAACGTTTGCAGATATTGTCTGTAGATCTTTTCTGGTGATTCTCCTGATAGCGTTGGTAATGTTCTCCTTTAGTTGGTCTAGATTGTGAGGATTATTTGCATAAAATAATTTTGTTTTAAAGTCCTCTCAATATAAACATCACATGGTGACAATTCCGGGGAAAGTAGTGGCTATAACCCTTAACTTATTGTTCTCGCTTCCGTAAACATGTCATGAACTCGTGACAGTGATCCGTGAGAGGCATGGTATGTAGCGCTATCTTGTTGAAAAAAGAATTGTATTTTAGTCTTGTGGTGTCAGTTGGTCTATAAGAGAATGATTAGAGAGATCATGATTTTTTAAAGTGGTTTACCCTGTATATAAGGCAGTTTATGCTAAAATGTCTTTACATAGACTTTAAAAATGACATTTTGTATCAACATTGACGCAGGCGGGCAGAAAGCCTTCACAAAGAAGAAATTTCCATTGATATTCTGCTTGGTACTAAGCATGTGGAGTTAGGAAGAAACGTTCTTTCTTTGTAGCAACTAGACCAGTTCTTGTTGTGAATATCTTATACGATGGAAACAAAAATTGGAACTCATACACGAGAATTACAAATGAGATAAAGAGAGAGACAGCAAGATAAGGTGCACATATATACTAGTAGAGTAAAAAAAAACGATCAATATTATACAAAATATGACACTATTGGTGTAATGAATGCATGCAGCCAGGTGCATATTGCGGTGAGAGGGGGTGTTTGACCGGACTGGATAGAGGAAGAGAGGGCAGAAAAGGGGGTGTTGATGTCTGATTGGGACAAAACAGAAATGTCTATGGAATTTTGTCAGAAAGAGAAAAAACAAATAATAATTGTTTTTATCTCATTCTCATTATATATCTGTTAACATGAAAGGTTGTTTTTAAATCTCTGTTGAGAGGTATGAAGAGATCCAGAGATCCTTAGCTGATTAAGGCTGACAACTTAGAATGGGGGTCAAGAGTAAGGGTCGCCGCCAAGCATTGTCCGACCTGGAATGACTGAGAGAGAGAGAGAGAGAGAGAGAGAGAGAGAGGTGTTGAGTGGACAAGACGAAGGGTAAGCTCTAAGAGGAAAAAAGAAAGGGTGTTTGTAACCATTCTCTAAAGGAGAGGCGGGGAAAAGGGGTTGGATTTAGAAAAAGGAATTCTAAAAAGAGAGAGTCGTAGCCAGCAAACTGAACGGCTGGGCTGGTCAAGCGCTCCCGATTTGGGAGCCCTCAGGGCCTGATGTTATGATGTTAACTAGCCTGTGTTAATGGGAAATCTGTGACTTTACTGGTCTGGTCTTACATCGTTTCACTGCTATAGTCAGTCACCTCAATTTAGACAGTAGCTGCTATGAAGTAATGAAATTAATAAATAGTTTGTTATTGTTATACACCGGAGTTCTGTTTGTTTGTGGTTAGGACTCTTCATTTTGCAGCAAGCCGCAAGGATCAGCGGAGTGATTGATGTATCCGGAGACTATCTACACAGGGTAGGAGACGATTCGATCGAGAGGCAAAGCGCCACCATGAAAACACAGTGGGTGAAGACGATCAACAGGCCAACTTGTGACGGGACAATGTACGATCGAAGGAACACCTGTCATATCGGGTGGAATCCGACGAGGTTAAGGACACCCGGTGTGGTTGGTGCAGTATTGGTCTCGTTATAAAAACTCTGCATATGCTTGTCACAATATTAGTTTGTCACGTTATTTGAGACCACATTTTAATATCGAATACACCATTTATGGATTAAAAACTTGTTTTTATTAGGGCTCTAGGGGCCTCTTTATTTTATTTAGTGCCTTCAGTAGAGCACTGAGGCGTCATGTGTGTTATATTTTTACTGCTCAATTAAAGATATTTTCTCTCTGGGGAAGTGGTTAGAAACTTGCTTTTTGTACTTTCAGTAGTGTGGAGGCCTACTGACATTCAATTTTTACTGCTCACTCATGAAATTATTTTCTGTTCTATTCACTATATTTTGCTTTGAAATGGCAATTAAACAGGTGAAATCATCATTAAATACTTATGTGTCATCTCAAAATTAGCATGGATCTAAATATACTACGGGAAATATCAGTAGAAAAATAATTACAAGAAAAAAATGTGCTGGTCTGGATTGGTCATCTTTTAAACAAACGCATTTCAGGTGAAAACATTATTACGTATTTACGTATCAAAGGCAATATAATTTGCTTTTCTACTAAAACCAACACAAAGTCAAGTATCTGCAGAATGTCTTCTTGGTTCCTCCTCTTCTCTTTTCTCTCTCCCAACAATCGAACACAGCATATAATAACAAAACTCTAAAGCACGTCTGACAGCACTGACTTCTGCCAACAGTCTGCCCCTCCTCTTAACAACCCAGGCTTTTTATATCGCAAAATCGTTCACCTCTATTTGCATATTCTTCTAACTCACGTGATCACTACTCTATAAATAAGAGTCTTGACCATTTCTTTTCTTTCTTTTTATTTATTTTTGGTGACCGACCCGCACGTGGTCTATCCAGGTAAGTCACGCATTTCTCCACACTCCCCCCTGATCTCATGATCACAAACAGGACATGCGGGCAATCGTCGTTGGCGGGTACTCCTTCGAAGAAGCACTTCCTCATTGCTGTTTTCTTCATTACCACCATCATTACTACCAGTCTGTTCCATTATCCCGTCTCGTGGTTCCATAGGCGGTGTCTCACAATCAGGGCAGGGGGGCAGTATCCGTCTTTGTCGGGTACTTCTCCGAAGAATCGGAGGCGTCATCTCCTCGGTATGCTCCATCATCCCTTCTCTCTGGGTTTCGCAATCACGGGGGGTGGGCAGTATTCGTCTCTGTCGAGTATTTCGATGAGGCATTACTTCCTTGTGTCCATCGCTCTCCTCACTATTGTCATCAGTATGTCCCATCATTCCCTCATCTGGTTCTGTTGGTGGTGTTTCTATGCTCACCTGAAGGAGCAGTAAGTGATCAGGATCATCTCTGAACGGTGTGTGATCCTCCTCATCGTCCTCAGAATCAGAAGAGGTATAACAAGGGCGGATATCTTTTACGTGACGTGGTATGCCACCAATCAACATGGTCTGAGGACTTATGATTTCATCTATTTTTCCCCGGAAAAATTTCGTAGTGCACCCAGCATTTGGGGTTTTTATCCAAACAAGGTCTCCCACCTGATATGGTGTATTGACAACACTCACCACTGATGGTATGGCATCAACTCCTTTCACACGCTGTTCATATTGGTAAATCCCATTGGCTGGTGCAGTTGCTGGTGTTGCATTGTCCTTGGGTGTTATATTATACCAGTACACAGCTTCTGGAATAGAGCACTGCGTCCTGGCTGCAATTCTTTTGATGGTGCGGTGACACCGTTCTGCTATACCATTACCCTCGGGATAATATGCACACCGATAATGCATTTTAATCCCCCATTCGTGCACGAATTTCTGAAATTCTTGACATCGAAATGTGGCGGCATTATCAGTCAGAATTTCAATCGGGGCACCACGTTCAAAAAAGACGGCTCTCAACTGTTGTATAATGCTGGCTGCATCCTGTCGTGTCAACAGGCGCCATATTGTGAAACGCGTCGGGCCACAATCCGTCATGGTCAAAAAATGTTTGCCCCCATAATGTGTTATGTCCATCCCTACTCGCTGCCAGTTGCCCTCCACCTCGAGCTTCCCTTTTTGCCATTGGGATGGTGCCGGATCAATTCTCTGACACTCTTCACACGAACGTATGGCTGCTTTCACTGATGCTTTTGTAGTTGCAGGGCATACTCTTCGGACAAAATATGCAGTCCTCTGAATTCCAGGATGTCCAATCTGCTGGTGTATCATACGGATCTGGTCAGGTGTTAATTGATCCGTTACAGTCGCGCATGTTTGTTGTTGAAGATCGGATCCCTGCCTCATTGCATCGATCCACCTCTTTGGTACTCGAGTCAAGCTATCAGCCAAATTCTGCATCGACGAGACTAACGTAATGTCTACCTGCAAGCTGTATTCGTCAACTAGACGCTTAATTATTGCTAGTCTCCTTCGTACTAGCATTTCACTTGCAGCTCTAGTCTTAACTCGAGCCTTTCCAGTCAAGGTGTCGGTTAACCAATGGTAAACACACAATGAGTCAGTGTGGAGATGCACAACATTAGTCTGCCATTGCAATGCGAGATTAAGACCTTTTAACGTGGCATCAAGTTCTGCCAAATTTATATGTTGGGCATCATTTTTCGGACGAAGCCAGCATGCATCTTCCACAACAACACCTAGTTGCTCCAACACGACACCTGTAGCCAACGAACTTGCGTCAACCCATGCATTTAGTTCGTTTCCAGACACTTGCCACTCACCCCGGGCAGGGTCATTCCTATGCACTCTGGACAACATTTCAGCCATCATTTGTTGGAGAGAATCATCATCCGCAACATCGTCCCATCCTTTTGTTACTGTAGTCACTCGTCTTTTCACCACTCCTGTTGCCGATCGGAGCCATCCACAGACAGGTAGATGTCCTACCAATTTACCACAGATAGAAAACACAGTACGTCTTGTTAATACATTGGGTAACTTTGGAAGTGGGCTCCCTCGTTTCCATCGCAACGTATTGCCCTCCTCCCAGACCTCGAGGCCTAGCACGGGCACTCCATCCTTTAGGCGCTTAGGGTCTTTGCTTATTAACCCAAACGCTTTCAGTTTTATTCGAACTGCATCCACAGACATTATGTCCTCATTAACATAGATGTCATCTATGTAGGCTGAAGCAGCTTTTGCTGTGGTCTCATCCTGCATCAAAACAGTTTTAATAATGGTTGTCATAATCAAGGGTGCTACGTTTAGGCCAAAACCCAAACGTGTCAAACAATATAGTTTTCCCTTGAGTAGTACTGTCTGAAACGGCCATAATGACTCATGGACACGTATCTGCAGGTAGGCCCTCTTTAGATCCAGAAGTGCTACATTGCTCCCTTTTTGACGCCACTCTCTCAGTTTAGCAGCGCACACATCTGCGTTTCCGGTAAACGCATCAACATGCCGATTCAACTCTCGGTAATCCATTACGGGACGAATTTTTTCTTTGGTAGGTTGTTCAACAGCCATGAGCGGAATTAATCCCTTGGGTGGTCCCAGACGTTCCTGTGGGTATGGTATTAACCAACCGTTGTCAATCCACATCTGAAGTTCTTCTTCATATGCGGCCCTATTCTTGGTAGAAACTGCATACTCTGGAATCGTGTTGCACAGCCGATCTGGTTCCTGGCCCATGGCCCATTTCCACTTTGCAGTCCACACCCTTTCGTTGTCATCAAATGTAGCACAGAAGTCCTTTTCTTCAATCGACATGGCTGCACAGACGTCTTTCCCTTCTCCAAGCCTGATACCTCTAGCTGCTGTGATTGTAACACCTCCTAGTGCTTGTATTGCATCAATTCCAAGCAACATGTCGTAGCCAAGGGGTTTCTCCTGCATCACCAGAACGTTAACTTTAGCTGTGTCACCCTTCTCAGTGCAGATTGTGACTGTCCCTTCACCACAACATACCCGTGATAAGCCATTGATGGTCATAACGCCAACTGGGTTCCTCCGCCACACCGGACAGCAATGGGCACTAACTATAGACCGGGAACACCCCGTGTCTATAAGTGCTGAACACTGCACATCATCAAGTTTAACGCTAATGACAGGCAATCCTGTGTTTATTGGTTGGCAGGGGGCAAGGGTAGCGATAGTACCTTGCCCCCAACTTCGTTTCCCGAACAGTTGCGAGATATGTGCCCAAACTTATTGCAGCGATAGCATTGCACTGGTCTCTTTGATTGTGGATATACACCTCTCCTATCACTCCGGCACTCTTTAGCAAAATGATTGGCCTCCCCACATTTATAGCACACTGGGGTGGCATGCTTATTACTATCTGGAAGAGAGTCCACATTGCCTCCATGTCGAAAACGAGCTGCTGCTGCAATTGGTTCCTGTTCCTTACAGATGTTTCGAGCTCGGGCCAATAACTCATCAGTTGACAATTCATCGATTCTTGATGATGCCCGCAACAGTTTACTGACCTCCTCGGGTAGGCCTACCAAAAAAGCACAGCTTAATATTTTATCGTTGACCCCACCAAACGGTACAGATAATTTTCGCAGGTCGGCTAGGTACACGTCGACTGTTTCCTTGGGTTGAAGTGTCCGGCTCGTGAACTGTTGCCACGCAACAAATGGATCTGTACCAAACACTGTATACAGGCTCTGCTTGATTTCATCCCAGTCTGGTTCATCCCCGAGTTGTTGGTAGACTGCATAGGCCCCTCCGGTTAGCCTCAAAGGGATAACTGTGGCTGGTTCTTTAATTTTGCACAGTTTACAGATTTTCTCTGCCTTTTCAATCCATTCAACGACAGCCGGTCCAGTGGTAGATCCGTCGAACTCGGGTATTAAGCGAATGTCGAATCTGTCCATTGTTAGTAACCGCACACCAAGCGCCGAAATAGCTTAAAACCAACACAAAGTCAAGTATCTGCAGAATGTCTTCTTGGTTCCTCCTCTTCTCTTTTCTCTCTCCCAACAATCGAACACAGCATATAATAACAAAACTCTAAAGCACGTCTGACAGCACTGACTTCTGCCAACAGTCTGCCCCTCCTCTTAACAACCCAGGCTTTTTATATCGCAAAATCGTTCACCTCTATTTGCATATTCTTCTAACTCACGTGATCACTACTCTATAAATAAGAGTCTTGACCATTTCTTTTCTTTCTTTTTATTTATTTTTGGTGACCGACCCGCACGTGGTCTATCCAGGTAAGTCACGCATTTCTCCACATCTACTTACATGGTTAAGTTTTGTTTTTAACTCATTTTAAAATGTCTTACTTACAAGCAAAAGTAATGTACAAATCATTATTATTACCAAAGGCAAGATAGATTACACTTAAATAAAAATACGGTACCTGTACAGAACTCTATCTATATAAAAAAAATAAACAAACAAAAATTTACCCGTAGGAAAGAAAATATCGTGCAATAAAGATATCATTCTATTTTTAAATAAAAATAAAGTACGTAAGAATAATTTTAATAGTGCACCGGAGGCCCCCTTGGTTTTAATAAGTACTTTCAGTGGTGCTTTGGAAGACCCCTGATTTGTTTCCTACTGAACACTTACACATAGTTTTTCTTCTAGGGTGAGGTAAAAATTGTTTTATTAGTGCCATGAAACATTATTTAATTATTTTTAGTGCTTTTAGTAGAGCTATGGACGCCCACTGAGATCTTTTAGTTTCAATTTTCAATTAAAATATATTTTATCTTCTAGGGGTTATCTTAATAACTTACTTTAAGTAGTGCACTGGAAATTAAAAAAAAATAATTAGTGCTTTTCGTAGTGTTCTACAATCCTCTTGTATTTTATATTCTAACTAATCACTTAGATTTTTTTATCTTTTAACTGGCTAAAACCTTGGTTTTAGTATTGCTCTAGGCGCCTTCTTACTGTTGTTTTGGACTGCTCTGAAGCTTCCTATGTTTTATTGTTGTCGCTGATAACTTAAAAATAATTTCTCTTCTTTCTAGAGGATCATCTAAAAATAATTTCTTTTCTATGGGGTTAAAAGCTTGGTTTTAGTACTCCTAATCGGGAAACAACTAATTTATAGTTAAATATTTAATAATTTATAAAGAATCGGAATCGGTAATTGTATCGGAATCGGAAATTTAGTATGGAATCGGTAACTGTATGGCAATCGTTTAATATTGGAATCGTCCTATCATAATATATATATATATATATATATATATATATATATATATATATATATAAGCGAGATAAGACACATAGAATTCAGATGAAAAATCCCAAGAATACTAAAATGCAAATCCCCGCCCCGAAAAATTTCATTTAGCACCTGTATGCTCGCCCAATTTTAACCCCCCTCTCTCTTTACCCTCTCTACTTCACCCCACTCTCCTCTTTCCCTCATATAAAAGGCTTCCATCACCCACTATCAACAAGAAAGCGAACTATCTATCTACCGGGCTTCACACCAGAAGCTAATCGTCCAACGCACCGTTCTGAATATCATCTCCCGGATTATTTTGCTATTTTCCTACCCATACTATTGATTTCGAGGTCCATTTCATACATAATTCAATGCTCAAATTCTATCACCCATGGGGATAATTATAATGGAATGGTATATCCACTCAACATCGGATAAAGCTTTTGGACTACATCCACCAACATACACTCAACGCACCAACCAATACGTATACCGTATACTTTTCGAAAAATCAATAAGGAGCAATACGCTTTTGCTATATGGGAATATTACTTTCGACCCTGGACCTATTTTCTGCCCACCTGGATTTATAACCCCTCCTTCCGATAATGGACTGCCCAGGTTGTATCAATTTCTCTTATAATTTTTTCCATATAATTATCCACAACCACCCAAAAAACGATTTTCAATAATTGTGCTGAAAAGCAAAATAAGCGTCCATTCACAGCTGAAAAATTTGCTAACTGCATTTCATTTCCTCTGATAATATGAGCCATTATTATTATTATTCATGGATTAAGGAAATTAACATAACCCCTTCTATATATTCCTTTTGTCAAACAATAAATTCTTAATTCGAATATATGTGTCTAAATGTTGTTTTTTCAGAATTTAAAATTTAACCACCAAACTTATATATATATATATATATATATATATATACGACTACTTCATTTAATCACATAAATTAATATACGAAAGTATAATTTCATGCGTAAACTTTAAGTATTTTCTTCAACAGTGCTCAATACATAGGTAGAGCTTGGTAGTAATTATAGAAATATATATGACAATTAAACTACACACGAAACGCGGAATATTCTGTGTAGCTTAATTGCAATATATATTTTTATAGCTTACTATATATATATATATATATATAAAAGAATGATGCATTTGCTTGAAACATTATATAAAGATTAATTTTTTCTTTACATGGGAGTCACCACTTATCGCGGCCCGAAAGCGACTCGGGGATAAAGGTTATTGCGTGTAGAGTAATCAATGGGATAATATCGTAGTAATCGTTAGTAATGGAGATTTGATAAAGTGTCTTGCTTAAGGGGGCGATTCCTCAGGAATTTGTTTCTCTTGGACTTGAAGACATCCAAGTTGTAGTCAGGTGGGAAACAGGCAAACGGAAGAGAGTTCCACGGGCGTGCACTTCTAGGAAAAAAGCTTTGTTCGTGGAATCTACGTTTTGATTTAGGCATAGATAACGAATGGAGAAAATTGTTGACAATGGTTTCAGCTAGACGGGTGTTTTTCGTGAAATATTGGCGAGGGGACCAGAGATTGGAGCTCGGACGAGCACTTGCCATCGAAATAACGATAAAACAATGATAGGCTCGCAACGTCTCTTCCGTGGGAAAGAGGTTGCAAGGAAGAGAAAAGGGCGCCCCCCACTAGGCCACGAAGTCTATTTTGTACTCTGTCAAGGCAGGACAGGCTGTTTTTAGCAGATCCTGCCCAGATGTGGCATCAGTACTCCATCCTTGGACGTACTTAGCTTTTATATAGATAGAGAATTGCATCAGTAGTGAGATATCTTCTGGAACGGTAGAAGGATCCTACCATTTTTCCAGCGACCTTGGCAACAGACTTGATGCACGTGTTTCATTTCAGGTCAGGAGTAAAGGTCAATCCCAGAAGCGTATCAAAACATGGAGCCTCCTCTAGACAAGACCCATCTATTTCAATTTATGCCAAATGGGGATCAGAGCGTTGATGATGTAAAGATAGGAGCTTGGTTTTAGATGCATTAAAAGTAATCAGCCACGTCTTCCCCCACTGTACCACGTGCTCAAGATCAGAGGAGAGAGAATCAGAGAGAACTTTGTCATTTACGGCCTTTGATCTGTTACCATAGATGGTCGTGTCATCAGCATAGATGTCAACGAATGATTTAACTATGTATTTTGGGAGATCATTGATGTAGATCAGGAAGAGGATTGGGCTCAGGATGGACCCCTGAAGGACTCCAGCATTAATACTGTGGGTCTCTGATTTCTGCCCATCAACCACTACTCTTATGAGCCTATCAGAGAGAAATGATTTAATGATTGAGAAAACATTCCCAGTTATACCGTATCTGGAAATCCTGTGAAGTAGGCCCTTATTGCCATACCGTATCGAAGACCTTTGATATGTCAAGAGCAATTGCCCTAGAAAGGAAGCCGTTGTCGAGAGATTCACTAATCCTATGAGATATAACCGTTAGCACATCTGCTGTAGATCTGGCAGAACGGAAACCATATTGCATGTCACTAAGAAGGTTATTTCTGCTGAGATGGTTGACTAGTTCTTTATTTAATATGGATTACAGCAACTTACTCATGACACACAGGAGACTTATTAGTCTATACTGAGAGGGAGATGACTTATCACCTGAATTTTTAAATACAGGGCATACTGATGAGGTTTTCTAGGGTGTTGGAAAGCACTTCTCCTTAAGGCAACTCTTAAACAGTTTTGTAAGTATGGGGGCAAGTTCTGGTTGGAGCTTTTTCAGCACTATAACTGGAATGCCTTTAGGGCCAGTTGCTTTACTGGAATCAAGGTTCTTGATTAGCTTGGCGACTTCACGCACGGATATTTGTATGTTGCATAACGTGTTGTCTGTTATAGGAGGAAATACGGGGATTTGATGGCCTTAATCGCATAGGGTAGAATTAGCTGCAAAGTTCTTGGCAAATAGTTTGGCCTTGTCTGGTGCTGACGAGATGACCTCAGGTTCATTAATGATAGTTGAGATAGAACGCACGTTTCTGTTCAGGATCCTGTTTGCTATTTGCCAAAACTGGTGGGAACCAAGCCGCTGCTCAGCTTCTTTGGATTTAACGGACTGAGCATATAACTCTCGTGGATTTTTTTATTACTCTTTTACAGTGGTAGATGGCAGTCCTGAAAGCAGCATCTACTACGTTGGTAGCTATGGAAAAAGCGATTTCCGTGCGCGATAGCAGCAGCACATTCTGGGGAGAATCATGGCTGGCTGTTAGGTTTTTGTTGGAATTGTTTGGATGGTATGAATCGGTCTATGCCTACAATTAACTATTCGGTCAGGTCTGATACTATAGAGGACACATCCTTTTCAAAATGGAATGCAGAGATAGATCAGATATAAATGTACAGAAGCTATCCGCGTAAGCTGTAGAGTATCGATATACAGTAGGGTGGAGAGGTACGTCAGAAGACTTATTACGTTTCATTTTTATCTTAATTGACACAACCGAGTGGTAGGAAGATCCCAGAGGAAATAGAACGGAACATGAAAAAAGCTCAGGGGAAGTTGTGAGAAAAAGGTCTAGAAGTATCGGGCACACGGGTGGGTTCGTGAACAATCTGGGTGAGGTCATAGGCAATGGCGAAATCATGACAGAAGTAGACTCTCATCATCTGTTTCGTTCGAGTGAGTCAGCCATTCCACATTGTGGACTTTGAAGTCACCACAAATGTGGATGTTAGCCGAAGGATAAGCAGATAGTATGTGGTTAATGTTCTCAGATATATTCTTAAAGATAATAACTCCACTGTTGTGGGAGCGGTAGAGGGCAAATACAAATACGGTGGTGTAAGCAAGTGCAATCCGGAAGCACATATAAGGTAAATTAGGGTCTTCTCTGGAGATATTCCTATCACACGGAATGCCATCTGTAATTTAGGCACATATTCCATGCCCATGCGATCGTAGGGGTCAGATTTAGATGTTAAGTTAGAGTATCCTTTAATTATGAACTCGTCTAGGGAAGTGGCTGGCCCTATGCCAGTTTCGCTTATGAAGAATATGTCCAGTTTCGTCTCCTGTAATTGGGTTCCAACCTCTGAACGGTTGGGACGTAGGCACCTCATTTAAGAAAAGGGGACCTGGTAGTAGGGGTCTATCTTGGATGATGGGTTTCCAGGTTTATTCGCGTTTTTTCCGGGAGATATTTCATGTTGAGGTTTTAGGATTTTTGGAACAGGTAAACAGACTTGGTTAGAGCAGGACAGAGAGAGAAAAAGACAGGATTTTTTGTAACACATGATAATGTAAAGCCGTAACAATTACCCACTAGTATGGCATTGAGAGCCCCCACCAGAAACTACTGCATGGTCTAGAATCCATTCACCAAATGGCAATACATCAGCCTCATTACTTTGCACCTGCTTATAGGACAGCCTTCTTAGTGGTTAATCCAAGGTTCGGGTCCCTGACTATCAGGCGGATAACGTTAGCCAAGATGAAACGTTTACCTAGAGCACCCTTACTAGTGACATGGCCACTAGGATAGATATAGGAGCAGAAAATTTCCGACATCTCAGGCTACTGTTAACGAAGTACTGCAGACCTGGAAAGTAGCTTTTTCTTCACATTTTGTCAGACACATCACTCATTGGAAATGAGGACTGAGGGACAAATAAGGAGAGACGAGAGTAACAAGAGCTGCCGATAACGCATCCACAATGCGTTTTTTACTCGCCATTAAAAAAAGGACTTATTAATATTTACTTAGTATAGGTCAGTAGCTCTAATTCGAAATTAAAGATATTTAAAGATAAATTCCCCTCCCATATTTACGAATGAATTTATATTGTGGATTCGACGTGATAGCGTCAGTTACAGTTACCATTTCTTTCTTTCCTTTTCTTGGGGGGATATTCTAGATACATTTGCATTTAACTTTGTTTGTTTAAAGGCTTAACGATACAGAAAGCGGAACAATAGATGAATACAGCATGGGTTAATTAATAATTGATAAAAGCATTAAAATATTTATTTACCGGTATGAATGGCTGTTTTCAGGCGTTGTTGATAGTATAAATTTCCCTGGCAGTATCCAGTAGTGTTGATGGCATCACAAGTTCCCGAATTTTCGGAGATATATTCCCTTGTCCAGGGCAAAGAAAGAAAACAGATCCTACTCTCTTGACTGCTGTTTTTATAAATGAATTAATCGCTGCACTTATCAGGGGATGTAATTTATTGAATATTAAAAGTTCGTGTTAGAATCAAGCGAAATAGCTCTTACATTTGATTTTTTTCATATCTCTAGGACATTGCTTTATGAATATTTAAAAAATCCCGTCGAAATAAAAAAAAATCCAAATCTGCTACACTTCATTCCAGCCCGAAAGCCGATGTAATAAATCCAAATAACCACTCGGTATTAAATAACCTGGACAGCGTGGATATGTCAGAAAATGTACAAACAATATAAAACAAAATAAAATTTTAGTATTGTTTTATCGCCTTTCATATAACGAGCGTATATGCATATGCTCATAATCGTCTTCAGCTTGTTTATTGTATGTACGTGTTTACACGTATGATTGTATAGTGTGTATAATGTTCGTGTGTGTGATTGTTTACACACACAGGCACACACACATACACACACAAACAAACACACACGCAGACATATATATATATATATGTATATATATATATATTACACATATACATACAGATCACACGGGATATATAATAGTTTGTGAACAATTCATTACGAGACGAATTAACATGTTTGCCTGCGGGGCATCAGACAAAGGAAGAACATACCTTTTTGTAGTTGTAACACATTGACATATCATTCTGGGCGTGCTCCTGATAATACACATCTCATCCGAAAACTCATCACGACCAAATTGTATTTCACACATAATTCATTTTTTCATACTTGCAACTTCAGTTTCCTTTTGGTGATTACAGCATCCTGTCTTCCCAACAAATGCTTCTATGACTGTCTACTCCAACTGTGATACTCGCACTGCTCTCTAACCATTCTCTTTTCCGACTAACTCTCCAACTCTTCTCTATTTCAGTAGGTCATTATCGAAAACGTAGCACAAAGAATCAGTAACTTGATCTTTGTCACGTATTAGTATCGTTGTTTTTGGAAACTAAATGCCTAACTATAATAATGTATCTCATACATTCTTTTAGCCATTCAGACATTTTCTCCAAACATTGCTTTTTCTGTTATTGATTTTTTTTCCTATTCAATAACATTGACAATCGCAACTATCTTTGTTTACCTTCGGTAAACCGGCGTTTTCCGGGAAACTAATATGTAGATCTATTACTGTTTTATAACATTTATTTCATGTTTTTTAAACTTTATTTTTTACTTTAATTTTTTACTTAATTTTATATAACTTTTTTACTTTATATTTGTTAGTTTATTTTTTATTCTATTTTCACTTTATTTTTTACTCTATTTTTTACTTTATTTTTTACTTTATTTATCCTTTTCTATTTCATTTTTTACTTTATTTTTTACTTTAGTTGTTCCTTTATTTTTTCTTTAATTTTTTCCTTATTTTTTACTTTATATTTTTACTTGATCTTGTTTTTACTTTATTTTATTACTTTATTCTATTACTTTATTTTTTATTTTATTTTTTACTTTATTTTTTATTTTATTTTTGCTTTGTTTTTAATTATATTGTGTACTATATTTTTACTTAATTTTACTTTATTTTTACTTTATTTTTATACTCTATTTTTTACTTTATTTTTTCTTCTATTTTTGACTTTATTGTTTACTTTATATTTTACTTTGTTTCTTTACTTTATTTTATTACATTTTTACTTTATTTTTTATTTTATAAATTTTTTTAACTTTATTTTCGACTTCAGTTTTTACTTTATGTTTTTTTTACTTTATTTTATTTTTTACTTTATTTTTACCTTATTTTTCCTTTCTTTTTCTTTTCTTACTTTTTCTATTTAATTTTTACTTTATTTGTTTTAGTTTTTTTTAAGTTTATTTTTTACTTTATTTCCTTTACTTTTACAGTGAAGGGATAGGATATTGCTGTAAGGCGGGTTAGTCAGGTGTATTTTTGCAGTAGGTTAATTAGAAAACATACTTGTAGCACACAAACATAGGGATACAACATTGCTTAATAATATTTTACAGTTTCTTTTCTTCTATAAAACTCCTTTTTATTTGTTACTTGTACCCGGTGTTTTTACCTTTGCTTCTAATTTCCTTTTTCCGGTGTCATAATTTATTTTCCGTTTGTTGATATCTTATTGATTTTCCTCTGCTTCATTAGAGAGAATCTCTCGAAATCGCCGGCGGTGATCAAGAGTGAGAAGTTCTGCTTGTAGCTATTTATAATTGAAATCCATTTGATTAATGATTACGGACAGACAATGGCGACTTTCTTTCTGGTCTTCATTAGATATCGTCGATTAAGGAAACTCTTAATTAAAAACAAATTATCATCGGGAAATAAAGTCAGCTTGATTGCAAATAAAGATGGTGCGCACTTTCCAATGGAGCTCAAAGGCGTAGGACATCGGAACCAGGCGGATGTTGCAAACTTGTTTTTTCATCTTATGCACACACCACACACACACATGTAAAAAAAAAGTGCGCGCGCATGTGCTTGTGTGAAATAGAGATCTAGCAATAAAGAGAGAGAAAGATGGTATAAAGCAAAAGAAAGAGATAGAAACCATAAAAGAAATGTAATAGAAAAAAGAGAGGCGTAGAGAAATAGATACGTGAAGAGAGAAAAAGAAGGAAAGAGAGAGAAAGAGTGAGAAAGAGAGAAAGAGGCCGCAATGACGTGAAGGTAAAAGAGAAATGCAGATAATGAAATACATAGATAAATTGTAAATAGATGAAGATAGAGATGAAGGCAGATGTATGGAAAAAGTGGAATATAGATAGATAGATAGATAGATAGAGAGCGAGAAATAGAGATAGAAAGAGAGAGAGAGAGAGTAAATGAGAAAATGGCGAGGATATACATGCATTATGATATGAATAGGTAGCTAAAGAAAATAACAGAATGACACAAACATAACGCGCGACATACAAAGAAAGATAGATATCCAAGTTGATAGGTAGAGAAAGATATTCAAACTAATAGAGATAAATCAAAATCGATTGAAAAAAATGACATCCGATGAGACAGAACGTTCTACTACGGAAATAAAGCAAGATTACGCATATATATATATATATATATATATATATATATATATATATATATATATATATATATATATATATATATATATGCGTAATCTTGCTGTATTTCAACGACGGGTGCATTTGCTAGGATATATATATATATATATATATATATATATATATATATATATATATATATATACTAGCAAATGTACCCGTCCTTGACTGGGTTCAAAAACAACCTACAGGAAATGGACTCGGATTTATGAAAGTATGATAGGTTATGAAAAGGAAGGGTTGTAAAGAGATAGCTTCGAATTTGGGGGTATCAAAACCAAAGCAAAATATGATGAAAGTAAAAATAAAATAAATAAACCCCATGATTGATTATACCATATCTGTCCAGACTGAAACACTTATTACAATATTCTGTGGATCTATATTAAAAAAACTTGTTAAACTTTGTGACATATTTCCATTCTATGGAGATCAGGCGCGAATGAACACCCCATAATTTTATTATACCATATTTCTTCAAACTGAAATATAATTATCAAAGTATACTTACTCAGATAGATATGAAAAGTCTTTATTAAAGTTTGTGCCTATTTCCATTCTATGGATGCCAGGCGTGAACGCAGACCCCACAATTGTATTATACCATCCATATTTAAGTTAAAACATACTTATCAAAGTATTATTATTATGTACATCTATATCAAAAACACTTGTAAACGTTTTCTTTTTTAATTTTTAAATTTTTTTATTTCCATACTTTGTGGACCAGGCGCGTACGCAGACCCGACAATTTTAATGAATCATCATTATGCCAGATCAAACATACCCATTCCTGTGTCTCGATACATCTTCAGTCATTATATGTGATCAGTTTTCTATAATAGTCAACCATATAGGAGTATATTCGTGAACAACCACACACACAGGCGTTCAGCTTTATATTATAGATATATATGAATATAAAATAATCCATTCACGTGAAATCACTTTTTTCTTCACCCTATTCCCTCTGCTTTACTTTTTGTTATCAAGAAAGATCTGTGACCTACTTGTAGTTTCATCAAATACTTTTGCAAGCAAAATCCGATCCCGCATTTTGCTTAATCCTACCCTCTGATGAGAAGGAAAGTATTTCTTCGAAACTCCGCGGATTCAGGACTATCCACTTATTTAATGTTTCCTTTTCAAATTAAATATGTTTTAACTCATTTTCAAAGTGTTTTTTAACATGTTTTATTGACTATTTGCTCTTATATATGAATATATATATATATATATATATATATATATATATATATATATATATACACACACGCGCACACACACACACACACACACACATATATATATATATTGACAATTGTGCCATAAAACAACACATACCATCCCACAATTAAAACCTACAGTCGTCCGACATTAGAAATATCTTAACTAAAAATACTAAAATTCTATATCTTAACAACTGCACAGGACAATTATAATTACTAGAAGCCATACTTATAAAAAAAACTACAGCCCTATTTAAACCGGATCTCATTTAACACCGGGACAAATATACTAACCGTATTTAATAACGAACAAAAAACTAAATGAATGAACTATCAAATAGGAAAATCGAAATAAAAAAAAAATAAGAATAAAATAAAAATAATTCGCCCGAACCCCCTTAACCCACCTTATAGCCAATAAAAAAAATTATAAATACACCAAGCCTCAGGAAAAGAAACTGAAAACAACTACAATCGTCAATGATGACAATCGGATGCACCGATAGAAAGCTAATGAGAAGAATTTGGCTAAATAACAACTTTTGGCGTCATTTTATATATATGCCTAAAAAGGCCGCTAGGCAAATAGAAAAGATATAAAAATCGGAAAAGGAATAACTGTCGTGTTCAATCAGATGTGCTTGAATAATGACTTGCTGCCAATATATATATATATATATATATATATATATATATATATATATATATATATATATATATATATATATATATATAAATTAGAAGAATACATACTTGAGGACGAGTTAAATTAATTGCCCGAGTAAAATCGCCCTTTTAAAATTTAATACATTCGTAAAAATGATAACTCTAGTAAAAATAATTACCCGAGTAAAATAAATTTTCTTAATAAGATTAATAAACTTAGTGAAATTGATAACCTTGAAAAATGTTTCATACTTTTTTATGTTTCCTTTTAAAATATAATCATGATATTATAAGTCTAACACTTATTTCTCATATCAATTTAAATTAATATTAATTACATGAGGTTCACCCAAAAATGTCTTGAACTGACATTTAAGAATATTTATTAATTGATGTCTAATACCTATTATCAAAATTACACAGAACTTGAAGGTGGTGAGTTTCACCCACGACTTCTATCCACTTTTCGACTCCATTGCATAAAACGTAATTACACTAAATGCAGCTTACATTACGAGATTTAAAAATTCATAAAGACCGTGTAGTTAAAGAGTAAATCTTACATGTACATAAACATATACATATATATACCTAACTTTATGTATATGTGATATTTCAATTCATGCATATGTCGTATTTTTTATGAAAGAGTCAATTCTCTATCGATTATTAACACACACACACCTATATATAACTATTAACACACACATACACCTATATATAATTATTAACACACACCCACTATATATAATTATTAACGAATACGTACATATAGAGTTAGAATGGGAAATTTCCACGATATGATAAGAATTTAGAGAAGTAGGATTTTCAATTAAAAGTCGGATGATATAACTATGTGTTTCGGCAGTAATATCCAGACCATAATGGGATGTTCAGTTCCTTTTTAACTAAATTGAAAGAGAAATTAGTTGTGTATTCCAATAAATGCCCCAAGATCACTTAGGAATATTATATGTGCCACATGTTGTTGCCGAATTGGAACGTTTACTGCGACTGTGCAAATCTATCCTGGATCGGTTGTATATGATTAAGTGACGAATGAATGTTTTAAAAAAGGAATCAAGAAAATTTTGTTGTATCAAGAAAGACTTAAATTCCAAGATGCTCAACTTAAAAGGACGTGTAAAAAACCTGGTAATTGGAATGTTTTGTATACCAGATTAAACCGACTTTTGCCGACGCTAAAAAGCGTAAACAGTCGGAGAGGTCGACTCAAAACACACCGGCGTGAAAACAAAAAACGAAGCGGGTTTTCAACAACAAGCAAAAAAATAATAAGGAAGAAAAGAGAAAGATGTTGTAGTTTGCTGGAATCATTGTGTGCAGTGTGAAAGAAGCTGTGTTTGAAGGCTATATCAATGCGGTTCGTAGGAAACACAGTGGACAAGAGTTAGCATATAAAAGAATAATGATAATATTAGAAGTAATTTTAAATAATTTTCAATTATATTACGTTTATTTACAAACATTTGCTGTACAAGATGGTAGGTGCTGATGTCCTAATTTTCGAGAGGTCCATTTTCTCCAGGGGAGAAAATAAAAAAGGAACGTGTATAACTGTTCGTCGAGGCTTTCACCAAGACAGCCAAAGAAAACCTATCCGAACATTGCGTAACATTACATATATCTTTTAAACACAGTATGATTTTATGACATTCACTTTTTATGGACATTTTGTGCAACACATTACTGTACTATATCTGACATTGTTTCTTCTGCCTTTTGTTAGATGCTTTATTTTGCACTAGGCTGGGTGCCCCGCGTTGCCCGGGTGTTTGGAGATGTGTGTTGAGCAAAAGAAAAAAAGTGGTAGTAGGCAGGCTCGAACCCGTATTACGAAGGAGAAAAAGAACCCCCTCCCTAAAAAAACGTGACGTCTTTGCCGTTGCGTCTATCGCCAAACCGGAAGCGAGGAAAGTTTAAATTAAGGCTAGTCGAATGAAAAGAGGCGATGACGTTTGGAAATAGCGGCTAAAAAAGCGATCCCTCCCTGTAGAAAAAGACCCAGTTAAGGGTGAAGGAATTAATGTTTTTAGCCAATTTTTCGATATGTGTCGTTCGAAGGATCGAGCTTCAAAATGAAAATCCGTCGCCTCAGTCGAAAGTTTTAGGCAGACATGCAAACATACATACGTACATACATTTAAACAGACAGGAAAGTTTTATATTATAGAAGAAGATGTCATACAACTTTTACTAAGAATGTTGGCTGTAATACTCGATATATTAATAGAAGGAATTCTGACTTAAAAAAACATTGGGAAAACTAATGCTAACAATAGAACTTTCGGATTTATATGATACTAGCAGGGCTACCCGGCGTTGCTCGGGACCGTATAAACAATGAAAAAAACAAAAGCAGATATTGAATATATGTTTTATTCTTAGGGGAGAGGAATCTTTCATCTCTATGTATTATTTGTTTTATCTACCCTAGGACTGGTATTGTTCATGTTTTATCCCTAGCGTAGGTAATTTACAGCATGTATATGAAATTGTTTTACCTTAGGGAGAAGAGAACAGGTAATATACAACATAATGTGTCTATATTACATCCCTGGCAACGCCTAGAAACCAGCTAGAACATGTATTTCAGTCAATCTTTATTACATCCTGGGCTATGCCGGGAAACCAGCTAATCTCTATTTAGTGACTTGACCACCAAAATACCTCCCTAAGTGTGTCCTTTCTTTTGAACTTATTAGATATAGGTATCTAGAAATTTGTGTGAAATTTTGTTGAATGCATTGTTCACTATGATTTTCTTATTGTTCTACACAATATCAACTGTAGCGAAATAACACAGTAAACTTAGTGTAGTGTTAGAATAAAGAGCAAAGGAAAAAATTAGAATCATATTCTGTAATTGCAAATCTAAATTTGCTAGCGTGTACCAGTATTTGCCAGGTTGTGGAAATTTGGAATTTATAACATATGTAGTGGCCTTTTCCTAGATACCTATTTTTATAATTGTTTCAGTACATTGCTACAAAATGTGACATTTGTTGGCGTTTGTAAAAAAAATCATGAATGTGCTTATATTCCAAAAAAGAAAATATCAGTGCACAGTATTGAAAGTGTTTGAGATTCAAAAGTCTGTAACATTTCTACTAACTTCATAAGATGTCATGTGAGAAACTTAATTGAATATCAAGACATTATCTGAAGCGTTTTTATTTTGGTGTAACGTATGTGTTTACAGTGAACCTTAACTTTTAATAAACAGATTGGTATGCAATGACATAGGCTAGGAATCTTAGACAAAATATATATAAATTGGAAAAATGTGTGAACAAATGAAAAAAAAATGATCCGCTCTACTTGATGACATCAAGCACAGTAATATTTTAGTGAAGAAAATATGAAATTGATGTTCAGTGATTAGTTTGGATGAATGAGAAAATGTAATTGTTTGATGCGTAAAAATAACTCATTTGCTGTATTTAATATTAAGCAGCAAAATATAGTGATTTGAATATTTAGGAAAACATCAACCCAGATTATGTAAAAAAAAAGAGATGAAATTAGAAAATATATATTTTATGCTTATGAGTTTTGCCAATTAAAATTTTGTGGCAGAAATTGGGTGATTACCATGCAATTTTATTTTGGTAAAATTCTTAAATTATTTCAATGTTTATTATAATTTCTAATTAGTGACTTGTTATCATCAAAATCCGCCCCAAAGAGTGTCCTTTCTTTTATTAGGTATCAGAATAGATATCCAGATTTCTACTTCTATACAAATGTGATATTGTAGTACAGTAAATGTCAAATTGTTTTTCAAGTATTAGTTTGTAACGTTTGTACTGACTTCATCAGATGTCATGTAAGGAACTGAATTCTATTTAAGACTTTATCTGAAGTGTTTTTATTTTGGTAGATCATGTGTGAGTACACTGTAGTAATTGCGCTGATAGCATGTTAACTACAAATGACAAAAGATAAATCAATTTCTGATTCAGCTACACAATATAAACTAAAGGAAATCAAATTTGCAAAATAAAAGAAAAATGTAGTTATGGGTTAGTTTGGAGTTAGAATAAAAAGCCAACAAAACAGTTAGTTTATATTGTGTAGACTGTTTAATTAACTTTGTTCATTTCTGATAGTATTGAGAGTGGTCAATGAAAACCTTAATTTCTGACAAAATACTGTAATTTTCTTAGATACCCATTCGTAAAAAGTACCTTTTTTGTGAAAAAAAAAAAACACTCCCCAGATCACCTTCACCACCTAAAACACAAAAACAAAAATATCTTTATTCTTCAAATATTGTGGTTGACTGGAGGGCGGGCTGAGCACTCCCAAAAAGGTAGGAGCCAGGGAACTTCTCCTCCCAGAAAGGGGGCCCGGGAAGGCTTCCCTGTCCCCATATTTTTTTTTTTTTTGTGTGTAAGGTTGATCTCTTTCCGAATGGAGTAAGCGGAACCGACAGGGGGGGGGTCAATCAACCATACAAAAGGATATCTATCTCTTAGTTGAAAGAGGGAAGGTCTCCCTGTCCTCCCATACCCCTTCTGAGAGAAGTTTCCCCAGCTCTCAGCTTTGGGGGGGGGGTAGGAGGGCTTAGCCCGCCCTCAAGGCAAATAGTCTGACTGTCTGCCTTATATAAAAAGGCGATTTTAGCTGGTCAGGTGGTATGACCTGCATTGACTATTTTTCCTCCACCTGTTGACCTTCCTTAATATTTATTTTTATTAATAAACACATTTTATTTTAATATTAATATTTATTTGTAATAATAAACACATTATATTATTTTAAATATTAATATTTATTTTTAATAATAAACACATATTATTTTAAATATTAATATTTATTTATAATAATAAACACATTTTATTCTACTTTAAATATTAATATTTATTTTTAATAATAAAAACAATTTTATTTGAATATTAATATGTATTTTTAATAATAAACACATTTTTATTTTAATATTAATATTTATTTTTAATAATGAACACATTTTATTATTTTAAATATTATTATTTATTTTTAATAATAAACACATTTTATGTTATTTTTAATATTAATACTTATTGTTAATAATAAACACCTTTTATTATTGTAAATGTTAATATTAATTTTTAATAATAAACACATGTTATTTTATTTTAAATATTAATATTTACTTTTAATAATAAACACATGTTATTATTTTAAATATTAATATTTATTGTTAATAATAAGCACATTTTATAATTTTAAATAGTAATATTTATATTCATTAATAAACACATTTTATTTTATATTAAATATTAATATTTATTGTTATTAATGAACACATATTTTAAATATTAATAATTATTTGTAATACTAACTCATTTTATTATTGTAAATGTTAATATTTATTTTTAATAATTATTGTTATTTAATAATAATATCTTCTTTTTTTTACTGTTTATGTCTAACTTTTATCGACTTTTTCTTTTTTAATAGCATATTCTTTAAATGAATAGAAAAATTATTTCCCAACTTTTAGACCCCGGTTATTTGGATGATAGTCGATAAAAGTGATTAAAAGAGAGATTCATGAACATTAACGTTGTCATATAAAAAGAAAATGCTAATAAGAAGTGTTTTTAATCAATGTAACATATTTATTCAACTCTGTCATATATTTGTTTGATGACAACTTTTTCGAATCTGTGTACAGTAAAAACGATATACTTACATAGGATTTTGAAAGCATTTAAACTGTCGAAGAGTTTTATTATAAATAAAAGAGTTTAGCTTGTTGAAATTAATGGACTTTTTTGTTGTATTTATTAACTGTTTTATTCTTTTTATCAAACAAAAATAGAATTTTTATAATGACATATTATGGACTGTTTTTCGAACATCGAAATTTTAAAATTAGTTTTATTTAAAAAAAAAAAAAAGACTCGCCATTAGTGGACGGTCAAAAGACAAATATATAACAAATAAATGTTATCAAAGGCAAGATAAGCTACTTTTCTATCCAACTGGATATATTTTTTGTGTTTTTATTCAATGTAACATATTTATTCAGCTCGAAAAACATACAGTGTTTAGCGATGTATTCGAAAAATGTACATGGGGGGGGGTTCGTGAATTTAAAAAAAAAACGATAGTCTAAAATATTATTTTCGATTTATTGGAAAGAACATAAAATTTCACATTGACCCTGAAAATATCGTAAAAATAGAATCAATAGAAAAATTTTGATAGATTTTAAAATGTAAAAAATTGTAAAATATTGAGTTCGGAAAATTCATTACTTTTTTAAAAAAAAAATATTTGGGTTTGTATTATTGTACACGTAGATTCAAAAAAGTTGTCAAAAGACAAATATATAACAAATAAATGTTATCAAAGGCAAGATAAGCTACTTTTCTATCCAACTGGATATAATTTTTGTGTTTTTATTCAATGTAACATATTTATTCAGCTCGAAAAACATACAGTGTTTAGCGATGTATTCGAAAAATGTACATGGGGGGGGGTTCGTGAATTAAAAAAAAAACGGTAGTCTTAAATATTATTTTCGATTTATTGGAAAGGACATAAAATTTCACATTGACCCTGAAAATATCGTAAAAATTGAATTAATAGAAAAATTTTAATAGATTTTAAAATTTTAAAAATTGTAAAATATTGAGTTCGGAAAATTCATTACTGTTTTAAAAAAAAAATATTTGGGTTTGTATTATTGTACACGTAGATTCAAAAAAGTTGTCAAAAGACAAATATATAACAAATAAATGTTATCAAAGGCATCTGGATATATTTTTTGTGTTTTTATTCAATGTAACATGTTTATTCAGCTCGAAAAACATACAGTATTTACCGATGTATTCGAAAAATGCCACCCGTTGTTTACAAAGGAAGTGACGGTTTCTTTTTAAAAACAATGTTTACAAAATGTCTAAGCCCGTTTATCTTGACAACTTCCGGTTTTGCCGCCGGCCGGCTGCGAATAGCATAAATAAATAACTGTTGCCAGAATTTAACGAATTTTTATTTTTTAATAGCATTTTCTTAAAACGAATAGAAAAATAATTTCCCATGAAAAAAAAAAAAGAAAATGCTATTTAATATAATAAAAATTACTGAGATAAAAATATAAAAAATACGTACGTAACATCAGAAACACACCGACTTGTTTTAAAGAGAAAGTGTGTGTGTGTGTGAGAGAGAGAGAGAGAGAGAGAGAGAGAGAGGGAAGAGAAAGCGGTGTATAGTGAATTTTGTTCCTTTTCGAAGCAGCACAAAAATCAAGTGTTTCCATAGTAACCAAACCGGTGCATAGTGAAGTTGGGAATTAGATTCGCCACTAGTGGACGTTGACGTCACGTCACGTGACATGACTAAGCGTTTTTAAACGGATAGAAAAATAGAAAGAGGGTGATAGAGAAAGTGACCGTATAAACAATGAAAAAACAAAAGCAGATATTGAATATATGTTTTATTCTTAGGGGAGAGGAATCTTTCATCTCTATGTGATTATTTGTTTTATCTACCCTAGGACTGGTATTGTTCATGTTTTATCCCTAGCGTAGGTAATTTACAGCATGTATATGAAATTGTTTTACCTTAGGGAGAAGAGAACAGGTAATATACAACATAATGTGTCTATATTACATCCCTGGCAACGCCTAGAAACCAGCTAGAACATGTATTTCAGTCAATCTTTATTACATCCTGGGCTATGCCGGGAAACCAGCTAATCTCTATTTAGTGACTTGACCACCAAAATACCTCCCTAAGTGTGTCCTTTCTTTTGAACTTATTAGATATAGGTATCTAGAAATTTGTGTGAAATTTTGTTGAATGCATTGTTCACTATGATTTTCTTATTGTTCTACACAATATCAACTGTAGCGAAATAACACAGTAAACTTAGTGTAGTGTTAGAATAAAGAGCAAAGGAAAAAATTAGAATCATATTCTGTAATTGCAAATCTAAATTTGCTAGCGTGTACCAGTATTTGCCAGGTTGTGGAAATTTGGAATTTATAACATATGTAGTGGCCTTTTCCTAGATACCTATTTTTATAATTGTTTCAGTACATTGCTACAAAATGTGACATTTGTTGGCGCTTGTAAAAAAAATCATGAATGTGCTTATATTCCAAAAAAGAAAATATCAGTGCACAGTATTGAAAGTGTTTGAGATTCAAAAGTCTGTAACATTTCTACTAACTTCATAAGATGTCATGTGAGAAACTTAATTGAATATCAAGACATTATCTGAAGCGTTTTTATTTTGGTGTAACGTATGTGTTTACAGTGAACCTTAACTTTTAATAAACAGATAGGTATGCAATGACATAGGCTAGGAATCTTAGACAAAATATATATAAATTGGAAAAATGTGTGAACAAATGAAAAAAAAATGATCCGCTCTACTTGATGACATCAAGCACAGTAATATTTTAGTGAAGAAAATATGAAATTGATGTTCAGTGATTAGTTTGGATGAATGAGAAAATGTAATTGTTTGATGCATAAAAAATAACTCATTTGCTGTATTTGATATTAAGCAGCAAAAAAATAGTGATTTGAATATTTAGGAAAACATCAAATCAGATTATGTAAAAAAAAAAGATGAAATTAGAAAATATATATTTTCTGTTTATGAGTTTTGCCAATTAAAATTTTGTGGCAGAAATTGGGTGATTACCATGCAATTTTATTTTGGTAAAATTCTTAAATTATTTCAATGTTTATTATAATTTCTTATTAGTGACTTGTTATCATCAAAATCCGCCCCAAAGAGTGTCCTTTCTTTTATTAGGTATCAGAATAGGTATCCAGATTTCTACTTCTATACAAATATGATATTGTAGTACAGTAAATGTCAAATTGTTTTTCAAGTATTAGTTTGTAACGTTTGTACTGACTTCATCAGATGTCATGTAAGAAACTGAATTCTATGTAAGAAGACTTTATCTGAAGTGTTTTATTTTGGTATATCATGTGTGATTACACTGTAGTAATTGCGCTGAAAGCATGTTAACTACAAATGACAAAAGTTAAATCAATTTCTGATTCAGCTACACAATATAAACTAAAGGAAATCAAATTTGCAAAATAAAAGCAATATGTAGTTATGGGTTAGTTTGGAGTTAGAATAAAAAGCCAACAAAACAGTTAGTTTGTATTGTGTAGATTGGTCATTTCTGATAGTATTGAGAGTCGTCAATGAAAATCTTAATTTCTGACAAAATACTGAATGTATCTTGGATACCCATTCGTAAAAAGTACCTTTTTTGGAAAAAAAAAAATACAAAAAAAAAACACTCCCCGGATCACCTTCACCACCTTAAAAAAAATAACTTTATTCTTCAAAAAATGTGCACATTGTTAGTGTAAAAAACAGATTCGCACCACTTGATGAAATCAAGCATAGTAATATTTTATTAAAGAAAATATGAAATTGATTTTCAATAATTAGTTTTAATGAATATCAGAAAATGTAATTGTTTGATGCATAAGAAAGAACTCATCTGCTGAATTTGATATTAAGCAGCAAAATATTTCAAAACATAAAAATGTGAAACATAACATGAATACTCTCCATTGTCACTTGAAAACATTGACCTTGGTAGGAAGTTTATTAGATACTGAAATTGTGGTCTTGGTATGGTGTGCTTAATATTATTGTATGCAAAATTTAAAAACACAAAAAAGGGTACAATCAATATTGAAAAAGTAACATCTGTCACAGAAAATAGTAATTTATAAATGTCAAAAGAAATATTATTCTGTACTTAAAATGTTAAACTTACTGTTAACAATAATTTAAAATGGTGATCAGGATGAGTCCAACAACTTAGTCCTTGAGCTTTCTTATTGGTCATAGTAAAAAGAAATTGTAGTCTTTCAAGTTTGTTGGTCGCATTGGGATTCTTGGAATGTATCAACAGATTCCTGCATATGAATCTTTGTTAATTCCACACAATACAAAATATATATACAAAACAAAGTAAAGCAAAGTATAGGGTTAGTTGTGTCCTCTAATTATCAACCAAGTATATGTATTGATAAAAAGGTAAAAGCAATGGAAATGTTTATTACAATGTATCAATATTAAATTTTTATCATGAACAACAAATCGAAATAATGATAGATATTTTGTGCTTATACGAAACTGGAATCAAGGATTGTCACCTGTGATTTTATATATGTCAATAGTGCATGCCACTACAAATGATATTAGCCAAATTAAGTTTTGTTTATTTCACCCATTATAAAATATATACACAAAATGCAGTAAACAAAGTTTAGGTTTAGTTAATGATAAGTTTAGGTTCGAGAAATAAGCAAAGAAAAGAAAAAAAGATACATTTGTTTATAGTGTGTAAATTGTAAGTTTGTAAATATTTAAAACTATCCACACTGGTATGTGGAAATTCTAGATACCTATTGTTATAAAGTTCCAATTCATGTTTGATATATCACTCTACATGTTCCCTGTTGCACCCCAAAGATGTAAATGATTATCGAGAAAGTGAAATGAAACAGTATGTGAAATAAAATAGAAACAAATGCTGATGTTTACTATATAAAACACTGTGTTCAATGGAATTGAGCCTTATACAATATTGGTGGAATAAAAAAATCCATTTTTTTAATTCAATTTAAGAAATGAGCAAAAATGTGATATTTAAAATATTTGGCATGAAGAAAAAGAAATATAAGATAAAAGGTGATAAAGCAGTAAGAATCATATGCTGAATTCAATTAAAAACAAATATGATTGTCAAAGAAATATCATGAAAATTTTGTAAGTGAAAAAAATTATTTTTTGATATATTTGGTTTCGAAGTATTAAGAAACATGTACAACTTCATTTTAAAGACAAAACGAAAACTGTACTAATGATACTGACAATGGTGAAAGGAAATTGGAAAAAAATGTATCAGAGGTAAAATGTTGGTCACATATACGTTTGTGTGGTATGCATGAAACACGTGTAGAAAATTATATTTTCTGATGCTGAAAGTAAGAAGAGAAACATTGTTAAAAAATGATCTAAAAGGCAATAGTAAAATCCTCATTTTTAGTGTGGGATATGTTGTTTGTTTCAATTGAGAAAGGAAACTTTAATTTATACAATTCGATGTTATAGATCACAAGTTTTATTACAATAAACATAGTGTTCTTTAATTATCAACCAAGTATATTTATTGATAAAAAGAGAATGTAATGGACATGTTTATTATAATTTATCAATATTAAATTGTTATCATGAGAAACCAATGGAAAGCGTGAATGTTATTTGGTGTTTTTAAAAAACAGCTACCAATGATTGTAACCAGTGATATTTGTGTATGCTAACAGTGCAAATGTGGTGGTGAAATGAATGTTTGTTTATTCTTCACAATATAAAATATATACACAAAACTAAAACATAATTTACGGTTAGTTAATGATAAGTTTAGGTTAGAGAATTAAGCAAAATTATAGATACCTATTGTTATAAAGCACCAATTCATGTTTGGTATATCAATCTACATGTTCCTTGTAGCACCCTAGAGGGGTAAATAAGAGTCAACAAAATGTAATAAAACATAGTATTTGAAATAAAATGAAAAAGTGCTTGAAAAGTGAAATATGCTGATGTTTACTATCTAAAACATTGCGTTCAATGCAATTGAAACTTATACTATATTGGTGGACTAAGAATTAAAGAAATAAAATTGATATAGAAAATATTTGGCATGAAGAAAAACAAATATAAGACAAAAGGGGAAAAAGCAGTAACAATCATGTGCTGAAGTTCATTGAAAATAAATCGTTTGTCAAAGAAATATAATGAAAATTCTCAGAGTGAAAAAAAAATGGGATTTTTACAAATCTGGTTTCCAAGTAATAGGAAACATGTACAGCTTCATTTTAACGACAAAATGTAAACTGTAGTAATGGTAATGAGAATGTTGAAGGAAATTGGCAAAAAATTGTTAGTCAAATGTTGATCAAATATTATAAGTTTGTGTGATATGCATGAAACGTTTAGAATATGATCTGCTCTCATGCTGAAAGCAAGTAGAGAAACATTGTGAAAAAATGATGTAAAGCTAAGCTAAGCAAACGACCAGTGAATGGAAATGTTTATTATAATGTATCAAGATGAACATATTATCATGAAAAAGCAAATCGAAATAGTGATAGTTATTTGGTGCTTATACGAAACAGGTATCAAGTATTGTCACCAGTGATTTTATTGATGTTAACAGTGCATGTCACTAAAAATAATGATGGTAGCGAAATTAAGTTTTGTTAATTCTACCCAACATAAAATATATACGCAAAACAAAGTAAACAAAGTTACGGGTTAGTTAATGATAAGTTTAGGTTCGAGAAATAAGCAAAGGAAAAGAAAAAAAAAGGTACATGTGTTTATATTGTGTAAAATGTTAGTCTGTAAATATTTCAAACTATCAACACTGGTATGTGTAAATCCTAGATACCTATTGTCATAAAGTACCACTTCTTGTTTGATATATCACTCTACATGTTCCCTGCAGCATCCCAGAGAGTTAAATGAGTGTCCACAAAATGAAATAAAACATAGTACTGGAAATAAAATAAAATAAGAATATGTCTGAAAAGAAATAAATGCTGTTTACTATATAAAAAGTTGTTTTCAAGTGTCAAATGGAATTGAATCTTATACAATGTTGGTGGATTATGAAATTGCATGAATGAAATAACATTGGAGAAATAAGAAAAAAGTTTATATATACAATATTTACAAATGTAAGATAAAAGGTGAAGAAGGGCCAAATCCGAGATCTATAAATCGTAAATTTTCAAAGTGAAAACAGATATTTTTTTTTTTTAGATCTGCTTTCCAAGTAATAGTAACCATGTACAGCTTCATTTTAAATGAAAACTGTACTAATGATAATGTTCATGGTGAAAGGAAATTGGAAAAAAATTAAAAATGTCAGAGGTAAAATGTTTGTGTGGTATGCATGAAACACGTGTAGAAAATGATCTCATGCTGAAAGTAAGAGAAACATAGCTAAAAAATTATGTAAACGCAATAGTAAAATCCTCATTTTTAGGAACATAGTGTGGGGTATGTTGTTTGTTTCAATTGAGAAAGGAAAGTTTAATTGTTAGAATTGGATGTTATAGATCACAAGTTTTATTACAATAAACATTGTGTTCTCTAATTATCAACCAAGTATATTTATTGATAAAAAAAGAAAAGTAATGGACATGTTTATTATAATTTATCAATATTAAATTGTTATCATGAAAAACCAATGGAAAGCGTGTTGGTTATTTCGTGTTCATAAGAAACAACATCATGGGTTGTCACCAGTGATTTTATGTATGCTAACATTTCGCTGCAAATGTGGTAGCTAAATGTCTTTTTGGTTATTCTACACAAAATAAAATATATACACAAAACAAAGTAAAAGAAATGTCAGGGTTAGTTAATGATAAGCTTAGTACCAAGAAATAAGCACAGAATAAGGAAAAGAAAGATACATTTGTTGATATTGTGTCGATTGGTGAATTTGTTGGTTCATTTTGTTTTATGACATATCAACACTATATCAGGTTATTTCATGCCCAATCTAGTGACATTTTTTTTTCCTAGAATATATTTGTTTATTTAATGTTGGTTTCTATTTAACTCATAATTGGGACCCTAACAGGTACTACTACTCCAGATCAGAGTGGACCTGGTAGCAATAGCAATTAAATGGTGGCTTCACACTTCACAAAGCCCCATGTTTGGATACAGTTTATGGTCATATCCAGGACCTGGTGAATTTGTAAATAATTGAAACGATCAACACTGGCGAGTTAGAATTCTACATACCTATTGTTATAAAGTACCAATTTATGTTTTACATATCACTCCACAACGTTGCTGCAGAATCCAGACAGTTGTAAGAGTCTCAAGAAACTGAAAAGCTATTTAGTACTCTTAAATAAAATAACATGCATAAAGAAATCCTAATATAAGACAATAGATGAAAAAGCCATAAAAATTTTGTGTGGAATCAAGTGAAAACAGTTTCTTTGTCAAAGAAGTTGCATGAAGATTCTCAGAGACTTTTCCTTCCTCGTTCCCTTCCCTTTTGGTGGAAGGAAACTTTCACAGTGGCTCAGAAGGTGGGCTGAGCACACTTCCTACAAAGGTGGGATGGGTAAATTTCTTTTTCATTTGGTTGCCTGGAGGACAGGCTTAGCCCCCCCCCCCCAAAAAAAAGGTTGGAGCCAGGGAACTTCTCCTCCCAGAAGGGGGAGGGGGGCCCGGGAAGGCTTCTCTTCCCATATTTTTTGTTTTGTGTAAGGTTGATCTCTTTCCAAAGGGAGTAAGAGGATATCCCTCTCTTAGGAGGAGAGCGAAGGCTCCCTGGGCCTCCCATCCTCCTTCTGAGAGAAGTTCCCCGGCTTCCACATTCATTGCTCAGCCCGCCGTCCAGGCAATCAGAGTCTGATTGTCTGCCGTATATAAAAAGGCGATTTTAGCTTGTCAGGCGGTATGCTCTGCGTAGACCATTTTTCTTCCACCTGTTGACCTTCCCTCCCTGTCATACAATACGCTTATCAGGATATTTTAATTTATGCAGATTCCATATAGACTTTTAGTTTCCCAGGGTGTATACCCTCCGTTGACCATTTATGTTTAAGAGTTTTCCTTGCCCCTTCTCTGCCCCAGAATGGGAAGGGAGCTCTTTCCCACTGTATGGGGGGGCGGCTTTCTTTTATGGTTATGTGGGGAGCCTTACCTTAACCCCCCTTAAGGTGGTAGGTCTTTTTTGTAAAATTGTTAGTCAAATGTTGATCAAATATTATAAGTTTTTGTGATATGCATGAAACATGTGCAGAATATGATCTGCTCTCATGCTAAAAGCAAGTAGAGAAACATTGTGAAAAAATGATGTAAACCTAAGCTAAGCAAACGACCAGTCAATGGAAATGTTTATTATAATGTATCAACAATAACACATTATCATAGTTATTTGGTGCTTATACGAAACAGGTATCAGGGATTGTCACCATTGATTTTATTTATGTTAACAGTGCATGTCACTACAAATAATGATGGTAGCGAAATTAAGTTTTGTTTATTCTACCTAATATAAAGTATATACACAAAACAAAGTAAACATCTGCTGAATTTGATAATAAGCAGCAGAATATTTCAAAACATAAAAATGTGAAACATAACATGAATACTCTTCATTGTCACTTGAAAACATTGGTCTTGGTAGGCAGTTTATAGTTTATAGCTGAAATAGTGGTCTTGGTATGGTGTGCTTAATATTATTGTATGCAAAATTTAAAAACACAAAAGAGGGTACAATCAATATTGAAAAAGTAACATCTGTCACAGAAAATAGTAATTTAAAAAAATCAAAAGGAATATTATTCTGTACTTAAAATGTTAAACTTACTGTTAACAATAATTTAAAATGGTGATCAGGATGAGTCCAACAACTTAGTCCTTGAGCTTTCTTATTGGTCATAGTAAAAAGAAATTGTAGTCTTTCAAGTTTGTTGGTCGCATTGGGATTCTTGGAATGTATCAACAGATTCCTGCATATGAATCTTTGTTAATTTCACACAATACAAAATATATATACAAAACAAAGTAAAGCATAGCATAGGGTTAGTTGTGTCCTCTAATTATCAACCAACTATTGCTAAAAAGAGAAAAGCACTGGAAATGTTTCTTATAATGTATCAATATTGAATTGTTCTCATGAAACACAAATCGAAATAGTGATAGTTATTTGGCGCTTATAAGAAACAGGTATCAGGGATTTTGGTGTATCAGATGTTTTTACAGTGAACTTAACTTTCAAGAAACAAATTGGTATGCAATGACATAGGCTAAGAATCTTAGACAAAATATATTCAAATGAAAAAAAATGTTGAACACTTATAACCTTGTATGGACTATCAAAAACATTTGTAAAAAATGTGTAAAGAAATGTAAAAAAAAAATGATCCGCTCTACTTGATGACATCAAGCACAGTAATATTTTAGTGAAGAAAATATGAAATTGATGTTCAGTGATTAGTTTGGATGAATGAGAAAATGTAATTGTTTGATGCATAAAAATAACTCATTTGCTGTATTTAATATTAAGCAGCAAAATATAGTGATTTGAATATTTAGGAAAACATCAAACCAGATTATGTAAAAAAAAAAAGATGAAATTAGAAAATATATATTTTATGCTTATGAGTTTTGCCAATTAAAACTTTGTGGCAGAAATTGGGTGATTACCAAGTAAATTATTTCAATGTTTATTATAATTTCTAATTAGTGACTTGTTATCATCAAAATCCGCCCCAAAGAGTGTCCTTTCTTTTATTAGGTATCAGAATAGGTATCCAGATTTCTACTTCTATACAAATGTGATATTGTAGTACAGTAAATGTCAAATTGTTTTTCAAGTATTAGTTTGTAACGTTTGTACTGACTTCATCAGATGTCATGTAAGGAACTGAATTCTATTTAAGACTTTATCTGAAGTGTTTTTATTTTGGTAGATCATGTGTGATTACGCTGTAGTAATTGCGCTGATAGCATGTTAACTACAGATGACAAAAGATAAATCAATTTCTGATTCAGCTACACAATATAAACTAAAGGAAATCAAATTTGCAAAATAAAAGAAAAATGTAGTTATGGGTTAGTTTGGAGTTAGAATAAAAAGCCAACAAAACAGTTAGTTTATATTGTGTAGACTGTTTAATTAACTTTGTTCATTTCTGATAGTATTGAGAGTGGTCAATGAAAACCTTAATTTCTGACAAAATACTGTAATTTTCTTGGATACCCATTCGTAAAAAGTACCTTTTTTGTGAAAAAAAAAACACTCCCCAGATCACCTTCACCACCTAAAACACAAAAACAAAAATATCTTTATTCTTCAAATATTGTGGTTGACTGGAGGACGGGCTGAGCACTCCCAAAAAGGTAGGAGCCAGGGAACTTCTCCTCCCAGAAAGGGGGCAAGGGAAGGCTTCCCTGTCCCCATATTTTTTTTTTGTATGTAATAATAAACACATTTTATTCTACTTTAAATATTAATATTTATTTTTAATAATAAAAACAATTTTATTTGAATATTAATATGTATTTTTAATAATAAACTCATTTTTATTTTAATAATTATTTTTAATATTAACTCATTTTATTATTGTAAATGTTAATATTTATTTTTAATAATTATTGTTATTTAATAATAATATCTTCTATTTTTTTACTGTTTATGTATAACTTTTATCGACTTTTTCTTTTTTAATAGCATATTCTTTAAATGAATAGAAAAATAATTTCCCAAATTTTAGACCCCGGTTATTTGGATGATAGTCGATAAAAGTGATTAAAAGAGAGATTCATGAACATTAACGTTGTCATATAAAAAGAAAATGCTAATAAGAAGTGTTTTTAATCAATGTAACATATTTATTCAACTCTGTCATATATTTGTTTGATGACAACTTTTTCGAATCTGTGTACAGTATAAACGATATACTTACATAGGATTTTGAAAGCATTTAAACTGTCGAAGAGTTTTATTATAAATAAAAGAGTTTAGTTTGTTGAACTTAATGGACTTTTTTGTTGTATTTATTAACTGTTTATTATTTTTATCAAACAAAAAATAAAATTTTTATATTTACATGGACTGTTTTTCTAACATCGAAATTTTAAAATTAGTTTTATTTAAAAAAAAAAAAAAAGACTCGCCATTAGTGGACGGTCAAAAGACAAATATATAACAAATAAATGTTATCAAAGGCAAGATAAGCTACTTTTCTATCCAACTGGATATATTATTTGTGTTTTTATTCAATGTAACATATTTATTCAGCTCGAAAAACATACAGTGTTTAGCGATGTATTCGAAAAATGTACATGGGGGGGGGTTCGTGAATTAAAAAAAAAAAACGGTAGTCTAAAATATTATTTTCGATTTATTGGAAAGAACATAAAATTTCACATTGACCCTGAAAATATCGTAAAAATTGAATCAATAGAAAAATTTTAATAGATTTTAAAATTTAAAAAATTGTATAATATTGAGTTCGGAAAATTCATTACTGTTTTAAAAAAAAGAATATTTGGGTTTGTATTATTGTACACATAGATTCAAAAAAGTTGTCAAAAGACAAATATATAACAAATATTTTTAATAATTATTGTTATTTAATAATAATATCTTCTATTTTTTTACTGTTTATGTATAACTTTTATCGACTTTTTCTTTTTTAATAGCATATTCTTTAAATGAATAGAAAAATAATTTCCCAAATTTTAGACCCCGGTTATTTGGATGATAGTCGATAAAAGTGATTAAAAGAGAGATTCATGAACATTAACGTTGTCATATAAAAAGAAAATGCTAATAAGAAGTGTTTTTAATCAATGTAACATATTTATTCAACTCTGTCATATATTTGTTTGATGACAACTTTTTCGAATCTGTGTACAGTATAAACGATATACTTACATAGGATTTTGAAAGCATTTAAACTGTCGAAGAGTTTTATTATAAATAAAAGAGTTTAGTTTGTTGAACTTAATGGACTTTTTTGTTGTATTTATTAACTGTTTATTATTTTTATCAAACAAAAAATAAAATTTTTATATTTACATGGACTGTTTTTCTAACATCGAAATTTTAAAATTAGTTTTATTTAAAAAAAAAAAAAAGACTCGCCATTAGTGGACGGTCAAAAGACAAATATATAACAAATAAATGTTATCAAAGGCAAGATAAGCTACTTTTCTATCCAACTGGATATATTTTTTGTGTTTTTATTCAATGTAACATATTTATTCAGCTCGAAAAACATACAGTGTTTAGCGATGTATTCGAAAAATGTACATGGGGGGGGGGTTCGTGAATTAAAAAAAACGGTAGTCTAAAATATTATTTTCGATTTATTGGAAAGAACATAAAATTTCACATTGACCCTGAAAATATCGTAAAAATTGAATCAATAGAAAAATTTTAATAGATTTTAAAATTTAAAAAATTGTAAAATATTGAGTTCGGAAAATTCATTACTGTTTTAAAAAAAAGAATATTTGGGTTTGTATTATAGTAAACATAGATTCAAAAAAGTTGTCAAAAGACAAATATATAACAAATAAATGTTATCAAAGGCAAGATAAGCTACTTTTCTATCCAACTGGATATATTTTTTGTGTTTTTAATCAATGTAACATGTTTATTCAGCTCGAAAAACATACAGTGTTTACCGATGTATTCGAAAAATGCCAGCCGTTGTTATTTCAGCTAGAGCCGTGTTGCCAAGGTACATTCATGTGCCTATCAGGGTTGCCAGCTTGGCTTTTTTTTTCAATTCTGATAATTTTATATAAATATTTATTAAATATAGATTATTAAAGAAAAAGTTACAATAAAGTATTTGTTGTATATGTTGTAAGATACGATGTTGTAAGATACGAAACGACGGCTTAAATTAAATACATGTCATATCTCGGTGCTGGTCGGCCATTTTGGCACTCTCGTCTAGGTCGACCGAAAATGCTATTAAATATACTAAAAAATTACTGAGATAAAAGTATAATAAATACGTACGTGACAAACTGTGTGTGAGAGAGAGAGAGAGAGAGAGAAAGAGAGAGAGAGGGAGGGAGGGAAGAGAAAGCGGTGTATATTGAATTTTGTTCCTTTTCGAAGCAGCACAAAACCGGTGCATATTGAAGTTAGCAATTAGATTCGCCACTAGTGGACGTTGACGTCACGTCACGTGACATGACTAAGCGTTTTTAAACGAATAGAAAAATAGAAAGAGGGTGATAGAGAAAGTGAGAGAGAGAGAGAGTAAGTGTGAGAGAGAGAGACGGTGTTGGTTTTACTCCTCCCCCCTTCCAGCTTAAGAGGTATGAGGTCACGTGGTAATATACAAAATGGCTAAGTATTTTACATTACATAAATATTACGATATTTTTTATTATCGTCTAATATTTTGAAAGGTGAATTTTTTTATTCCCGTACATTTTTTCCTGACATTTTTCGTTAAAACTCTTGTATAAATAATATTTTTAACCAGGTAATAACGATGGAATCATTGGCATAAAGTTTTAAAAACGATATAACTGAGACGAAGAGAAAAATGCAAAACTATCGGAGAAAGATTTTTTTATTAACAATTGTTCGCCATTAGTGGACGTTGACGTCACGTCACGTGACATGACTAAGCTTTTTTTTTTTTACGTATTAATTACATTGGATCATTCAAGAATTACGTAATAAAAAGCATTACAATGACAGTTTTTTTTGGGACCCCCTTGGAGATAACTGATACGTTTACCCCTTTCTCCTCGTCCGTTTGACGTGAAATTTCGATATTTGTCATCCGGGACACGGGGCTTCGATATGATACCAAATTTATCAAGTCTGGTTGTGTCTTTCAAAAGTTTTAGCGTTACATACAAACATACAAACTCACAGATTTTTGGGATTTATATATATAGACTAGCAGGGCTACCCGGCGTTGCTCGGGACCGTATAAACAATGAAAAAACAAAAGCAGATATTGAACATATGTTTGATTCTTAGGGGAGAGGAATCTTTCATCTCTATGTATTATTTGTTTTATCTACCCAAGGACTGATATTGTTCATGTTTTATCCCTAGCATAGGTAATTTACAGCATGTATATGAAATTGTTTTACCTTAGGGAGAAGAGAACAGGTAATATACAACATAATGTGTCTATATTACATCCCTGGCAACGCCTAGAAACCAGCTAGAACATGTATTTCAGTCAATCTTTATTATATCCTGGGCTATGCCGGGAAACCAGCTAATCTCTTTTTAGTGACTTGACCACCAAAATACCTCCCTAAGTGTGTCCTTTCTTTTGAACTTATTAGATATAGGTATCTAGAAATGTGTGTGAAATTTTGTTGAATGCATTGTTCACTATGATTTTCTTATTGTTCTACACAATATCAACTGTAGCGAAATAACACAGTAAACTTAGTGTAGTGTTAGAATAAAGAGCAAAGGAAAAAATTAGAATCATATTTTGTAATTGCAAATCTAAATTTGCTAGCATGTACCAGTATTTGCCAGGTTGTGGAAATTTGGAACTTATAACATATGTAGTGGCCTTTTCCTAGATACCTATTGCTAAAAATTATACTTTCATTTTGTTAGAAAAATCTCTCTTCAGATGCCCTGCATCATTCAAAATAAAAACAAATATTTTTATAATTGGTTCAGTATATTGCTACACAATGTGAAAGTTTTTAACGTTTGTAAAAAAAATCATGAATGTGCTTATATTGCAAAAAAGAAAATATCAGTGCACAGTATTGAAAGTGTTTGAGATTCAAAAGTCTGTAACATTTCTACTAACTTCATAAGATGTCATGTGAGAAACTGAATTGAATATCAAGACATTATCTGAAGCGTTTTTATTTTGGTGTAACATATGTGTTTACAGTGAACCTTAACTTTTAATAAACAGATTGGTATGCAATGACATAGGCTAAGAATCTTTAAAATATATATAAATTGGAAAAATGTGTGAACAAATGAAAAAAAAATGATCCGCTCCACTTGATGACATCAAGCACAGTAATATTTTAGTGAAGAAAATATGAAATTGATGTTCAGTGATTAGTTTGGATGAATGAGAAAATGTAATTGTTTGATGCATAAAAATAACTCAGTTGCTGTATTTGATATTAAGCAGCAAAATATAGTGATTTGAATATTTGGGAAAACATCAAACCAGATTATGTAAAAAGAAAAAAAAAAGATGAAATTAGAAAATATATATTTTATGTTTATGAGTTCTGCCAATCAAAATTTTGTGGCAGAAATTGGGTGATTACCATGCAATTTTATTTTGGTAAAATTCTTAAATTATTAGAATGTTTATTATAATTTCTAATTAGTGACTTGTTATAATCAAAATCCGCCCTAAAGAGTGTCCTTTCTTTTATTAGGTATCAGAGTAGGTATCAAGATTTCTACTTCTATACAAATGTGATATTTCAGATCTGTACATAAAAAATTTGTTGAATATATAGGTTGAGAATTGTTCTGTGTCGCTCTCTCTCACACACACACGCATTCTCACTTTTATAGATATAATAGATAGATTACTCTAGATATATTTCCATATGTCTGAATACCCTATATACAAATTTTCAAATCTGTAGATAAAAAAATTTGTTGAGTATATAGGTTGAAAATTGTTCTCTCTCTCTCACACACACATTCTCAATTTTAGAGATATAATAGATAGATTATGCTAGATATATTTCCATGTGTCTGAATACCCTATATACAAATGTTCTAATCTGTAGATCAAATATTTGTTGAATATATAGGTTGAAAATTGTTCTTACTCTCTCTCTCTCTCTCTCTCTCTCTGGCTACCTCACACACACATTCTAACTTTTATAGATATAATAGATAGATTATGCTAGATATATTTCCATATGTGTGAATACCCTATATACAAATTTTCTAATTTGTAGATAAAAAATTTGTAGAGTGCATAGGTTGAGAATTGTTCTCTCTATCTCTCACACACACACATTCTAACTTTTAAAGATATAATAGATTATGCTAGATATATTTCGATATTTCTGAATACCCTATATATAAAAATTTGTTGAATGTATAGGTTGAGAACTGTTCTCTCTCTCTCTCTCTCTCTCTCGCTCACACACACACACATTCTCACTTTTATAGATATAATAGAAAGATTATCCTAGATATATTTCTATTTGTATGAATACTCTATATACAAATTTTAAAATCTGTAGATAAAGAATTTGTTGAGTATATGGGTTGAGAATTGTTCTCTCTCTCTCTCTCTCTCTCTCTCTCTCACACACACACACACATTCTCACTTTTATAGATATAATAGATTATGCTAGATATATTTCCATATGTCTGAATACCCTATATACAAATTTTCAAATCTGTAGATAAAAAAATTGTTGAGTATATAGGTTGAGAATTGTTCTCTCTCTCTCTATCACACACATTCTCACTTTTATAGATATAATAGACAGATTATGCCAGATATATTAAAATATGTCTGAATGCCCAATATACAAATTTTGAAATCTGTAGATAAAAAATTTGTTGTATACATAGGTTGACAATTGTCCTCTCTCTCACACACACACACATTCTCACTTTTATACATATAATAGATAGATTATGCTAGATATATTTCTATATGTCTGAACACCCTATATACAAATGTTCAAATCTGTGGATAAAAAATTTGTTGAATGTATAGGTTGAGAATTTTTATCTCTCTCTTTTTCTCTCTCTCTCTCTCGCTATCTCACACACACGCCTTCTCACTTTTATAGATAAAATAGATAGATTATGCTAGATATATTTCCATATGTCTGAATACCCTATATACAAAGTTTCAAATCTGTAGATAAAAAATTTGTTGAATATATAGGTTTAGAATTGTTCTCTCTCTCTCACACACACATTCTAACTTTTGTAGTTATAATAGATAGATTATGCTAGATATATTTCCATATGTCTGAATACCCTATATACAAATTTTCTAAACTGTAGGTAAAAAATTTGTTGAGTATGTAGGTTAAGAATTGTTCTCTCTCTCTCTCACACACACACACACACACAAGTTCTCACTTTTATAGATATAATAGATAGATTATGCTAGATATATTTCTATATGTCTGCCTACCCTATATACAAATTTCCAAATCTGTGCCCAAAAATGTGTGGAATATATAGGTTGAGAATTGTTCTCTCTCTCTCTCTCACACATATTCTCACTTTTATAGGTTATATAGGTTGAGAATTTTTTGCTCTTTCCATCACTCACATTCACACTTTTATAGATATAATACATAGATTATGCCAGATATATTTACATATGTCTGAATACCCAATATACACATTTTCAAATCTGTAGATAAAAAATTAGTTGAATATATAGGTTGAGAATTGTTCTCTCTCTCTCTCTTTCTCTCTCTCTCACACACACATTCTCACTTTTATAGATATAATAGATAGATTATGCTAGATATATTTCCATACGTCTGAATACCCTATATCCAAATTTTCTAATATGTAGATAAAAAATTTGTTGAATATATAGGGTGAGAATTTTCCTTCCTCTCTTTCTCTCTCTCTCTTTCTCACACACACACAAGCTGAAAATTGTTCTCTCTCTCTCTCTCTGACTCTCTCTCTCTCTCTCTCTCACACACACACACATGGTCATTTTATAGATATAATAGATAGGTTATGCTAGATATATTTCTATATGTCTGAATACCCTATATACAAATTTTTAAATCTGTAGATAAAAAATTTGTTGAGTATATAGGTTGAGAATTGTTCTTTCTCTCTCTCTCACACACACATTCTCACTTTTATAGATATAATAGATTATGCTAGATATATTTCCAAATGTCTGAATACCCTATATACAAATTTTCAAATCTGTAAAGATAGAATTTGTTGAATATATAGGTTGAGAATTGTTCTCTCTCTCTCTCTTTCACACACATTCTCACTTTTATAGATATAATAGATAGATTATGCTAGATATATTTCCTTATGTCTGAATACCCTATATACAAATTATCAAATCTGTAGATACAAAATTTGTTGAGTATATAGGTTGAGAATTGTTCTCTCTCTCTCTCTCTCTCTCTCACTCACTCACTCACTCACTCACTCACACACACACACACACATTCTACCTTTTATAGATATAATAGATTATGCTAGATATATTTCCATATGTCTGAATACCCTGTATACAAATTTTCAGATCTGTACATAAAAATTAGTTGAATATATAGGTTGAGAATTGTTCTCTCTCTCTCTCTTCTCTCTCTCTCTTTCACACACATTCTCACTTTTCTAGATATAATAGATAGATTATGCTAGATATATTTCCATATGTCTGAATACCCTATATACAAATTTTCTAATCGGTAGATAAAAAATTTGTTGAATATATAGGGTGAGAATTGTACTTACTCTCTCTCTCTCTCTCTCTCTCTCACGCACACATTCTCACTTTTATGGATATAATAGATAGATTATGCTGGATATATTTCCATATGTCTGAATACCCTATATACAAATGGTCAAATCTGTAGATAACAAATTTATTTAATAGATAGGTTGAGAATTGTTCTCTCTCTCTCTCGCAACCTTACACACACAACCACACGCAAACATTCTGACTTTTATAGATATAATAGATCGATTATGCTAGATATATTTCCATATGTCTGAATACCCAATATACAAATTTTCAAATCTGTAGGTAAAAAATTTGTTGAATATATAGGTTGAGAATTGTTCTCTCTCTCTCACACACTCACATTCTCACTTTTATAGATATAATGTATAGATTATGCTAGATATATTTCTATATGTCTGAATACCCTATATACAAAGTTTAAAATCCGTAGATAAAAATACGTTGAGTATATAGGTTGAGAATTGTTCTCTCTCTCTCTTACGCACACACACACACACACACACACACACATTTTCACTTTTATAGATATAATAGATAGATTATGCTAGATATATTTCCATATGTCTGAATACCCTATATACAAATTTTCAAATCTGTAGATAAAAAATGTATTGAATATATAGGTTGAGAATTGTTGTCTCTCTCTCTCTCTCTCTCTCTCTCTCTCTCTCTGGCTACCTCACACACACACACATTTTCACTTTTATAGATATAATAGATAGATTATGCTAGATATATTTCCATATGTCTGAATACCCTATATACAAACTTTCAAATCTGTAGATAAAAAATTTGTTGAGTATATAGGTTGAGAATTGTTCTCTCTCTCTCACACGAAACTGTGCGCTCGGCTTCTTCCCCCCCTTCCCACCCCAAATGCTTGGGAAACTGTGCACTGTTTTTGTTGGTTTTCAAGCTGCCTCTTCCCCCCCCCCACACACACACAGTTTAACAGTAGTAGGAGGTCAAGAGAAAGAGGGTGAGAGAGAGAGAAGAGTAAGTTGGTGAGAGAGAGAGAAAAGAGAAAGAGGGTGTTGGTTTTATATTTTTATTATCGTCTAATATTTTGAAAGCTGAATTTCTAATAAAATGTGCATCTATAGGAGATAATGCCTGGGAATGTGTTCCCCCCCCCCACAGTTTAACAGTGGTGTGACGTCAAGAGAAAGAGGGTGAGAGAGAGGGAAGAGTAAGTGGGTGAGAGAGAGAAAGAGAGAGAGAAAAAAAGAAAGACGGTGTTGGTTTTGTGAAAAAAGTTGTTATTTACAATTGTTCGCATTCTTGGCCTTTTGGTCAAGATCAAAGTGTAGTATCTGTTCTTCAGATGCTGCACTTCTATTTCTTGTTCTCTTTCGGTGGAGGAGAAATCCTCCACGACTGAGACAATTTTTATTTTTGTACCTTTTCTCCACGTTAAAAAACGACCCTGGTGTCTAACTCTGTCCCGTGGGGAGGCATAGTAAATAGGTACAATTGTTCGCCATTAGTGGATGTTGACGTCACGTCACGTGACATGACTAAGCGTTTTTTTTTTTAGTATGAATAACATTTTTTGTTTTAATTATAAAGTCTACACTTAATTTTATAGAAAATGATGTATATATAATAGAAAAAAAAAATTACTGGTTTTGTTGGATTCAAGTGGATCCCCCCCCCTCCAGTTTAAGAGATAGCAGGTCACGTGGTAATATACAAAATGGCTAGCGTAAATATAAAGATCGTTTTTTTTATCGACGAATATTTTGAAAGCTGAATTTTTTTTTATTCCTGTACATTTTTTCCTGATATTTTTCGTTAAAACTCTTGTATAAATACTATTTTTAACCAGTTAAATACGTTGGAGACATTGTCATGGAGTTTAATAATCTCTAGAACAAAGCAGAAGAGAAATTACAAAAGTATCGGTAAAACAAAGTGTTTGTTTACATTTGTTCGCCATTACTGGATGTTGACGTCACGTCACGTGACATGACTAAGCGTTTTTGGATTATGTAATATTAACATTAAAATGACAGGTTTTTTTGGGGGCCCCCCTAGGAGAGAAATGATCAGTTCACCCCCTTTTAATGGTCCGTTTGGTGTGGAATTTCGATATTTGTCATGCGGGTGATCAAGGTTCAATATGATACATAATTTGTCAACTTTGGTTGTGTCTGTCAAAAGTTTGAGCTGACGTCACGTCACGTGACACGTATTGAATAACGTTAAAATGACAGGTTTTTTGGGGGGCCCCCCTAGGAGAAAAACGATCAGTTGACCCCTTTCTACTGGTCCGTTTGACGTGAAATTTCGATATTTGTCATCCGGGTGATCAAGGTGCAATATGATACCAAATTTGTCAACTCTGGTTCCGTCTTTCAAAAGTTTTAGCGTTACAAACAAACATACATACATACATACATACATACATACATACATACACACCGATTTTTGCCTTTTATATATATAGACTAGCAGGGCTACCCGGCGTTGCTCGGGACCGTATAAACAATGAAAAAACAAAAGCAGATATTGAACATATGTTTTATTCTTAGGGGAGACGAATCTTTCATCTCTATGTATTATTTGTTTTATCTACCCCCGGACTGGTATTGTTCATGTTTTATCCCTAGCATAGGTAATTTACAGCATGTATATGAAATTGTTTTACCTTAGGGAGAAGAGAACAGGTAATATACAACATAATGTGTCTATATTACATCCCTGGCAACGCCTAGAAACCAGCTAGAACATGTATTTCAGTCAATCTTTATTACATCCTGGGCTATGCCGGGAAACCAGCTAATCTCTATTTAGTGACTTGACCACCAAAATACCTCCCTAAGTGTGTCCTTTCTTTTGAACTTATTAGATATAGGTATCTAGAAATGTGTGTGAAATTTTGTTGAATGCATTGTTCACTATGATTTTCTTATTGTTCTACACAATATCAACTGTAGCGAAATAAAACAGTAAACTTAGTGTAGTGTTAGAATAAAGAGCAAAGGAAAAAATTAGAATCATATTCTGTAATTGCAAATCTAAATTTGCTAGCGTGTACCAGTATTTGCCAGGTTGTGGAAATTTGGAATTTATAACGTATGTAGTGGCCTTTTCCTAGATACCTATTGCTAAAAATTATACTTTCATTTTGTTAGAAAAATCTCTCTTCGGATGCCCTGCATCATCCAAAATAAAAACAAATATTTTTATAATTGTTTCAGTACATTGCTACACATTGTGAAATTTGTTGACGTTTGTAAAAAAAAATCATGAATGTGCTTATATTCCAAAAAAGAAAATATCAGTGCACAGTATTGAAAGTGTTTGAGATTCAAAAGTCTGTAACATTTCTACTAACTTCATAAGATGTCATGTGAGAAACTTAATTGAATATCAAGACATTATCTGAAGCGTTTTTATTTTGGTGTAACGTATGTGTTTACAGTGAACCGTAACTTTTAATAAACAGCTTGGTATGCAATGACATAGGCTAAGAATCTTAGACAAAATATATATAAATTGGAAAAATGTGTGAACAAATGAAAAAAAAATGATCCGCTCCACTTGATGACATCAAGCACAGTAATATTTTAGTGAAGAAAATATGAAATTGATGTTCAGTGATTAGTTTGGATGAATGAGAAAATGTAATTGTTTGATGCATAAAAAATAACTCATTTGCTGTATTTGATATTAAGCAGCAAAATATAGTGATTTGAATATTAAGGAAAACATCAAATCAGATTATATAAAAAAAAAGATGAAATTAGAAAATATATATTTTCTGTTTATGAGTTTTGCCAATCAAAATTTTGTGGCAGAAATTGGGTGATTACCATGCAATTTTATTTTGATAAAATTCTTAAATTATTTCAATGTTTATTATAATTTCTTATTAGTGACTTGTTATCATCAAAATCCGCCCCAAAGAGTGTCCTTTCTTTTATTAGGTATCAGAATAGGTATCCAGATTTCTACTTCTATACAAATGTGATATTTCGGATCTGTAGATAAACAATTTGTTGCATATATAAGCTGAGAATTGTTCTCTCTCATTCTCTCTCTCACACACCCACACATTCTCACTTTTATAGATATAATAGATAAATTATGCTAGATATATTTCCATGTGTCTGAATAATCTATATACAAATTTTCAAATCTGTAGATAAAAAATTTGTTGAGTATATAGGTTGAGAATTGTTCTCTCTCTCTCTCTCTCCTCTCACGCATGCTCACTTTTATAGATATAATAGATAGATTATGCTAGATATATTTCCATATGTCTGAATACACTATATAAAAATTTTCTAATCTGTAGATAAAAATTTGTTGAATATAAAGGGTGAGAATTGTTCTTACTCTCTCTCTCTCACACACAGACATATTCTCACTTTTATAGACATAATAGATAGATTATGCTAGATATATTTCCATATGTCTGAATACCCTATATACCAATTTTCAAATCTGTAGATAAAAAATTTGTTGAATATATAGGTTGAGAATTGTTCTCTCGCTCTGTCTCTCTCTCTCTTGCTACCTCACACACACACGCAAACATTCTCACTTTTATAGATATAATAGATAGATTATGCTAGATATATTTCCATATGTCTGAATACCCTATATACAAATTATCTAATCTGTAGATAAAAAATTTGTTGATTATATAGGTTGAGAATTGCTCTCTCTCTCACAGACACACACATTTTCACTTTTGTAGATATAATAGATAGATTATGCTAGATATATTTCCGTATGTATGAATACCCTTTATAACAAATTTAAAATCTGTAGATAAAAAATTTGTTGAATATATAGGTTAAGAATTGTTCTCTCTCTCTCTCTCTACCTCACACACACCCACACACACAAACATTCTGACTTTTATAGATATAATAGATAGATTATGCTAGATATATTCCATATGTCTGAATACCCTATATACAAATTTTCTAATCTGTAGATAAAAAATTTGTTGAATATTTTCAACCCTTATCCTCGAGTGGCGTCTGGGCCTTGATAAGTAGTAATGCGTATTTAGCAAAATATAAATATATATATATATAACAAATTTACTGAATTTCCATTACTAACGATTACTGTATTGTCCAATTGACTACTGCGCTTTTCAACCCTTATCCTCGAGTGGCCTCTGGGCCTTGAGAAGTAGTAATTACTAACGATTACTATATTGACCAATGGACTACTGCACTTTTTAACCCTTATCCTCGGGTGGCCTCTGGGCCTTATTGTCCAATTGACTACTGTGGACTTTTTAACTCTTATGCTCGAGTGGCCTCTGGGCCTTGATAAGTGGAAATGACCAAGTAACAAAAAATAGGTATATAACAAATTTACTGAATGTCCATTACTAACGATTACTATATTGTCCAATTGACTACTGTGCACTTTTCAATCCTTATCCTCGAGTGGCCTCTGGGCCTTGATAAATGGTAATGCGTATGTAACAAAATATACATATATATAACAAATTTACTGAATTTCCATTACTAACGATTACTATATTGTCCAATTGACTACTGCACTTTTAAACGCTTATCCTCTAGTGGCCTCTGGGCCTTGATAAGTGGTAATACCATCGAGTGGCCTCTGGGCCTTAATAAGTGGTTGTGCCTAAGTAACAAAAAATAGGTATATTACAAATATCCCGCATTTCCATTACAACCGACTACTACGGTGCACTTTTCAATCCTTATCCTCGAGTGGCCTGTGGGCTTTGATAAGTGGTAATGCGTATTTAACAAAATATTAATATATATATAACAAATTTACTGAATTTCCATTACTAACAATTACTATATTTTGTCCAATTGACTACTGCACTTTTCAACACTTATCCTCTAGTGGCCTCTGGGCCTTGATAAGTGGTAATGCCTATCTAAACAAAATATAAATATATATATAACAAATTTCCCGACTTTCCATTACTAACGATTACTATGTTGTCCAATTAACTACTGCCATTTTCAACCCTTATCCTCGGGTGGCCTCTGGGCCTTATTGTCCAATTGACTACTGTGCACATTTAACTCTTATCCTCGAGATGTATCTGGGCCTTGATAAGTGGAAATGCCTAAGTAACAAAAAAATAGATATATAACAAATTTCCCAAATTTGACTACTGTGCACTTTTCAACTCTTATCCTCGAGTGGCCTCTGGGCCTTGATAAGTGGTCATATATATTTTTTACAAAATAAAAAAAAAGGTTGGAGTCGCTGAATAACTCATCCTCCCGTTAAAGCGGTTCCATCCTCTTTCCCCAATTTGACTACTGTGCACTTTTCAACTCTCGTCCTCGAGTGGACTATGGGCCTTGATAAGTGGTAATACATATTTTATGAAAAATATATATATATATATATATATATATATATATAACAAAATAGGTTGGAGTTGCTGAATAACTCATCCTCCTGTTAAAGCGGTTCCATCCTCTTTCCCAAATTTGACTACTGTGGACTTTTTAACTCTCATCCTCGAGTGGCCTATGGGCCTTGATAAGTGGTAATACATATTTTTTTATAAATATATATATATATATACCAAAACAGGTGTGAGTCGCTGAATAATTCATCCTTCTATTAAAGCGATTAAATCCTCTTTCCCAAATTTGACTACTGTGCACTTTTAAACTCTCATCCTCGTGTGGCCTATGGGCCTTGATAAGTGGTAATATATAGTTTGTACAAAATATATATATATATATATATATATATATATATATATATATAACAAAATAGGTTGGAGTCGCTGAATCACTCATCCTCCCGTTAAAGCGGTTCCATCCTCTTTCCCGAATTTGACTAATGTGCACTTTTCAACTCTTATCCTCGAGTAGCCTATGGGCCTTGATAAGTGGTAATATATTTTTGTTATAAATATATATATATATATATATATATATATATAAAAAATAGGTTGGAGTCGCTGAATAACTCATCCTCCCGTTAAAGCGGTTCCATCCTCTTTCCCGAATTTTACTACTATGCACTTTTCAACTCTCATCCTCGAGTGGCCTATTGTCCTTGATAAGTGGTAATATATATTTTTTAATAAAAGTATATATATATATATATATATATATAAAAATAGGTTGGAGTTGCTGAATAACTCATCCTCCCGTTAAAGCGGTTCCATCCTCTTTACCGTATTTTTTATACAGTGCACTATTCAACTCTCATCCTCGAGTGGCCTATTGTCCTTGATAAGTGGTAATATATATTTTTTAATAAATATAGATATAAATATATATATAAAAAAACAGGTTGGAGTCGCTGAATAACTCATCCTCCCGTGAAAGCGGTTCCATCCTCTTTCCCGAATTTGACTACTGTGCACTTTTCAACTCTAATCCTCGAGTGTCCTATGGGCCTTGATAAGTAGTAATATATATTTTTTACAAAAATATATACATACATATATATAACAAAATAGGTTGGAGTCACTGAATAATTCATCCTCCTCTTAAAGCGGTTCCATCATCTTTGCCGAATTTGACTACTGTGCACTTTTAAACTCTCATCCTCGTGTGGCCTATGGGCCTTGATAAGTGGTAATATATATTTAAAAATAAATATAGATATAAATATATATATACCAAAATAGGTTGGAGTCGCTGAATAACTCATCCTCCCGTTAAAGCGGTTCCATCCTCTTTCCCAGATTTGACTGCTGTGCACTTTTCAACTCTAATCCTCGAGTGTCCTATGGGCCTTGATAAGTAGTAATATATATTTTTTACAAAAATATATACATACATATATGTAACAAAATAGGTTGGAGTCACTGAATAATTCATCCTCCTCTTAAAGCGGTTCCGTCATCTTTGCCGAATTTGACTACTGTGCACTTTTAAACTTTCATCCTCGAGTGGCCTATAGGCCTTGATAAGTGGTAATAGTTTGTACAATAGTTTGTACAATATATATATCTATATATATATATTACAAAATAGGTAAGAGAGAGAGAAGAGGGTGAGAGAGAGAGAAGAGAAAGAGGTAGAGAGAGAAGAGGGTGAGAGAGAGCAGAGAAGAGGGTGAGAGAGAGCAGAGAAAGAGGGTGAGAGAGAAAGAGGGTGAGAGAAGTGAAAGAGGTAGAGAGAGAAGAGGGTAAGAGAGAAAGAGGGTGAGAGAGAGAGAGGTAGTGAGAGAGAGAGATAAGAGAAAGAGGTAGAGAGAGAGAGAGAGGGGTAGTGAGAGAGAGAGAGGGGTAGTGAGAGAGAGAGATAAGAGAAAGAGGTAGAGAGAGAGAGAGAAGAGGGTGAGGGAGAAAGAAGAGGGTGAGAGAGAGCAGAGGGAGAGAGAGAGAAGAGAAATAGGTAGAGAGAGAGAGATGAAGGTGAGAGAGAGCAGGGAAAGAGGGTGATAGAGAAGAGAAAGAGGTAGAGAGAGAGAGAGAGAAGGGTGAGAGAGAGCAGAAAAAGAGGGTGAGAGAGAGAGAAAGAGGGTCAGAGAGAGAGAGAAGAGAAAAAGGTGTACACAGAGAGTGAGAGAGAGAAGAGGGTAAGAGAGAGAGAGAGAAGAGGTTGAGAGAGAGAGAGAGATAAGAGAAAGAGGTAGAGAGAGAGAAGCGGGTGAGAGAGAGAAGAGGGTGCGAGAGAGAAGAGAAAGAGGTAGAGAGAGAGAAGCGGGTGAGAGAGAGAGAAGAGGGTGCGAGAGAGAAGAGAAAAAGGTAGAGAGAGAGAAGAGGGTGAGAGAGAGAGAAAGAGGATGAGAGAGAGAAGAGAAAGAGAGAGAGAGAAGAGGGTGATAGAGAAAGAGAGTGAGAGAGAGAAGAGAAAGAGAGAGAGAGAGAGAGAAAGAGGGTGAGAGAAGAGGGTAAATGTGCATCTTTTTTTATAGTAGGTAATGCTTGGGAGACTGTGCACATTGCCTCCTCCCCCCTCCCCCCTATAAACGCGGTTCCATTCATAAGAAAACAAACTCGTATAAAAGTAATTTTCGTGTATTTAAGCGGCCTTATACTGATAGCCACCCCTCCCCCTTCCAGTTTAACAGAGTTAGGAGGTAAAAACAAAATGGCTAAAGCCTTGTTTACATGGTAAACTATAGCAAAGAGCATAGTCATCTTTCTTCGCCGGTAAAAAACTTCAAGCAAAAATAAAAACATTTTCCCTACGTCAATTTTTATGTAATTTTGGGATTCTTCTTTTTGAAGTGCAATAAATCCGTTGGTAATAACGGTTCGACTCTTAAACTAATATTTAACTGTGTTATAGTATCAATGATACTCCTCGCAGGCAGCTTTAATGTACGTCAGAGGCTCAGCGTAGCCGACATTTTACTGAGCTGACGTCACGTCACGTGACAGCTAATGAATAATGTTAAAATGACAGGTTTTTTGGGGGGCCCCCCTGGGAGAAAAATGATCAGTTAACCCCCTTCTAGTTGTCCGTTTGACGTGAAATTTCGATATTTGTCATCCGGGTGATCAAGGTGCAATATGCTACCTAATTTGTCAACTTTGGTTGTGTCTGTCAAAAGTTTTAGCGTTACAAACAAACATACATACATACATACATACACACCGATTTTTGCCTTTTATATATATAGACTAGCAGGGCTACCCGGCGTTGCTCGGGACCGTATAAACAATGAAAAAACAAAAGCAGATATTGAACATATGTTTTATTCTTAGGGGAGAGGAATCTTTCATCTCAAGTTTTAGCGTTAATGACAGGTTTTTTGGGGGCCCCCCTCGAAGATAACTGATCAGTTGACCAACTTCTAGTAGTCCGTTTGACGTGAAATTTCGATATTTGTCATCCGGGTGATGGGGCTTCGATATGATACCAAATTTGTCAAGTTTGGTTCCGTCTTTCAAAAGTTTTAGCGTTACAAACAAACATACATACATACATACATACACACCGATTTTTGCCTTTTATATATATAGATGATGATACCTGTCTCATATAGCTTCTTGCTATAGAGTATCGATGAGTTTATCCTAATTGTGTTATTCCAATCCAGAGTTTTCGTCTCTGAAGAGATGGATATATATATATATATATATATATATATATATATATATATATATATATATATATATATATTTATCCATCTCATATATGTGTGTGTGTTTGCGTGTGTTTTGTGCGTTTGTGTATCTATATCTGCATTTGTATATGTCTATTTATATGTGTATATGTGTATATATGTATATATATATATGCATAAGTATATGGATACACATGTGTGTATATTTGTATACGTGTGTGTATGTCTGTATATTTGTACGTATTTGTATATTTGCATACCTGTGATTATCTGTGTATCTATACATATAGCTGTATTCTTGCGTGTGCGTATGTTTTTTATGTATATATTTACGTGTGTATGTTTTTGTCGCTTTCGTACATGTATGTATGTATTTGTATATTTGGTACGTATATATGTATGCAGATATATGCCTAAGCATGAATATGTCTGCATTAGTCAATCCCCCCCCCTAATTTAACGCATAACGACACGTAACTCTCGTAGCAAAATCACACCCGTGCAAAGTCCATTTCTTTCCATGAAACATTCAATATAAGTAGAAGCCCCCCCCCACACACACATCACCCTCCTGTGCAACTCACAGCCCCAATAAATTTATGACCCATTTTTATTTTTATTTCAAATTTATATTCTGTTGTAAAAAGTTTTGAATAATCTTCCAATAGGTCCTAATGCGATTTTTCCCCTTCCCTTTTTTTCTATCCTCGTTTTTAGAGAGCTGGCGATTTTTTATAAACTCCTTATTAGCTTTTTATACTTATTTTGAAGAGCTCCATTTTTCTTTTTTAATTTCTCTCTAATCTATATATCTATAAAAGTGAACGTGTCTGTCTGTGTGTGTCTGTGTGTGTGTACATTTCTCTACACAATAACTCTGTCAATTTTTAGTCTACAGACTCGAAATTTGATATACAGGGTACTGAGATTTGAAAAAAATCGATGTGATCGGTTTTTGGCCAAAAATTTGGCTGTTAAGGTGTCAAAGTTCAACGATTTTACCTTTGAGAACTCTACCTAAGTCCTCCGACAATTTTTGGTCTAAACACTTGAAATTTTAGATATAGATTCGTTGGAAATGAATCTAACTTAATAACTCAATTTGAGCCCAAAACAATAATTTTTATAATAAGGGTCAAAGTTAAAAAAAATTGACCGCTTTTTTTTTGTTACACATACACCCCCAAATACCCGGGCAACGCCGGGCACCCATGCTAGTTAAAATATAAATACAAAATAACCTTATAAACAAGTCGCTTGATACTACTGTATATATATATATATATATATATATATATATATATATATATATATATATATATATAAAAGTGAATGTGTCTGTCCATCTGTCTGTCTGTCTGTGTGTCTGTTTACATTTTCCTTCGCAATAGGTCTGTCAATTTTCAGTCTGGAGACTCAAAATTTGATATACAGGGTACTGAGATTTGGGAAAATCGCTGTGATCGGTTTTCGGCCAGCAATTTCGCTGTTAAAGGGCCTTTGAGAATTTTACCAAACTCCTTCGACAATTTTCGGTCTAAACACTTGACATTTTAGATATTGGCTCCTTGGACATGAATCTAACTTTATAACTCAATTTTAGCCCAAAGCAATAAATTTTAAGGGGTCATAATAGGGATCAAAGTTAAGAAATTGACGTTTTTTTTTGCTCAACATACACCTCCAAACACCCGGGCAACGCCGGGCGCCTCTGCTAGTAAATATATATCGTTACTATTATATAAAACTCATTTTCTCTGTGTGTGTGTGAGTTTTTTCCTCGTGTTCCGAAACGGCTGATCTTCTCTTTTGCCAATTTCACGTAAAACTAATTTATATGTCTGGCAGTTTTCTTAGATATGTTTTATACAAACAAATCACCCGATAAGTATCGAAAATCGAAAAGATCCGATCTTCAAAATAGCTTTTCTCTCTTTTAGATAAAAATAATTATTTTAATAGGAGGTATTTTACGTTACACCGGCCAAGGGAGATAATAAAATTTTAGCAAATCATTTCTTCTTAAAAAATACCAGATTTATTATAATCTGAAGATATAGCTTAGTGGTAGGGCATTCGACTACATATCGAATCCTCCCCGAGTGTACCTCACTATTTTATTTTAATTTTTATTATTAATGAGTTCAGTTGAGGATAAAAGAAGATGTACCATTTGAAATCGACGCAAATCATTTTTTTCGCTTGCATATTTTAAAACTAAACATTAATCAGAAGTGACTTTTCCGGAGCACTCATCGTCAAGCCCAAATATCAGCTGACGTGATATTGTAAACAAACATAGACGGAATCTGATGAACGAGGTTATTAATATATCTTATTTATTTTTTTTTTGCGAATTAGTCTACCGAGCTAACTATTTCTTCATTATATATAATAATCAATAGAGGATTGATTCTGTAATAATTCATACGCAATCTGCATACATTTGCACACATTTAAATACCATGTTTAAGCGTATTGTGAGACCGGACAACGCCGGGCTGCCAGCTAATTTAAGATAAAGAAAGGAAATAGAAAAACAAGTTGGTAATTCACCAGATAACCCCACTCTCATTTTTCTTACTGAGTTAGTTACAATTACTAACTTAGTAATGACACGGACTGGAGGACGTGATGTGTGTCAGGATCGAATTCAGACCGTTCTACACAAAAATATCCAATCGAACTAACACCTGACCTTGTGTCTAACTATCTGTAGAGGGGTAAGTAAATTCTCTCTCTCATTCAACCCCCTTTTCTTTTTTTCTCTCTCGGTCTCCTCTTTCCCATTTCTCTCTTACTTTAATTTTCTCGCCGGTTTCTCTTTCTCTTTTGCTCTGTAGGAAGTTAGAAAATTTAACCTAAATAAACCTAAATAAACTCAAATAAAATATTCTTTCCAAATATTTTATAATTTGATGGACGAAAATCACGTTCTATCGTAATGAAAATGTCTTAGCTCTTTGCGTCAATCTAATCCTTGTTGACACTCGGCATCTAAATATTAAAGTAGATTTTTAATGTAATAACTCGTGCACACACATACACACATACACACATACACACACGGACATACATACACACATACACACATACACTCAATAGAATCTTAAATGTGCATAATACACCAATACTTAGAATTATTCGGCTTCGTAGAAAAGAAAATTGAATAATTACCAAATGTGTGTAACATCTGTATTCTTTTAACTTTTAGGTCATATTACTTTTTTAACACACCGGGTAACCTAAAGACTATTGTCTCTAATTTATGCGCACACTTTCGGAAATGGTTGAATATAATAAAAAAGAAGAAAAAATTAAGGATTGATAGAAAAAATAAAAAAATAATCAGCAATTAACTGTTTGATCAAGGTTCAACGTTGTTTTTTTTTCTTTCTAAAATCAATCAATAGAATTTTAAGAACATATTTCTGATTCCCATGCATATGTGATCTCTGATGACCTCCATCAAACGAAATTAGATTGTTTTTTCACCAAAAATTCAAGGATAAACTCTGTCTGGCTATGCTATGATACTACTAAGAAGGCTTTTTCAATTATTATTAAACTTGCATAAATAAGCGACACACAAACACACATATATATATATAACACTGTCATTGCATAAATTTCCCTCTGGAACAAAATACTCGCGATAACAGATGCCACATAGACATGCATTATCTCTACAATATTACTATCGTAGGTACCTTTAGATCTACATTTCAGATACATTTATTCTTTATACTAAAATCCTACATTATATTCTATGACCAACAACATCAAAATCATGCCATCTTCAGAGGAGGTAGTTCTTATTTTTCCCCATATATATTCATTCCCCTGACCGTCCCCAGTTGACACTAAAGGGAAATATACATATTCTACAGATATAACGTTTACTCTTCCATTAACTGGCTCACACAAACACTTATATGCAATTACTTTTCCCATAGCAGAATAACTAAATAATAACGTCTCCACTATGAAAGTCAGCTGTCTCTGATTGATTGTTCATTATTACAACGTTTAAACGAATGCTTCAGACAGTTAACGTTTTTTTAACGCAGTAACCTGGTGTCGCAGTAACTCTAAAAAATTGATAAGGCACTTTTTCTTTGCTTTATACGTTTGCACGGGGTTTAACATGCTGAAATACACATTAAATACTTGATTAAGACTAAAACTTTCTTTTTCATTCTGATCGCCCAAAAGCGGGGCCGATGTTTGCATAATACATATATGTCGTTGTTTGTGGAATAATGTGCGCTTAATTTTTATGGCCATACATTATTATTTGGGGCATTTCTCATATTCTTTTGGGAATTATTCACTTTGCGAATCGAACTGAAATAATCATGTGATTATTTAGAAACCCATTACAAGGGGATACTGTTTAGATATTATTGCATACTTTCACCTAACAAATTAATTAAAGATGCTGTAATAAATTAAAAAAATAATTCGCAACAGGAAGAAATATTGCTAAAAAACAAATACAACCATAAAAATTACTTGCCTACCCACGAGGGAAGTTACAAACAAGGTTGATTTTTAATGTAGGGAAAATCCACCTCTCCAAAGACGGCAATTCTGGATAGGAACAAATATACAAAATGTCTCAGTCATGGAGAATTTCTCCCCAACTGACCAAGGACCGAAAACATAAAATGTAGCATCAGAGCAGATACTACACAATAAGTATAACAAAAAAAATATAATCTCGTCTAAAACTCGATAAGCACACCCACATATAAAAATAAACCAACTCTACACATTATGAAATTCTGCTAAAACATGTTTTATTAACTACTTGTTCTTATATATATATATATATATATATATATATATATATATATATATATATATATACATATATATATATAACATGTTAAAAATCTTTGAAAAAAAGTTAAAAACATATTTAATTTTTAAAAGGAAGGACAAAATAAGTGAATAGTCCTTAATCTGCGGAGTTTCTAAGATATACTTTCCTTCTCATCAGAGGGTAGGATTTAGCAAAAGTCGGGATCGGACTTTGCTTGCAAAAGTATTTAATGGAACTACAAGCAAGTCATAGATCTTACTTGGTAACTAATAGTGAAGCAGAGGGAATATGGTGAAGAAAAATGTGATTTCACGTGAATGGATAGTCTGGTGAAGGGTAAAATATCCAATAACGGTAAAATCCGAAAATCCAAAATCCAAAAAAGTTGGTTAAATTTCCATTTCCACAAGTAAAATCCAAGGGAATCGCCTTATTGGAAGATGGTTCAAAGTAATCCAAAAGGCAGAAATCCGTGGACTAATTCACAAATGGATACAAGGAAAAGAGAATGAGTTCAAATAATATTATTAAAAGAAAGATAAGATGGGCGTAGAAAAAAGAATTTAAAACGACTGTCAAGGCTGGGCCGATTTTAGAAGAATGAGTGAAGAAGATAAAAAAATTGAATGGTGATTAAGTTAATTTTAAATGACCCAAACAAGATGACGTTGAAATGTCGCCAAATTTAAATAAAAAGTAGTCAACTGAAATATACAAGTTATTACTTTTAAATTATCAGCAGGAGTTATTAAAGGGAGCAAATGAAGAATGAAGTTAAATACATTCACATGTATACGCATACATACATATATACACAACAAACGCCCCCACATATACACACACGCATATATATATACATATAAGTAAATGGATGAGCAAATAAATAAATCAATAAATAA